>NW_028123968.1:600000-1200000 GCF_965194805.1 Balaenoptera borealis | reverse complement strand
GTGTTGGGACAGGCACAGGTCACTCTATTTTCCCATCAGGAAGAAGAATTAACCACAGGCTCAGCCTGCCCCCCGGAACCAGAACAGGGCCTGAAGCCATTCTGCGATTTTGCGGCCAGCTCCCATAAAAACGAGTTGTAAAATGGAGGTTCAGGGCACTGCAATTCACAAACCTGCAGAGTTATAAATGATAACTCTCGTCCACAAATATATTGAGGGAAGGCAAAGAAGAGGATTTGAAATCAAGGCAGAATTGCAGGAAACAGATTTCAGGAGGTATATTCGAATCGCCTTTAAAGCACATGAAAAGCGGCAAAACGTTGACAATGATGCCCTTGGCCAAAAAGGGCGTATGCGTTTTTTCCTGAATATATTCAGGAAAAAACGCATACGCCCTTTTTGGCCAACCAAGCAACCTGGAAAGGCAAATCAGTGCTACAAAGAAGTCTCGCTGCCCATCGGTCAAAAGGGCCATGCTGAAAAAAGTGTCAAAACCAGAAATGCAGGACAAGCCATGGAGAAATGGGAGCCTTGCTACACTGATGGGCGGGATGTAAATTGCCAAGAGCCACTCTGGAGAAGTGTCCGGTGAGTCCTGAAACATCTGAAAAACACAGCTTAGAGAGCATAGGGCACTTCCACTCATGGGGGTATAAATTGGGAAAATTAAAAATCAGCAAGACACAAGCACCCCAAAGTTTAGGGCTGCTCTGTTGACCAGGACCTCCACTTCATTCCACCTTAAATATCCCAGGAACGAGAAAAATGGATAAAGAAGTTGTGGTCCTTATGTACAATGGAATATCACTCAGCCATGAAATCAATGTCGTAAGGTTAGTAGCAGCATGATGAGTGGATTTAGGTACGACGATTCTAAGTGAAATAAGTCACACAGAAAAGGACACTTCTCATAAGGTATCACTGATAGAGGGACTGTAAAAACCGTTACACTTGAACTGAATTACAAAACAGAACAGAGTCACACATGCAGAAAACACACTATGGCTGCTTAACGGGAAAGGTGAGGTGGGGTGATACATAAAACAAGGGTTTCAAATTAGCTCAGATACCGTTCCATAAACCCAATATGTAATAGACAACACCTACACCTTGCTCAGAGAACTGGACTCAACACGCCCTATTCACCGCACAAGAATATATCTGACTAGTAATAATCTTAAAACCTATGTATTGATATCTCTCTGTTAGTGTGTCAAGTGGGTGTAAAGCGGCATAAACACAGCAGTGAAAAGCAGCTAAACCCCATTATAAAAATAAATTACTTTGAAACACCCATGAAACAAAGACAGTGAAAGAGAGAGAAATTCTTACACAATGCGTTCAGGGGCTGTGATGCAACCTGGATTGACCATATCTAGACTCACAGCTGGATCAGACATAAGGGTGGACACTCTTGGGGCTGAGAGGTTTGGTGAGGTTGGGTGAGCAAACGCAGACCCTTTAAAGTAATACTGCATGGTACCCATCGCATGGGTCCCAAATCTCCAGGTTCAAGGGCATCTTCCTACATCAAAAACATGCATGAGAAACCCAGAAGATGGTACACCGTGTGATGGGGAAAGGTTTCTAAAACGCACCTCATTTCTCATCGCCTTGTGCCCGGGTTCGCCATTCCAGCCGCTTTACTAGCAAGCTCCCTACTTGGAGCATCAGCACCTTTAACCTCCTGTTCCGTACAGGTTGCAATTTGTCCTGAGGATAAACGGGAAGATGTGGAACCAACGAGAGACTAGCTCTTGGTGTTGGGACAGGCACAGGTCACTCTATTTTCCCATCAGAAAGAAGAATTAACCACAGGCTCAGCCTGCCCCCCGGAACCAGAACAGGGCCTGAAGCCATTCTGCGATTTTGCGGCCAGCTCCCATAAAAACGAGTTGTAAAATGGAGGTTCAGGGCACTGCAATTCACAAACCTGCAGTTATAAATGATAACTCTCGTCCACAAATATATTGAGGGAAGGCAACGAAGAGGATTTGAAATCAAGGCAGAATTGCAGGAAACATATTTCAGGAAGTAGATTCGAATCGCATTTAAAGCACATGAAAAGCGGCAAAACGTTGACAATGATGCCCTTGGCCAAAAAGGGCGTATGCGTTTTTTCCTGAATATATTCAGGAAAAAACGCATACGCCCTTTTTGGCCAACCAAGCAACCTGGAAAGGCAAATCAGCGATACAAAGAAGTCTCGCTTCCCATCGGTCAAAAGGGCCATGCTGAAAAAAGTGTCAAAACCAGAAATGGAGGACAGGCCATGGAGAAATGGGAGCCTTGCTACACTGATGGGCGGGATGTAAATTGCCAACAGCCACTCTGGAGAAGTGTCCGGTGAGTCCTGAAACATCTGAAAAACACAGCTTAGAGAGCATAGGGCACTTCCACTCATGGGGGTATGAATTGGGAAAATTAAAAATCAGCAAGACACAAGCACCCCAAAGTTTAGGGCTGCTCTGTTGACAAGGACCTCCACTTCATTCCACCTTAAATATCCCAGGAAAGAGAAAAATGGGTAAAGAAGTTGTGGTCCTTATGTACAATGGAATATCACTCAGCCATGAAATCAATGTCATAAGGCTAGTAGCAGCATGATGAGTGGATTTAGGTACGACGATTCTAAGTGAAATAAGTCAGACAGAAAAGGACACTTCTCATAAGGTATCACTGATAGAGGGAATGTAAAAACCGTTACACTTCAACTGAATTAAAAAACAGAACAGAGTCACACATGCAGAAAAAACATTATGGCTGCTTAACGGGAAAGGTGAGGTGGGGTGATACATAAAACAAGGGTATCAAATTAGCTCAGACACCATTCCATAAACCCAATATGTAATAGACAAGACCTCCTCCTTGCTCAGAGAACTGGACTCAACACGCCCTATTCACCGCACAAGAATATATCTGACTAATAATAATCGTAAAACCTATGTATTGATATATCTCTGTTAGTGTGTCAAGTGGGTGTAAAGCGGCATAAACACAGCAGTGAAAAGCAGCTAAACCCCATTATAAAAATAAATTACTTTGGAACACCCATGAAACAAAGACAGTGAAAGAGAGAGAAATTCTTACACAATGCGTTCAGGGGCTGTGATGCAACCTGGATTGACCATATCTAGATTCACAGCTGGATCAGACATAAGAGTGGACACTCTTGGGGCTGAGAGGTTTGGTGAGGTTGGGTGAGCAAACGCAGACCCTTTAAAGTAATACTGCATGGTACCCATCGCATGGGTCCCAAATCTCCAGGTTCAAGGGTATCTTCCTACATCAAAAACATGCATGAGAAACCCAGAAGATGGTACACCGTGTGATGGGGAAAGGTTTCTAAAACGCACCTCATTTCTCATCGCCTTGTGCCCGGGTTCGCCATTCCAGCCGCTTTACTAGCAAGCTCCCTACTTGGAGCATCAGCACCTTTAACCTCCTGTTCCGTACAGGTTGCAATTTGTCCTGAGGATAAACGGGAAGACGTGGAACCAACGAGAGACTAGCTCTTGGTGTTGGGACAGGGAGAGGTCACTCTATTTTCGCATCAGAAAGAAGAATTAACCACATGCTCAGCCTGCCCCCCGGAACCGGAACAGGGCCTGAAGCCATTCTGCGATTTTGCCGCCAGCTCCCATAAAAACGAGTTGTAAAATGGAGGTTCAGGGCACTGCAATTCACAAACCTGCAGAGTTATAAATGATAACTCTCGTCCACAAATATATTGAGGGAAGGCAAAGAAGAGGATTTGAAATCAAGGCAGAATTGCAGGAAAGAGATTTCAGGAGGTAGATTCGAATCGCCTTTAAAGCACATGAAAAGCGGCAAAACGTTGACAATGATGCCCTTGGCCAAAAAGGGCGTATGCGTTTTTTCCTGAATATATTCAGGAAAAAACGCATACGCCCTTTTTGGCCAACCAAGCAACCTGGAAAGGCAAATCAGCGCTACAAAGAAGTCTCGCTTCCCATCGGTCAAAAGGGCCATGCTGAAAAAAGTGTCAAAACCAGAAATGCAGGACAGGCCATGGAGAAATGGGAGCCTTGCTACACTGATGGGCGGGATGGAAATTGCCAACAGCCACTCTGGAGAAGTGTCCAGTGAGTCCTGAAACATCTGAAAAACACAGCTTATAGAGCATAGGGCACTTCCACTCATGGGGGTATAAATTGGGAAAATGAAAAATCAGCAAGACACAAGCACCCCAAAGTTTAGGGCTGCTCTGTTGACAAGGACCTCCACTTCATTCCACCTTAAATATCCCAGGAAAGAGAAAAATGGATAAAGAAGTTGTGGTCCTTATGTACAATGGAATATCACTCAGCCAGGAAATCAATGTCGTAAGGTTAGTAGCAGCATGATGAGTGGATTTAGGTACGACGATTCTAAGTGAAATAAGTCACACAGAAAAAGACACTTCTCATAAGGTATCACTGATAGAGGGAATGTAAAAACCTTTACACATGAACTGAATTACAAAACAGAACAGAGTCACACATGCAGAAAACACACTATGGCTGGTTAACGGGAAAGGTGAGGTGGGGTGATGCATAAAACAAGGGTTTCAAATTATCTGAGATACCGTTCCATAAACCCAATATGTAATAGACAAGAACTACTCCTTGCTCAGAGAACAGGACTCAACACACCCTATTCACCGCAAAAGAATATATTTGATTAGTAGTAATCTTAAAACCTATGTATTGATATCTCTCTGTTAGTGTGTCAAGTGGGTGTAAAGCGGCATAAACACAGTAGTGAAAAGCAGCTAAACCCCATTATAAAAATAAATTACTTTTAAAAACCCATGATACAAAGACAGTGAAAGAGAGAGAAATTCTTACACAATTCGTTCAGGGGCTGTGATGCAACCTGGATCGACCATATCTAGACCCACAGCTGGGTGAGACATAAGGGTGGACACTCTTGCGGCTGAGAGGTTTGGTGAGGTTGGATGAGCCAACGCAGACCCTTTAAAGTAATACTGCGTGACACCCAACCCATGGGTCCCAAATCTCCAGGTTCAAGGGCATCTTCCTACATCAAAAACATGCATGAGAAACCCAGAAGATGCTACACCATGTGATCGGGAATGGTTTCTAAAATGCACCTCATTTATCATCTCCTTGTGCTGGGGTTCGCCATTCCAGCCACTTTCCTAGCAATCTCCCTACTTGGAGCATCAGCACCTTTAACCTCCTGTTCCGTACAGGTTGCAATTTGTACTGAGGATGAACGGGAAGAGGGGGAACCAATGAGAGACTAGATCTAGGTGTTGGGACAAGCATAGGTCACTCTATTTTCCCTTCAGAAAGAAGAATTAACCACAGGCTCAGCCTGCCCCCCAGAAGTAGAATAGGGCCTGAAGCCATCCTGCGCTTTTGCGGCCAACTCCCAAAAAAGCGAGTTGAAAAATGGATCTCAGGGGCACTGCAATTCACAAACCTGCAGAGTTATCAATGATAACTCTCGTCCACAAATATATTGAGGGAAGGCAACGAAGAGGATATGAAAGCAAGGCAGAATTGCAGAAACCGACTTAAGGAGGTAGATTCGAATCGCCTTTAAAGCAAATGAAAAGCGGCAAAACGTTGACAATGATACCCTTGGCCAAAAAGGGCGTATGCGTTTTTTCCTGAATATATTCAGGAAAAAACGCATACGCCCTTTTTGGCCAACCAAGCAACCTGGAAAGGCAAATCAGCGCTACAAAGAAGTCTCGCTTCCCATTGGTCATAAGGGCCATGCTGAAAAAAGTGTCAAAATCAGAAATGCAGGACAGGCCATGGAGAAATGGGAGCCTTGCTACACTGATGGGCGGGATGTAAATTGCCAAAAGCCACTCTGGAGAAGTGTACGGTGTGTCCTGAAACATCTGAAAAACACAGCTTATAGAGCATAGGGCACTTCCACTCATGGGGGTATAAATTGGGAAAATTAAAAATCAGCAAGACACAAGCACCCCAAAGTTTAGGGCTGCTCTGTTGACCAGGACCTCCACTTCATTCCACCTTAAATATCCCAGGAACGAGAAAAATGGATAAAGAAGTTGTGGTCCTTATGTACAATGGAATATCACTCAGCCATGAAATCAATGTCGTAAGGTTAGTAGCAGCATGATGAGTGGATTTAGGTACGACGATTCTAAGTGAAATAAGTCACACAGAAAAGGACACTTCTCATAAGGTATCACTGATAGAGGGACTGTAAAAACCGTTACACTTGAACTGAATTACAAAACAGAACAGAGTCACACATGCAGAAAACACACTATGGCTGCTTAACGGGAAAGGTGAGGTGGGGTGATACATAAAACAAGGGTTTCAAATTAGCTCAGATACCGTTCCATAAACCCAATATGTAATAGACAAGACCTACACCTTGCTCAGAGAACTGGACTCAACACGCCCTATTCACCGCACAAGAATATATCTGACTAGTAATAATCTTAAAACCTATGTATTGATATCTCTCTGTTAGTGTGTCAAGTGGGTGTAAAGCGGCATAAACACAGCAGTGAAAAGCAGCTAAACCCCATTATAAAAATAAATTACTTTGAAACACCCATGAAACAAAGACAGTGAAAGAGAGAGAAATTCTTACACAATGCGTTCAGGGGCTGTGATGCAACCTGGATTGACCATATCTAGACTCACAGTTGGATGAGACATAAGGGTGGACACTCTTGGGGCTGAGAGGTTTGGTGAGGTTGGGTGAGCAAACGCAGACCCTTTAAAGTAATACTGCGTGGTACCCATTGCATGGGTCCCAAATCTCCAGGTTCAAGGGCATCTTCCTACATCAAAAACATGCATGAGAAACCCAGAAGATGGTACACCGTGTGATGGGGAAAGGTTTCTAAAACGCACCTCATTTCTCATCTCCTTGTGCCCGGTTTCGCCATTCCAGCCGCTTTACTAGCAAGCTCCCTACTTGGAGCATCAGCACCTTTAACCTCCTGTTCCGTACAGGTTGCAATTTGTCCTGAGGATAAACGGGAAGACGTGGAACCAACGAGAGACTAGCTCTTGGTGTTGGGACAGGCACAGGTCACTCTATTTTCCCATCAGGAAGAAGAATTAACCACAGGCTCAGCCTGCCCCCCGGAACCAGAACAGGGCCTGAAGCCATTCTGCGATTTTGCGGCCAGCTCCCATAAAAACGAGTTGTAAAATGGAGGTTCAGGGCACTGCAATTCACAAACCTGCAGAGTTATAAATGATAACTCTCGTCCACAAATATATTGAGGGAAGGCAAAGAAGAGGATTTGAAATCAAGGCAGAATTGCAGGAAACAGATTTCAGGAGGTATATTCGAATCGCCTTTAAAGCACATGAAAAGCGGCAAAACGTTGACAATGATGCCCTTGGCCAAAAAGGGCGTATGCGTTTTTTCCTGAATATATTCAGGAAAAAACGCATACGCCCTTTTTGGCCAACCAAGCAACCTGGAAAGGCAAATCAGTGCTACAAAGAAGTCTCGCTGCCCATCGGTCAAAAGGGCCATGCTGAAAAAAGTGTCAAAACCAGAAATGCAGGACAAGCCATGGAGAAATGGGAGCCTTGCTACACTGATGGGCGGGATGTAAATTGCCAAGAGCCACTCTGGAGAAGTGTCCGGTGAGTCCTGAAACATCTGAAAAACACAGCTTAGAGAGCATAGGGCACTTCCACTCATGGGGGTATAAATTGGGAAAATTAAAAATCAGCAAGACACAAGCACCCCAAAGTTTAGGGCTGCTCTGTTGACCAGGACCTCCACTTCATTCCACCTTAAATATCCCAGGAACGAGAAAAATGGATAAAGAAGTTGTGGTCCTTATGTACAATGGAATATCACTCAGCCATGAAATCAATGTCGTAAGGTTAGTAGCAGCATGATGAGTGGATTTAGGTACGACGATTCTAAGTGAAATAAGTCACACAGAAAAGGACACTTCTCATAAGGTATCACTGATAGAGGGACTGTAAAAACCGTTACACTTGAACTGAATTACAAAACAGAACAGAGTCACACATGCAGAAAACACACTATGGCTGCTTAACGGGAAAGGTGAGGTGGGGTGATACATAAAACAAGGGTTTCAAATTAGCTCAGATACCGTTCCATAAACCCAATATGTAATAGACAACACCTACACCTTGCTCAGAGAACTGGACTCAACACGCCCTATTCACCGCACAAGAATATATCTGACTAGTAATAATCTTAAAACCTATGTATTGATATCTCTCTGTTAGTGTGTCAAGTGGGTGTAAAGCGGCATAAACACAGCAGTGAAAAGCAGCTAAACCCCATTATAAAAATAAATTACTTTGAAACACCCATGAAACAAAGACAGTGAAAGAGAGAGAAATTCTTACACAATGCGTTCAGGGGCTGTGATGCAACCTGGATTGACCATATCTAGACTCACAGCTGGATCAGACATAAGGGTGGACACTCTTGGGGCTGAGAGGTTTGGTGAGGTTGGGTGAGCAAACGCAGACCCTTTAAAGTAATACTGCATGGTACCCATCGCATGGGTCCCAAATCTCCAGGTTCAAGGGCATCTTCCTACATCAAAAACATGCATGAGAAACCCAGAAGATGGTACACCGTGTGATGGGGAAAGGTTTCTAAAACGCACCTCATTTCTCATCGCCTTGTGCCCGGGTTCGCCATTCCAGCCGCTTTACTAGCAAGCTCCCTACTTGGAGCATCAGCACCTTTAACCTCCTGTTCCGTACAGGTTGCAATTTGTCCTGAGGATAAACGGGAAGACGTGGAACCAACGAGAGACTAGCTCTTGGTGTTGGGACAGGCACAGGTCACTCTATTTTCCCATCAGAAAGAAGAATTAACCACAGGCTCAGCCTGCCCCCCGGAACCAGAACAGGGCCTGAAGCCATTCTGCGATTTTGCGGCCAGCTCCCATAAAAACGAGTTGTAAAATGGAGGTTCAGGGCACTGCAATTCACAAACCTGCAGTTATAAATGATAACTCTCGTCCACAAATATATTGAGGGAAGGCAACGAAGAGGATTTGAAATCAAGGCAGAATTGCAGGAAACATATTTCAGGAAGTAGATTCGAATCGCATTTAAAGCACATGAAAAGCGGCAAAACGTTGACAATGATGCCCTTGGCCAAAAAGGGCGTATGCGTTTTTTCCTGAATATATTCAGGAAAAAACGCATACGCCCTTTTTGGCCAACCAAGCAACCTGGAAAGGCAAATCAGCGATACAAAGAAGTCTCGCTTCCCATCGGTCAAAAGGGCCATGCTGAAAAAAGTGTCAAAACCAGAAATGGAGGACAGGCCATGGAGAAATGGGAGCCTTGCTACACTGATGGGCGGGATGTAAATTGCCAACAGCCACTCTGGAGAAGTGTCCGGTGAGTCCTGAAACATCTGAAAAACACAGCTTAGAGAGCATAGGGCACTTCCACTCATGGGGGTATGAATTGGGAAAATTAAAAATCAGCAAGACACAAGCACCCCAAAGTTTAGGGCTGCTCTGTTGACAAGGACCTCCACTTCATTCCACCTTAAATATCCCAGGAAAGAGAAAAATGGGTAAAGAAGTTGTGGTCCTTATGTACAATGGAATATCACTCAGCCATGAAATCAATGTCATAAGGCTAGTAGCAGCATGATGAGTGGATTTAGGTACGACGATTCTAAGTGAAATAAGTCAGACAGAAAAGGACACTTCTCATAAGGTATCACTGATAGAGGGAATGTAAAAACCGTTACACTTCAACTGAATTAAAAAACAGAACAGAGTCACACATGCAGAAAAAACATTATGGCTGCTTAACGGGAAAGGTGAGGTGGGGTGATACATAAAACAAGGGTATCAAATTAGCTCAGACACCATTCCATAAACCCAATATGTAATAGACAAGACCTCCTCCTTGCTCAGAGAACTGGACTCAACACGCCCTATTCACCGCACAAGAATATATCTGACTAATAATAATCGTAAAACCTATGTATTGATATATCTCTGTTAGTGTGTCAAGTGGGTGTAAAGCGGCATAAACACAGCAGTGAAAAGCAGCTAAACCCCATTATAAAAATAAATTACTTTGGAACACCCATGAAACAAAGACAGTGAAAGAGAGAGAAATTCTTACACAATGCGTTCAGGGGCTGTGATGCAACCTGGATTGACCATATCTAGATTCACAGCTGGATCAGACATAAGAGTGGACACTCTTGGGGCTGAGAGGTTTGGTGAGGTTGGGTGAGCAAACGCAGACCCTTTAAAGTAATACTGCATGGTACCCATCGCATGGGTCCCAAATCTCCAGGTTCAAGGGTATCTTCCTACATCAAAAACATGCATGAGAAACCCAGAAGATGGTACACCGTGTGATGGGGAAAGGTTTCTAAAACGCACCTCATTTCTCATCGCCTTGTGCCCGGGTTCGCCATTCCAGCCGCTTTACTAGCAAGCTCCCTACTTGGAGCATCAGCACCTTTAACCTCCTGTTCCGTACAGGTTGCAATTTGTCCTGAGGATAAACGGGAAGACGTGGAACCAACGAGAGACTAGCTCTTGGTGTTGGGACAGGGAGAGGTCACTCTATTTTCGCATCAGAAAGAAGAATTAACCACATGCTCAGCCTGCCCCCCGGAACCGGAACAGGGCCTGAAGCCATTCTGCGATTTTGCCGCCAGCTCCCATAAAAACGAGTTGTAAAATGGAGGTTCAGGGCACTGCAATTCACAAACCTGCAGAGTTATAAATGATAACTCTCGTCCACAAATATATTGAGGGAAGGCAAAGAAGAGGATTTGAAATCAAGGCAGAATTGCAGGAAAGAGATTTCAGGAGGTAGATTCGAATCGCCTTTAAAGCACATGAAAAGTGGCAAAACGTTGACAATGATGCCCTTGGCCAAAAAGGGCGTATGCGTTTTTTCCTGAATATATTCAGGAAAAAACGCATACGCCCTTTTTGGCCAACCAAGCAACCTGGAAAGGCAAATCAGCGCTACAAAGAAGTCTCGCTTCCCATCGGTCAAAAGGGCCATGCTGAAAAAAGTGTCAAAACCAGAAATGCAGGACAGGCCATGGAGAAATGGGAGCCTTGCTACACTGATGGGCGGGATGGAAATTGCCAACAGCCACTCTGGAGAAGTGTCCAGTGAGTCCTGAAACATCTGAAAAACACAGCTTATAGAGCATAGGGCACTTCCACTCATGGGGGTATAAATTGGGAAAATGAAAAATCAGCAAGACACAAGCACCCCAAAGTTTAGGGCTGCTCTGTTGACAAGGACCTCCACTTCATTCCACCTTAAATATCCCAGGAAAGAGAAAAATGGATAAAGAAGTTGTGGTCCTTATGTACAATGGAATATCACTCAGCCAGGAAATCAATGTCGTAAGGTTAGTAGCAGCATGATGAGTGGATTTAGGTACGACGATTCTAAGTGAAATAAGTCACACAGAAAAGGACACTTCTCATAAGGTATCACTGATAGAGGGAATGTAAAAACCTTTACACATGAACTGAATTACAAAACAGAACAGAGTCACACATGCAGAAAACACACTATGGCTGGTTAACGGGAAAGGTGAGGTGGGGTGATGCATAAAACAAGGGTTTCAAATTATCTGAGATACCGTTCCATAAACCCAATATGTAATAGACAAGAACTACTCCTTGCTCAGAGAACAGGACTCAACACACCCTATTCACCGCAAAAGAATATATTTGATTAGTAGTAATCTTAAAACCTATGTATTGATATCTCTCTGTTAGTGTGTCAAGTGGGTGTAAAGCGGCATAAACACAGTAGTGAAAAGCAGCTAAACCCCATTATAAAAATAAATTACTTTTAAAAACCCATGATACAAAGACAGTGAAAGAGAGAGAAATTCTTACACAATTCGTTCAGGGGCTGTGATGCAACCTGGATCGACCATATCTAGACCCACAGCTGGGTGAGACATAAGGGTGGACACTCTTGCGGCTGAGAGGTTTGGTGAGGTTGGATGAGCCAACGCAGACCCTTTAAAGTAATACTGCGTGACACCCAACCCATGGGTCCCAAATCTCCAGGTTCAAGGGCATCTTCCTACATCAAAAACATGCATGAGAAACCCAGAAGATGCTACACCATGTGATCGGGAATGGTTTCTAAAATGCACCTCATTTATCATCTCCTTGTGCTGGGGTTCGCCATTCCAGCCACTTTCCTAGCAATCTCCCTACTTGGAGCATCAGCACCTTTAACCTCCTGTTCCGTACAGGTTGCAATTTGTACTGAGGATGAACGGGAAGAGGGGGAACCAATGAGAGACTAGATCTAGGTGTTGGGACAAGCATAGGTCACTCTATTTTCCCTTCAGAAAGAAGAATTAACCACAGGCTCAGCCTGCCCCCCAGAAGTAGAATAGGGCCTGAAGCCATCCTGCGCTTTTGCGGCCAACTCCCAAAAAAGCGAGTTGAAAAATGGATCTCAGGGGCACTGCAATTCACAAACCTGCAGAGTTATCAATGATAACTCTCGTCCACAAATATATTGAGGGAAGGCAACGAAGAGGATATGAAAGCAAGGCAGAATTGCAGAAACCGACTTAAGGAGGTAGATTCGAATCGCCTTTAAAGCAAATGAAAAGCGGCAAAACGTTGACAATGATACCCTTGGCCAAAAAGGGCGTATGCGTTTTTTCCTGAATATATTCAGGAAAAAACGCATACGCCCTTTTTGGCCAACCAAGCAACCTGGAAAGGCAAATCAGCGCTACAAAGAAGTCTCGCTTCCCATTGGTCATAAGGGCCATGCTGAAAAAAGTGTCAAAATCAGAAATGCAGGACAGGCCATGGAGAAATGGGAGCCTTGCTACACTGATGGGCGGGATGTAAATTGCCAAAAGCCACTCTGGAGAAGTGTACGGTGTGTCCTGAAACATCTAAAAAACACAGCTTAGAGAGCATAGGGCATTTCCACTCATGGGCGTATAAATTGGGAAAACTAAAAATCAGCAAGACACAGGCACACCAAAGTTTAGGGCTGCTCTGTTGACAAGAACCTTCTCTTCATTACACCTTAAATATCCCAGGAAATAGGAAAATGGATAACGATCTTGTGGTCCTTATGTACAATGGAATATCACTCAGCCATGAAATCAATGTCATAAGGCTATTAGCAGCATGATGAGTGGATTTATGTTCGACGATTCTAAGTGAAATAAGTCACACAGAAAAAGACACTTATCATAAGCTATCACTTATAGAGGGAATGTAAAAACCACTACAGTTGAACTGAATTACAAAGCAGAACAGAGTCACACGTTTAGAAAACACACTATGGCTGCTTAACGGGAAAGGTGAGGTGGGGTGATGCATAAAACAAGGGTTTCATATTAGCTCAAATACCGATCCATAAACCCAATATGTAATAGACAAGACCTACTCCTTGCTCAGTGAAGTGGATGCAACACCCCCTATTCAACGAACAAGAATATATCTGACTAGTAAAAATCTTAAAACCTATGTATTGATTTCTCTCTGTAAGTGAATCAAGTCGGTGTAAAGGGGCATAAACACAGCAGTGAAAATCAGGTAAACCCCATTATAAAAATAAATTACTTTAAAATCCCAAAAAACAAAGACAGTGATAGAGGGAGAAATTTTTACATAATTCGTTCCGGGGCTGTGATGCAACCTGGTGTGACCATATCTAGACCCACAGCTGGATGAGAAATAAAGCTGGACACTCTTGGGGCTGAAGGTCTCTTTCCCTATATACCAGATTGGGAACGTAGAAAGGCTGCCACCCTCTGGCCGTCACCTGCAAAAGCAACTTTAAAACCTGTGCTAATGGTCACTTCATATGAACAAGTACTTCAGGGCTGTAAATGAAACGTGCCCTCAAAATGTCTTGAGGGAGGTAATGGCCAAAAATTTTCAAAATGTGACACTTACTTTAAGAAAACACTTTGAAGAACTAAGCTGTAATCACAGTTTGATAAATAAAAAGGGCATGCTTTAAAGCTCAATTTCAACAGATTATGGGACACATGCAAATTCAACCACAGATAGGTATCAGCTCGCACCTGTTAGAATAACCATCAGCAAGAAAACTACAAACAATAAATATTGAAGGTGTTTTGGAGAAATGCATACCCTCAATTTTAAGTGGGACGTAACCTGGAAAGAGCCACTAATGAGAACTGAATGGTGGTGCCTTTAAAACATACACACTGAGCTACCATATGATACAGCAAGCCCACTCCTTGGCCTATAACATAAGAAGATATAACTGGAAAGACACAGGCAAGCAAATGTGCATTGCAGCAGTATTACAATAGCCAAGACATGGAGGCAACCAGAAAGTCCATCAAGAGGTGCGTGGCCAAAGAAGAACTGGTACACGTACAGATGGAATATTAGCCAGGGAAAAAAATGAAACAATGCCATTTGCAGCACCATGTATGATTCTTGAGGTAATCAGGCAAATTGTACTAAGTCAGAAAGCAAAAGACACATATCCTATAATATCACTTATAGGTCTTAGCTAAAAATTGATACCAATGAAGATATTTCCACAGAGAAATGCAATCACAGATTCATTAAACAAACTTATGGTTCACCAAATGGAAAGGTGTGAGGATTGGATACATTAGGATATTGGGGTTAAGATAGATATAGAAACACATGTGAAATATGTAATCACCAAAGACCTACGTAATACCAAGACAAGACTACTCAACATCGTGTCATAACCTACATGGGAAAATGATCCAAAGAAGAATAGATATATGTATATGTTTAAAAGAACCACATCTTTCACACCTAGAAGAAACAAAACATTTTAATTAAATTTGCTCTGACAAAAAATAAAAATTAAATTAAAAAAAGAACAAGAAGTAATGAGACATAAACTTAAGGGGCTATTTGCTGGCACATTGCATTCTAATTTACAACCAGAACATGACTTCCATTAAGGCTCTGTCATCACTAATAAAGCAGCTTTATAAGCAATGTTGAAGGTAGCTTAAAAGAAGTCTCACTAATTATTGATAGTAACAAGGAAACAAAGAAAAGTAAAAATCTCACTGCAAAAAGTATACATAGGGTAAGGATAGTAGATCAAACACTTATTAAACTTCTGTAAAGAATAAAAGACAACAGTAGTATGTTTTTTTAAAAAGAGAGGGCCCAAATAAATCTGAAATGAAAGAGATGATGTTACAACGGACACCACAGAAATACAAAGTATCCTAAGATACACACAGGGTAACTCAGGGCTCAGACTGGACAGAGCCCACTCTCCAGTCCCCTGTACATGACTTACAGGAGCCTCAGGAACTGAGGAGGGGGTCCCTGAGGAGAGGCTCAAGATAGAATATGGTAGACATTAACATGACTGCATTCATCTTAAACATGCCTGAACTACATTCACACGAGATGATTTTGTCCTGTATGTACATCGGCACCTCTAGTTGGAACTGCAGATCTTTGGCTTCAACACCTCTACTGACAACGTTAGCGTCACCTGCTGTGGACCGTCTCCTATAGGATTTCTAGAATCACAAAACATCGAAGCTTCACAGGACCCAGAGTCTGTGCAACTCCACACAGAGTCTCAGAGTCTCAACTCCACTCAGATACTCCACTCTTGGAGGGCACACACAAAGTAGTGTGCACATCAGGACCCAGGGGAAGGAGCAGTGACCCTGTAGGAGAATGACCAGAACTACCTGCTACTTTTAGAGGGTCTCCTGCAGAGGCAGGTGGTGGCTGTGGCTGTGGCTCACCGTGAGGACAACGACACTGGCAGCAGAAGTTCTGGGAAATACTCCTTGGTGTGAGCCCTCCCAGAGTCCGCCATTAGCCCCACCAAGAGCAAGGTAGGCTCCAGGGCTGGGTCGCCTCAGGCCAAACAACCAACAGGGAGGGAACCCAGCCCCATGCATCAGCAGACAAGCGGATTAAACTTTTTATTAAAGTTTTATTTAATCCGTAGACAAGCGGATTAAAGCTCTGCCCACCAAAGCAACACCCAGCTCTACCCACCACCAGTCCTTCCCATCAGGAAGCTTGCACAAGCCTCTAAGATAGACTCATCCACCGGAGAGCAGACAGCAGAAGCAAGAAGAACTACAATTCTGCAGCCTGTGGAAGGAAAACCACATTCACAGAAAGATAGACAAAATGAAAAGGCAGAGGACTTTATACCAGATCAAGGAACAAGATAAAACCCCAGAAAAAAAAACAAAATGAGGTGGAGATAGGGAACCTTCCAGAAAAAAAATTCAGAATAATGATAGTGAAGTTGAGCCAAGACCTTGGAAAAAGAAAGGAGGCAAAGATCGAGAAGATGCAAGAAATGTTTAACAAAGACCTAGAAGAATTAAGGAACAAACACCTAGAAGAATTAAAGAACAAACAAACAGAGGTGAACAATGGAATAACTGAAATGAAAAATACACTAGAAGGAATCAGTAGCAGAATAACTGTGGCAGAAGAACGGATAAGTGACCTGGAAGACAGAAAGGTGGAAATCACTGCCATGGAACAGAATAAAGAAAAAGAATGAAAATAAACGAAGACACCCCAAGAGTCCTCTGGGACAACATTAAACGCAACAACATTCGCATTATAGGGGTCCCAGAAGGAGAAGAGAGAGAGAAAGGACCCGAGAATATATTTAAAGAGATAATGGTCAAAAACTTCCCTAGCATGGGAAAAGAAATAGCCACCCAAGTCCAGAAGCACAGAGTGTCCCAGGCAGGATAAACCAAAGGAGAAAAATGACAAGACACATAGTAATCAAATTGACAAAAATTAACGACAAAGAAAAATGATTGAAAGCAGCAAGGGAAAAATGACAAATAACATACAAGGGAACTCCCATAAGGATAACAACTGATTTCTCAGCAGAAAATCTACAAGCCAGAAGGAAGTGGCATGATAAATTTAAAGTGATGAAAGGGAAGAACCTACAACCAAGAGTACTCCACCCTGCAAAGAGCTCATTCAGATTTGATGGAGAAATCAAAAGCCTTACAGACAAGCAAAAGCTAAGAGAATTCAGCACCATGAAACCAGCTCTACACCAAATGCTAAAGGAACTTCTCTAAGTGGGAAACACAAGAGAAGAAAAGGACCCACCAAGACAAACCCATAACAATTAAGAAAATAGTAGTAGGAACATACATATCGATAATTACCTTAAACGTGAATGCACTACATGTTCCAACCAAAAGACACAGGCTCGCTGAATGGATACAAAAACAAGACCCATATATATGCTGTCTACAAGAGATCCATTTCAGACCTAGGGACACATACAGACTCAAAGTGAGGCGATGGAAAAATATATTCTATGCAAATGAAAATCAAAAGAAAGCTGGAGTAGCAATACTCATATCAGATAAAATAGACTTTAAAATAAAGAATGTTACAAGAGACGAGGAAAGGCACTACATAATGGTCAGGGGATCAATCCAAGAAGAAGATATAACAACTATAAATATATATGTACCCAAAATAGGAGCAGCTCAATGTATAAGGCAACTGCTAACAGCTATAAAAGAGGAAATCGACAGTAACACAATAATAGCGGGGGACTTTAACAGCTCACTTACACCAGTGGAGATCAGCCAGACAGATAATTAATAAGGAAACACAAGCTTTAAATGACACAATAGACCAGATAGAGTTAATTGATATTTATAGGACATTCCATCCAAAAACAGCAGATTACACGTTCTTCTCAACTGCACACGGAACATTCTCCAGGATAGATCACATCTTGGGTCACAGATAAAGCCTCAGTAAATTTAAGAAAACTGAAATCATATCAAGCAGCTGTTCCGACCACAATGCTATGAGATTAGAAATCAATTACACGGAAAAAACCGTAAAAAACACAAACACATGGAGGCTAAACAATACGTTACTAAATAACCAAGAGATCACTGAAGAAATCAAAGAGGAAATCAAAAACTACCTAGAGACAAATGACAACAAAAACACGATGATCCAAAACCTATGGGATGCAGCAAAAGGAGTTCTAAGAGGGAAGTTTATAGCAATACAAGCCTACCTCAAGAAACAAGAAAAATCTCAAATAAACAATCTAACCTTACACCTAGAGGAACTAGAGAAAGAAGAACAAAACCCAAAGTTAGTAGAAGGAAAGAAATCATAAAGATCAGAGCAGAAATAAATGAAATAGAAACAAAGAAAACGAAAGCAAAGATCAATAAAACTAAAAGCTGGTTCTTTGAGAAGATAAGCAAAAATGATCAAACTTTAGCCGGACTCCAGAAAAAGAGGGAGAGGACGCAAATCAACAAAATTAGAAGTGAAAAAGCAGAAGTTATAACAGACACCACAGGAATACAAAGCATCCTAAGAGACTACTACAAGCAACTCTAGGCCAATAAAATGGACAATCTGGAAGAAATGGACAAATTCTTAGAAAGGGATAACCTTCTAAGACTGAACCAGGAAGAAATAGAAAATATGAACAAACCTATCACAAGCAATGAAATTGAAACTGTGATTAAAAATCTTCCAACAAACAAAAGTCCAGAACCAGATGGCATCACAGGTGAATTCTATCAAACATTTAGAGCAGAGCTAACACCCAACCTTCTCAAATTCTTCAAAACAATTGCAGCGGAAGGAACACTCCCAAACTCATTCTATGAGACCACCATCACCCTGATACCAAAATCAGACAGAGATACTACAAGGAAAGAAAATTATAGACCAATATCACTGATGAATATAGATGTAAAAATCCTCAACAAAATACTAGCAAACAGAATCGAACAACACATGAAAAGGATCATACACCATGATCAAGTGGGGTTTATCCCAGGGATGCGAGGATTCTTCAATATACACAAATCAATGTGATACACCATATTAACAAATTGTAGAATAAAAGCATATGATCATCTCAATAGATGAAGGAAAAGATTTTGAGAAAATTCAACACTCATTTACGATAAAAACTCTGCAGAGTGTGGGCATAGAGGGAAACTACCTCAACATAATAAAGGCCATATATGACAAACCCACAGCAAACAACATTCTCAATGGTGAAAAACTGAAAGCGTTTCCTCTAAGATCAGGAACAAGACGAGGATGTCCACTCTCACCACTGCTATTCAACATAGTTTTGGAAGTCCTAGCCATGGCAATCAGAGAAGAAAAAGAAATAAAAGGAATACAAAAAGGAAAAGAAGAAGTAAAATTGTCACTGTTTGCAGATGACATGATATCATAGATAGAGAATCCTAAAGATGCCACCAGAAAACCACTGGAGCTAATCAATGAATTTGGTAAAGTTGCAGGATACAAAATTAATGCACAGAAATTGCTTGCATTCCTATACACTAACAATGAAAGATCAGAAAGAGAAATTAAGGAAACAATCCCATTACCACTGCAACAAAAAGAATAAAATACCTAGGAATAAACCTACCTAAGGAAGTAAAAGACCTGTACTCAGAAAACTATAAGACACTGATGAAAGAAATCAAAGATGATATAAACAGATGGAGACATATACCATGTTCTCGGATTAGAAGAATCAATATTGTGAAAATGACTATACTACCCAAAGCAATCTACAGATTCAATGCAATCCCGATCAAAATACCTTTGGCATTTTCTACAGAACAAGAAAAAAAAAATCTTAAAATTTGTAGGGAGACACAAAAGACCCTGGATAGCCAAAGCAGTCTTGAGGGGGGAAAAAAAAGAGCTGGAGGAATCAGACTTCCAGACTTCAGACTATATTGCAAAGCTACAGTAATCAAGATAATATGGTACTGACACAAGAACAGAAATATAGGTCAATAGAGCAGGATAGAAAGCACAGAGATAAACCCACGTACCTATGGTTCACTAATCTATGACAAAGGAGGCAAGGGTATACAATGGAGAAAAGACAGTGTCTTCAGCAAGTGGTGCTGGGAAAACTGGACAGTTACATGTAAAAGAATGAAATTAGTACACACCCTAACACCATACACAAAAATAAACTCAAAATGGATTAGAGACCTAAATATAAGACCAGCCACTATAAAACTCTTAGAGGAAAACATAAGCAGAACAGTCTATGACATAAATCACAGCAAGATCCTTTTTGACCCACCTCCTAGAGAAATGGAAATAAAAACAAAAATTAAAAAATGGGACCGAATGAAACATAAATTCTTTTGCACAGCAAAGGAAAACATAAGCAAGATGAAAAGACAACCATCAGAATGGGAGAAAATATTTTCAAATGAAGCAAATGGCAAAGGATTAATCTCCAAAAAGCAGCTCATGTAGCTCAATATCACAAAACCAAACAATCCAATCCAAAAATGGGCAGAAGACCTAAATAGACATTTCTCCAAAGAAGATATACAGGTTGCCAACAAACACATGAAAGGATGCTGAACATCACTAATCATTAGAGAAATGCAAATCAAAACTACAGTGAGGTATCACCTCACACCAGTCAGAATGGCCATCATCAAAAAATCTACCAACAATAAATGCTGGAGAGGCATTTATTGGAGCAAAGGGAACCCTCTTGCACTGTTGGTGGGAATGTAAATTGATATAGCCACTAGGGAGAACGGTATGGGGGTTCCTTAAAAACTAAAAATAGAACTACCATACAACCCAGCAAACCCACTCCTGGACATTTACCCTGAGAAAACCATAATTCAAAAAGAGTCATGTACCACAATGTTCACTGTAGCTCTATTTACAATAGCCAGGACATGGAAGCAACCTAAGTGTCCATCAACAGATAAATGGATAAGGAAGATGTGGCACAAATATACAATGGAACATTATTCAGCCATAAAAAGAAACGAGAACCTAGGGGCAGGAAAGGATTAAGGACACAGACGTAGAGAAAGGACTTGAGGACATGGGGAGAGGGAAGGGTAAGCTGGGACAAAGTGAGAGAGTGGTATGGACATATATACACTACCAAATGTAAAATTGATAGCTACTGGGAAGCAGCCACATAGCACAGGGAGATCAGCGCTGTGCTTTGTGACCACCTAAAAGGGTGGGATAAGGGAGTGAGAGGGAGTTGCAAGAGGGAGGGGATATGGTGTTATATGTATACGCACAGCTGATTCACTTTTTTATACAGCAGAAACTAACACACAATTGTAAAGCAATTATACTCCAATAAAGATGTAAAAGAAAAAAAAAAGCCCAGAGATAAACCTACACACCTATGGCCCACTAATCTATGACAAAGGAGGCAAGGGTATACAAAGGAGAAAAGACAGTCTCTTCAATAAGTGGTGCTGGGAAAAATGGACAGCTACATGTAAAAGAATGAAATTAGAACACTCCCTAACACCATACACAAAAAATAAACTCAAAATGGATTAGAGACCGAAATGTAAGACCGGACACTATAAAACTCTTAGAGGAAAACATAGGAAGAATACTCTTTGACATAAATCACAGCAAGATCTTTTTTGATCCACCTCCTAGAGTAATGGAATACAAAAAAATAAACATATGGGAGCAAATGAAACCTAAAAGCTTTTGCAAAGCAAAGGAAACTACAAACAAGACGAAAAGACAACCCTCACAATGGGAGAAAATATTTGCAAACGAATCAATGGACAAAGGATTAATCTCCAATGTATATAAACAGCTCATGCAGCTCAACAGTAAAAAAACAAACAACCCAATCCAAAAATGGGCAGATGACGTAAATAGACATTTGTCCCAAGAAGACATACAGATGACCAAGAAGCACATGAAAAGCTGCTCAACATCACTAATTATTAGAGAAATATAAACCAAAACTACAATGAGGTATCGCCTCACACGAGTTAGAATGGGCATCATCAGAAAATCTACAAGCAACAAATGCTGGAGAGGGTGTGGAGAAAAGGGAACCCTCTTACACTATTTGTGGGAATGTAAATTGATACAGTCACGATGGAGAACAGTATGGAGGTTCCTTAAGAAACTAAAAATAGAATTACCATATGACCCAGCAATCCCACTACTGGCCATATACCCAGAGAAAACCATAATTCAAAAAGACATATTCACCACAATATTCATTGCAGCACTATTTACAATAGCCAGGTCATGGAAGCAACCTAAATGCCCATAGACAGACGAACAGAAAAGATGTGCTACATATATAAAATGGAATATTACTCAGCCATAAAAAGGAATGAAATTGGGTCATTTGTAGAGACGTGGATAGATCTAGAGACTGTCATACAGAGTGAAGTAAGTCAGAAAGAGAAAAACAAATATCGTATATTAACGCATACATGTGGAACCTAGAAAAATGGTAAAGATGAACCGGTTTGCAAGGCAGAAATAGAGACACAGATGTAGAGAACAAATGTATGGACACCAAGGGGGGAAAGTGGCAGGGTGGTGGTGGTGGGATGAATTGCGAGCCTGGGATTGACATATATACACTTATATGTATAAAATAGGTTACCAATAAGAGCCTGCTGTATAAAAAAATGAATAAAATAAATTCAAAAATTAAAAAATAAGTAATACTTAAAAAAATAAAACAGAAAAAAAGTTCTGTCCTTCCCATAGACGTATTTATATGAATGAATTATTTCCATGCTTATATCCATAAATACAAAAAGAGGAATAAAACTTACCTTGAACCAAAAAAGAAAAAAAAAAAAAAAAAAACAGAACCCACTGGTCATACAGAGGAAAACCCTATCAGGGCACTTGCTCCAGGGGTAAACAATTCTGAAGTTGGTCACAGGTGGGGAATCATCTCCCATGCAGCCAGCAGCCCCCACACGAGGAGCGTCCTCATTGCAAAGCTGGGGGACCGTGAGGAGGCATCTCTGAGTAAACGTGAGCTGAGCCCCAGGCCAGCTGCTGCTGAACTTTTCCCACCCTTCCCAGGTAAAACACCTGAATGTGTGCAAAGACTTTAAAAACTAGAGGAAGGGGCTTGGAGTCACACCAGCGACAGCACGCAGGCCGACTTGGTGCCTGCAGGCCAGCCAGGATGGTCCTGGCCCCGGGCGCTCGTCTGGAAGCTTTCCATTTCCCTGCCTGAGGTACCCCTCCTGTCCCGGCCCCCACTGCTTTTTTCCTTCCTCACCTCTGCCCGGGGAGAAATTCCAGCAGCAAGTATGGGTGACACATCCTCTTCTTTAGCAGGTGGCAGCCCGGCAACTCCTGCAGAAAGTCCAGCAGAGCCCCAGTCACACTGGGCCACTCATAGAGCCGTGGGCCCTACTCCCTCCCACCAGCCCAACCCCGAGACTGCTGACGGGGCAGAGAATATGGCGTCAGGCACAGCTGCAGAGGCTTTTGCTGCCTGGAGGGGTGTTTATATTGACCTCAACCCAGGCACACCTGGGAAGGGCTGGCCGGCCGGGTCAGGCTGCCCAGGTCAGCCAATCCTCGCCCCTCAGGGGCTCAGAGTTGCAGAAAATGGGCCTTGCTGCACCGGCCAGATCCAAGGAACAGGTGTAGGGTCCCGAGAGTCAGGATAGATAAGGGGCGGCAGCCCTGGCTTGTTTTCGAATCATTTTATCTGGTCCATGAGTGGGAGACAACTTCAAGAAGACCCTCTGCTAATGAGAGGAACCCAGGAGTCAGGGAGAGGAGGGGTGGTGGGTGGAGACAGAGGCCTGGTGCCCCGGCTGCAGTGGAAGCCCCTGGAAGACCAGGCAGAGGGAGGCCGCACAGAGTGAAGCCTAGGGTCACAGACCTGTTGGAGCTGCTGTTTGTTAGTTCAAGCTCTGCTCTGAGGTGCTCTGTGTCAGCTCTGAGTGACAGGGGTGCTGGGGGTGCTCTGCAATGAGGGCTATGTGCACGGTTCCTGTGTGCCCAGCCCTGCCGGGGTACCTGTCCACGGGAGCTCCATATCCAGGGAGGGGCCTGCCCACGAGAGCCCCGTGGGCTGCTGCGTACCTGCCCAGGTGAGCTCCATATCCTGGGAGGGGCCTGACCACAAGAGCCCCGTGGGCTGCTGGGGACCTGGTAGAGGACGCCAGGACAGTCAGTGAAGCCACAGAGGATATACATCTAGTAGTTCCTAATTCCTACACCCTGCTGGTCATTCTACCATCCACCAGGACATGGCATTCTGTATTAGACTTCAATGATGCCTTCTTCTGTATTCCATTAGTCCCAGAGTCACAAGAAATTTTGGCTGTGAGTGGCAGGACTCAACCTACAACAAAAACAATACTGCTGGGCCGTCCTGCCCCAGGGGTTCAAAAATTCCCACACCATCTTTGGGGAAACGTTAGCTAAAGACCTAAAAGATCTACCTCTGGAGAAGGGAACCCTCCTTCAATATGCAGATGACATTCTGATCACCAGCCCGACTAAGGAGGCCTCTGAACTACCTAGCCAATAAAAGATAGAAGGTGTCCAAGGAAAAGGCTCAAATATCACAAACTAAGGTGGCCTTCCTGGGCTTCATTCGCACAGAAGGTCGGAGAAGCCCACCCCAGGAAAGGGAAGAAGCCATTTGCAGCCTCACCTTTCCTGAAACTAGAAGACAGCTTAGGGGTTCCTGGGGAGACCGGGGTTTGCTGCATCTGGATCCCTAACTACAGTCTAATAGCTGGGCCTCCATATGAAACACTGAAAGGAAAAGATGATGATCCTTTTGAATAGAATCCAGAAGCGGCCTTTCAAGAATGGAAAGAGCAGTCAATTCAGACCCTGGCCCTGGACCTCCCTAAGTTAGCTAAACCCTTTGACCTTTACATTCCTGGTCCAAGGCGAATCGCCCTTGGAGTATTAGTGCAAAAACTGGGACCACTTGAAATGGAACAATGTAAGAATGCCCTCCAGGCATTGGCCAGCCACCCCATCCGACCAGGATACTGGGGGTATCTAAAAACCTGGAAATCAGCAGCCCGCAAGGCCAGCTCCCTGCTAAGGGAAAAGGACGCCACTTGGTGATCCTAACCACCCACCATGCCCTGAAGTTGCAGGGATTGCTCCGTGGGCACAATGACCTCGAGTGAGGAGGCCCTCCAACACCAACCTCCAGAGAGACAACCTGGGGCAATGGGCCCCCATGACGACTCGTGTGACCATCACTTGACCTGGAGCTTCTCTCAGAAAACAACAAGAGTGTGCCCCAAAAGAGCAGACTATTGCTTACAGGACTTACTGCACCCAGAGCGGAGCTAATAAACTTGGCAGGGGAACCGTAAATAACGCTGCCACCATAGAAAAGCCTACAGACACCGCAGTGACGGCGGCCAATGAGACCGGCTGTACTCCTGGCTACTTCAAAAGGCCGTTGACTGAGTGGCCGTCATGGTCCTGGATCACCACCGGCCCTGGACTGTCTGGGAGTTGAGCAAGCAGGGCTCTGACACCTGGTGCTGTTTGTACGTTAATTCAGTGGCCTAACTAAAGAAAGCACAGACTACTGGTCAGAGCATCTAGGCTGGCAGAAACCATCAGCCTAAGGGGGCCGAACCAATGTGGAGCAGGGTAAAACCGCCCACCCCCCCAGCGTCTCTGCACATCTCTTTCCTGGACCCTTAAAGGTCATTAGAATCTATAAAACTTCCAATGCTGGTGCTCAGGCAGACGAGCAGTGAGGGAGGAGGCCTGCGGACAATCAACCTCACCTGGAGGCTGCTGGGGAGAAGTCCTGCCCCTCCCCCCGGGTATGAGGACACCCAACTCAGCATGAAGCATTTACAGAAGACGTGTCTGCACCCTCAGCGCCCCAAGAATGAGGAATGGGACAAAAGGCAGAGGAGGGCTTTGTCACTGGCAAAGCCCATTAAAAATTCCTGGGAGATAAAAATAGAATCTGGGCAATAAAATAAAGTCTAACCATTTTTTCCTTTGTGCTTTGTCTAATTTCACTTGCTCCTAGGTTTCCACATGCAGAGGTCCCACACCCGACACTTCAGACCCGATTTCCTCGTGCAAAATGGCTGGGCCGACACCTCAGCTCGTGGGGCCCCGTGCAGACTCTGCGACATAGAGCCTGAGCTCCAGCCAACCTGGCCCTCGAGAGCTCCGCCCCCTCCCTCCCGCTGATGCTGACAGGATCCCTACACAGCAGCCCGGCCCACAACCCGCAGGGGAGCACACACTCTCACCTCTCCATTCTCTGATCAAAATATAAAGTTTTCCTTTGCTTCTGAACCAAAGTCAGTCTCGATCTGTTGGCTCCAATGACACTGGGCAGGGAGACCCTTGTTGGGGCCCACTCTGCAGGATCAGTAACAGAATTTGAGAACATTGTAACTTCAATGAACAGATGTGTGAGCCAAACTGTAATTAACATAGAGCAGTGTATAAGGCTCGTGTAAAATAAGATGTTTCTAACACTTCCATTTGATATTTCCATCACTTTATTATAAGCAAGTTCAGTGGAGGGGTTTGTCTTATTTGTCAGGTCAAGAGTAGAGAAATGCAGTGATTTCTTTCCAAGGATGTACATCTAATAATCTTGGTTGAAGTTTCAACCTTGTTTGGAATGATTTTCCATTGAAAATGATACCTCTCTTTCAGCTCCTAGATTTCTGAGAAGTATAAAATCTTATATTTTTTATTACCAAAGGGGAAAGGTGGGAGGAGGGATAAATTAACAGTTTCAGATTAACATATACACACTGCTATGTATAAAATATATCATCAACAAGGAACTACTGTATAGCACAGGGAACTATACTCAATATTTTGTAATGACCCCTGAGGGGAAATAATCTGAAAAACAATAGATATCTATATCGACATCATCTATCAACTACAGATAAAATGGAAACTAAAGGAGGCCGATGGTGAGCGTTTCTGAACCTGAAGACTTCAATCATCTAAAGTTCGGACTCTGCCCACGGCCCAAGTCCCTTAATGAACACACATGTACCAGTAGCTTAAAAATTCCCCAGATTGGAGTTCGGGGAGACACTGATTTGGAAAAATCCCTTGTGTTCTCCTTACATACACGGGACCTTTCCTACAGCTAAAACATGCCTGTGACACCCAGAAGATGGAACACGGTTGGATCAGGAAGATTTTGGAAAAGGCACCAAAACTCCTAATTTCCTGGTTGTTGGGTTCACCTCTCCAGCCTTTTTCCTTAAAATCTCCCCACTTGAGGATGTCAGCACCTTCAACATCCAGTTGCACAGAAATTGGAATTTGTCCAAAGGAAGAAGGGGAAGGAGGAGAAACAAGGAGAGCCAAGCCCTAGATGTTCGGAGAGGCACATGTCACTCTACTTTCCAGTCAGGAAGAAGAATTAAGAAAAGGCTTAGCCTGCCACCGGGAACCAGAGTAGGGCCAGAAGCAAATAAGAGTTTCTGTGGAAAGCTCCCAAAAAAGCGAGTTGAAAAATGGAGCTCAGGGGCACTGCAATTCACAAATCTGCAGAGTTATAAATGATAACTATCGTCCACAAATATATTGAGGGAAGGCAACGAAGAGGATTTGAAATCAAGGCAGAATTGCAGGAAACAGATTTCAGGAGTTAGATTCGAATCACCCCTAAAGCACATGAAAAGCGGCAAAACGTCGACAATGATGCACTTGGCCAAAAAGAGCATATGCGTTTTTTTCTGAATGAATTCAGGAAAAAACCCATAGGCCCTTTTTGGCCAACCAAGCAACCTGGAAAGGCAAATCAGCGCTACAGAGAAGTCTCGCTTCCCATCGGTCAAAAGGGCCATGCTGAAAAAAGTGTCAAAACCAGAAATGCAGGACAGGCCATGGAGAAATGGGAGCCTTGCTACACTGATGGGCGGGATGTAAATTGCCAACAGCCACTCTGGAGAAGTGTACGGTGTGTCCTGAAACATCTGAAAAACACAGCTTAGAGAGCATAGGGCACTTCCACTCATGGGGGTATAAATTGGGAAAATGAAAAATCAGCAAGACACAAGCACCCCAAAGTTGAGGGCTGCTCTGTTGACAAGGACCTCCACTTCATTCCACCTTAAATATCCCAGGAAAGAGAAAAATGGATAAAGAAGTTGTGGTCCTTATGTACAATGGAATATCACTCAGCCATGAAATCAATGTCATAAGGTTAGTAGCAGCATGATGAGTGGATTTAGGTACGACGATTCTAAGTGAAATAAGTCACACAGAAAAGGACACTTCTCATAAGGTATCACTGATAGAGGGAATGTAAAAACCGTTACACTTGAACTGAATTACAAAACAGAACAGAGTCACACATGCAGAAAACACACTATGGCTGCTTAACGGGAAAGGTGACGTGGGGTGATACATGAAACAAGGGTATCAAATTAGCTCAGATACCGTTCCATAAACCCAATATGTAGTAGACAAGACCTACTCCTTGCTCAGAGAACTGGACTCAACACGCCCTATTCACCGCACAAGAATATATCTGACTAGTAATAATCTTAAAACCTATGTATTGATATCTCTCTGTTAGTGTGTCAAGTGGGTGTAAAGCGGCATAAACACAGCCGTGAAAAGCAGCTAAACCCCATTATGAAAATAAATTACTTTGAAAAACCCATGAAACAACGACAGTGAAAGAGATAGAAATTCTTACACAATGAGTTCAGGGGCTGTGATGCAACCTGGATTGACCATATCTAGACCCACAGCTGGATGAGACATAAGGGTGGACACTCTTGGGGCTGAGAGGTTTGGTGAGGTTGGGTGAGCAAACGCAGACCCTTTAAAGTAATACTGCGTGGTACCCATCGCATGGGTCCCAAATCTCCAGGTTCAAGGGCATCTTCCTTCATCGAAAACATGCATGAGAAACCCAGAAGATGGTACACCGTGTGATGGGGAAAGGTTTCTAAAACGCACCTCATTTCTCATCTCCTTGTGCCCGGGTTCGCCATTCCAGCCGCTTTACTAGCAATCTCCCTACTTGGAGCATCAGCACCTTTAACCTCCTGTTCCGTACAGGTTGCAATTTGTCCTGAGGATGAACGGGAAGATGGGGAACCAACGAGAGACTAGCTCTTGGTGTCGGGACAGGCACAGGTCACTCTATTTTCCCATCAGAAAGAAGAATTAACCACATGCTCAGCCTGCCCCCCGGAACCAGAACAGGGCCTGAAGCCATCCTGCACTTTTGCGGCCAGCTCCCAAAAAAGCGAGTTGTAAAATGGAGGTTCAGGGCACTGCAATTCACAAACCTGCAGAGTTATAAATGATAACTCTCGTCCACAAATATATTGAGGGAAGGCAAAGAAGAGGATTTTAAATCAAGGCAGAATTGCAGGAAACAGATTTCAGGAGGTAGATTCGAATCGCCTTTAAAGCACATGAAAAGCGGCAAAATGTTGACAATGATGCCCTTGGCCAAAAAGGGCGTATGCGTTTTTTCCTGAATATATTCAGGAAAAAACGCATACGCCCTTTTTGGCCAACCAAGCAACCTGGAAAGGCAAATCAGCGCTACAAAGAAGTCTCACTTCCCATCGGTCAAAAGGGCCATGCTGAAAAATGTGTCAAAACCAGAAATGCAGGACAGGCCATGGAGAAATGAGAGCCTTGCTACACTGATGGGCGGGATGTAAATTGCCAACAGCCACTCTGGAGAAGTGTACGGTGTGTCCTGAAACATCTGAAAAACACAGCTTAGAGAGCATAGGGCACTTCCACTCATGGGGGTATAAATTGGGAAAATTAAAAATCAGCAAGACACAAGCACCCCAAAGTTTAGGGCTGCTCTGTTGACAAGGAACTCCACTTCATTCCACCTTAAATATCCAAGGAAAGAGAAAAATGGATAAAGAAGTTGTGGTCCTTATGTACAATGGAATATCACTCAGCCATGAAATCAATGTCGTAAGGTTAGTAGCAGCATGATGAGTGGATTTAGGTACGACGATTCTAAGTGAAATAAGTCACACAGAAAAGGACACTTCTCATAAGGTATCACTTTTAGAGGGAATGTAAAAACCGTTACACTTGAACTGAATTACAAAACAGAACAGAGTCACACATGCAGAAAACACACTATGGCTGCTTAACGGGAAAGGTGACGTGGGGTGATACATGAAACAAGGGTATCAAATTAGCTCAGATACCGTTCCATAAACCCAATATGTAGTAGACAAGACCTACTCCTTGCTCAGAGAACTGGACTCAACACGCCCTATTCACCGCACAAGAATATATCTGACTAGTAATAATCTTAAAACCTATGTATTGATATCTCTCTGTTAGTGTGTCAAGTGGGTGTAAAGCGGCATAAACACAGCCGTGAAAAGCAGCTAAACCCCATTATGAAAATAAATTACTTTGAAAAACCCATGAAACAACGACAGTGAAAGAGATAGAAATTCTTACACAATGAGTTCAGGGGCTGTGATGCAACCTGGATTGACCATATCTAGACCCACAGCTGGATGAGACATAAGGGTGGACACTCTTGGGGCTGAGAGGTTTGGTGAGGTTGGGTGAGCAAACGCAGACCCTTTAAAGTAATACTGCGTGGTACCCATCGCATGGGTCCCAAATCTCCAGGTTCAAGGGCATCTTCCTTCATCGAAAACATGCATGAGAAACCCAGAAGATGGTACACCGTGTGATGGGGAAAGGTTTCTAAAACGCACCTCATTTCTCATCTCCTTGTGCCCGGGTTCGCCATTCCAGCCGCTTTACTAGCAATCTCCCTACTTGGAGCATCAGCACCTTTAACCTCCTGTTCCGTACAGGTTGCAATTTGTCCTGAGGATGAACGGGAAGATGGGGAACCAACGAGAGACTAGCTCTTGGTGTCGGGACAGGCACAGGTCACTCTATTTTCCCATCAGAAAGAAGAATTAACCACATGCTCAGCCTGCCCCCCGGAACCAGAACAGGGCCTGAAGCCATCCTGCACTTTTGCGGCCAGCTCCCAAAAAAGCGAGTTGTAAAATGGAGGTTCAGGGCACTGCAATTCACAAACCTGCAGAGTTATAAATGATAACTCTCGTCCACAAATATATTGAGGGAAGGCAAAGAAGAGGATTTTAAATCAAGGCAGAATTGCAGGAAACAGATTTCAGGAGGTAGATTCGAATCGCCTTTAAAGCACATGAAAAGCGGCAAAATGTTGACAATGATGCCCTTGGCCAAAAAGGGCGTATGCGTTTTTTCCTGAATATATTCAGGAAAAAACGCATACGCCCTTTTTGGCCAACCAAGCAACCTGGAAAGGCAAATCAGCGCTACAAAGAAGTCTCACTTCCCATCGGTCAAAAGGGCCATGCTGAAAAATGTGTCAAAACCAGAAATGCAGGACAGGCCATGGAGAAATGAGAGCCTTGCTACACTGATGGGCGGGATGTAAATTGCCAACAGCCACTCTGGAGAAGTGTACGGTGTGTCCTGAAACATCTGAAAAACACAGCTTAGAGAGCATAGGGCACTTCCACTCATGGGGGTATAAATTGGGAAAATTAAAAATCAGCAAGACACAAGCACCCCAAAGTTTAGGGCTGCTCTGTTGACAAGGACCTCCACTTCATTCCACCTTAAATATCCAAGGAAAGAGAAAAATGGATAAAGAAGTTGTGGTCCTTATGTACAATGGAATATCACTCAGCCATGAAATCAATGTCATAAGGTTAGTAGCAGCATGATGAGTGGATTTAGGTACGACGATTCTAAGTGAAATAAGTCACACAGAAAAGGACACTTCTCATAAGGTATCACTTTTAGAGGGAATGTAAAAACCGTTACACTTGAACTGAATTACAAAACAGAACAGAGTCACACATGCAGAAAACAGACAATGGCTGCTTAACGGGAAAGGTGAGGTGGGGTGATACATAAACCAAGGGTATCAAATTAGCTCACATACCGTTCCATAAACCCAATATGTAGTAGACAAGACCTACTCCTTGCTCAGAGAACTGGACTCAAGACGCCCTATTCACCGCACAAGAATATATCTGACTAGTAATAATCTTAAAACCTATGTATTGATATCTCTCTGTTAGTGTGTCAAGTGGGTGTAAAGCGGCATAAACACAGCCGTGAAAAGCAGCTAAACCCCATTATGAAAATAAATTACTTTGAAAAACCCATGAAACAACGACAGTGAAAGAGATGGAAATTCTTACACAATGAGTTCAGGGGCTGTGATGCAACCTGGATTGACCATATCTAGACCCACAGCTGGATGAGACATAAGGGTGGACACTCTTGGGGCTGAGAGGTTTGGTGAGGTTGGGTGAGCAAACGCAGACCCTTTAAAGTAATACTGCGTGGTACCCATCGCATGGGTCCCAAATCTCCAGGTTCAAGGGCATCTTCCTACATCGAAAACATGCATGAGAAACCCAGAAGATGGTACACCGTGTGATGGGGAAAGTTTTCTAAAATGCACCTCATTTCTCATCCCCTTGTGCCCGGGTTCGCCATTCCAGCCGCTTTACTAGCAATCTCCCTACTTGGAGCATCAGCAGCTTTAACCTCCTTTTCCATACAGGTTGCAATTTGTCCTGAGGATGAACCGGAAGACGGGGAAACAACGAGAGACTAGCTCTTGGTGTCGGGACAGGCACAGGTCACTCTATTTTCCCATCAGGAAGAAGAATTAACCACAGGCTCAGCCTGCCCCCCGGAACCAGAACAGGGCCTGAAGCCATCCTGTGCTTTTGCGGCCAGCTCCCAAAAAAGCGAGTTGTAAAATGGAGGTTCAGGGCACTGCAATTCACAAACCTGCAGAGTTATAAATGATAACTCTCGTCCACAAATATATTGAGGGAAGGCAAAGAAGAGGATTTGAATTCAAGGCAGAATTGCACGAAACAGATTTCAGGAGGTAGATACGAATCGCCTTTAAAGCACATGAAAAGCGGCAAAACGTTGACAATGATGCCCTTGGCCAAAAAGGGCGTATGCGTTTTTTCCTGAATATATTCAGGAAAAAACGCATACGCCCTTTTTGGCCAACCAAGCAACCTGGAAAGGCAAATCAGCGCTACAAAGAAGTCTCGCTTCCCATCGGTCAAAAGGGCCATGCTGAAAAAGTGTCAAAACCAGAAATGCAGGACAGGCCATGGAGAAATGGAAGCCTTGCTACACTGATGGGCGGGATGTAAATTGCCAACAGCCACTCTGGAGAAGTGTACGGTGAGTCCTGAAACATCGAAAAAACACAGCTTAGAGAGCATAGGGCACTTCCACTCATGGGGGTATAAATTGGGAAAATTAAAAATCAGCAAGACACAAGCACCCCAAAGTTGAGGGCTGCTCTGTTGACAAGGACCTCCACTTCATTCCACCTTCAATATCCCAGGAAAGAGAAAAAAGGATAAAGAAGTTGTGGTCCTTATGTACAATGGAATATCACTCAGCCATGAAATCAATGTCATAAGGTTAGTAGCAGCATGATGAGTGGATTTAGGTAGGACGATTCTAAGTGAAATAAGTCACACAGAAAAGGACACTTCTCATAAGGTATCACTGATAGAGGGAATGTAAAAACCGTTACACTTGAACTGAATTACAAAACAGAACAGAGTCACACATGCAGAAAACAGACTATGGCTGCTTAACGGGAAAGGTGAGGTGGGGTGATACATAAAACAAGGGTATCAAATTAGCTCAGATACCGTTCCATAAACCCAATATGTAGTAGACAAGACCTACTCCTTGCTCAGAGAACTGGACTCAACACGCCCTATTCACCGCACAAGAATATATCTGACTAGTAATAATCTTAAAACCTATGTATTGATATCTCTCTGTTAGTGTGTCAAGTGGGTGTAAAGCGGCATAAACACAGCAGTGAAAAGCAGCTAAACCCCATTATGAAAATAAATTACTTTGAAAAACCCATGAAACAACGACAGTGAAAGAGAGAGAAATTCTTACACAATGCATTCAGGGGCTGTGATGCAACCTGGATTGACCATATCTAGACCCACAGCTGGATGAGACATAAGGGTGGACACTCTTGGGGCTGAGAGGTTTGGTGAGGCTGGGTGAGCAAACGCAGACCCTTTAAAGTAATACTGCGTGGTACCCATCACATGGGTCCCTAATCTCCAGCTTCAAGGGCATCTTCCTACATCGAAAACATGCATGAGAAACCCAGAAGATAGTACACCGTGTGATGGGGAAAGGTTTCTAAAACGCACCTCATTTCTCATCTCCTTGTGCCCGGGTTCACCATTCCAGCCGCTTTACTAGCAATCTCCCTACTTGGAGCATCAGCAACTTTAACCTCCTGTTCCGTACAGGTTGCAATTTGTCCTGAGGATGAACGGGAAGACGGGGAACCAACGAGAGACTAGCTCTTGGTGTTGGGACAGGCACAGGTCACTCTATTTTCGCATCAGAAAGAAGAATTAACCACATGCTCAGCCTGCCCCCCGGAACCAGAACAGGGCCTGAAGCCATCCTGCACTTTTGCGGCCAGCTCCCAAAAAAGCGAGTTGTAAAATGGAGGTTCAGGGCACTGCAATTCACAAACCTGCAGAGTTATAAATGATAACTCTCGTCCACAAATATATTGAGGGAAGGCAAAGAAGAGGATTTTAAATCAAGGCAGAATTGCAGGAAACAGATTTCAGGAGGTAGATTCGAATCGCCTTTAAAGCACATGAAAAGCGGCAAAATGTTGACAATGATGCCCTTGGCCAAAAAGGGCGTATGCGTTTTTTCCTGAATATATTCAGGAAAAAACGCATACGCCCTTTTTGGCCAACCAAGCAACCTGGAAAGGCAAATCAGCGCTACAAAGAAGTCTCACTTCCCATCGGTCAAAAGGGCCATGCTGAATAATGTGTCAAAACCAGAAATGCAGGACAGGCCATGGAGAAATGAGAGCCTTGCTACACTGATGGGCGGGATGTAAATTGCCAACAGCCACTCTGGAGAAGTGTACGGTGTGTCCTGAAACATCTGAAAAACACAGCTTAGAGAGCATAGGGCACTTCCACTCATGGGGGTATAAATTGGGAAAATTAAAAATCAGCAAGACACAAGCACCCCAAAGTTTAGGGCTGCTCTGTTGACAAGGACCTCCACTTCATTCCACCTTAAATATCCAAGGAAAGAGAAAAATGGATAAAGAAGTTGTGGTCCTTATGTACAATGGAATATCACTCAGCCATGAAATCAATGTCATAAGGTTAGTAGCAGCATGATGAGTGGATTTAGGTACGACGATTCTAAGTGAAATAAGTCACACAGAAAAGGACACTTCTCATAAGGTATCACTTTTAGAGGGAATGTAAAAACCGTTACACTTGAACTGAATTACAAAACAGAACAGAGTCACACATGCAGAAAACAGACAATGGCTGCTTAACGGGAAAGGTGAGGTGGGGTGATACATAAACCAAGGGTATCAAATTAGCTCAGATACCGTTCCATAAACCCAATATGTAGTAGACAAGACCTACTCCTTGCTCAGAGAACTGGACTCAAGACGCCCTATTCACCGCACAAGAATATATCTGACTAGTAATAATCTTAAAACCTATGTATTGATATCTCTCTGTTAGTGTGTCAAGTGGGTGTAAAGCGGCATAAACACAGCCGTGAAAAGCAGCTAAACCCCATTATGAAAATAAATTACTTTGAAAAACCCATGAAACAAGGACAGTGAAAGAGATGGAAATTCTTACACAATGAGTTCAGGGGCTGTGATGCAACCTGGATTGACCATATCTAGACCCACAGCTGGATGAGACATAAGGGCGGACACTCTTGGGGCTGAGAGGTTTGGTGAGGTTGGGTGAGCAAACGCAGACCCTTTAAAGTAATACTGCGTGGTACCCATCGCATGGGTCCCAAATCTCCAGGTTCAAGGGCATCTTCCTACATCGAAAACATGCTTGAGAAACCCAGAAGATGGTACACCGTGTGATGGGGAAAGGTTTCTAAAATGCACCTCATTTCTCATCTCCTTGTGCCCGGGTTCGCCATTCCAGCTGCTTTACTAGCAATCTCCCTACTTGGAGCATCAGCACCTTTAACCTCCTGTTCCGTACAGGTTGCAATTTGTCCTGAGGATGAACGGGAAGACGGGGAACCAACGAGAGACTAGCTCTTGGTGTCGGGACAGGCACAGGTCACTCTATTTTCCCATCAGGAAGAAGAATTAACCACAGGCTCAGCCTGCCCCCCGGAACCAGAACAGGGCCTGAAGCCATCCTGCGCTTTTGCGGCCAGCTCCCAAAAAAGCGAGTTGTAAAATGGAGGTTCAGGGCACTGCAATTCACAAACCTGAAGAGTTATAAATGATAACTCTCGTCCACAAATATATTGAGGGAAGGCAAAGAAGAGGATTTGAAATCAAGACAGAATTGCACGAAACAGATTTCAGGAGGTAGATACGAATCGCCTTTAAAGCACATGAAAAGCGGCAAAACGTTGACAATGATGCCCTTGGCCAAAAAGGGCGTATGCGTTTTTTCCTGAATATATTCAGGAAAAAACGCATACGCCCTTTTTGGCCATCCAAGCAACCTGGAAAGGCAAATCAGCGCTACAGAGAAGTCTCGCTTCCCATCGGTCAAAAGGGCCATGCTGAAAAAAGTGTCAAAACCAGAAATGTAGGACGGGCCATGGAGAAATGGGAGCCTTGCTACACTGATGGGCGGGATGTAAATTGCCAACAGCCACTCTGGAGAAGTGTACGGTGTGTCCTGAAACATCTGAAAAACACAGCTTAGAGAGCATAGGGCACTTCCACTCATGGGGGTATAAATTGGGAAAATTAAAAATCAGCAAGACACAAGCACCCCAAAGTTGAGGGCTGCTCTGTTGACAAGGACCTCCACTTCATTCCACCTTCAATATCCCAGGAAAGAGAAAAATGGATAAAGAAGTTGTGGTCCTTATGTACAATGGAATATCACTCAGCCATGAAATCAATGTCATAAGGTTAGTAGCAGCATGATGAGTGGATTTAGGTACGACGATTCTAAGTGAAATAAGTCACACAGAAAAGGACACTTCTCATGAGGTATCACTGATAGAGGGAATGTAAAAACCGTTACACTTGAACTGAATTACAAAACAGAACAGAGTCACACATGCAGAAAACACACTATGGCTGCTTAACGGGGAAGGTGAGGTGGGGTGATACATAAAACAAGGGTATCAAATTAGCTCAGATACCGTTCCATAAACCCAATATGTAGTAGACAAGACCTACTCCTTGCTCAGAGAACTGGACTCAACACGCCCTATTCACCGCACAAGAATATATCTGACTAGTAATAAACTTAAAACCTATGTATTGATATCTCTCTGTTAGTGTGTCAAGTGGGTGTAAAGCGGCATAAACACAGCCGTGAAAAGCAGCTAAACCCCATTATGAAAATAAATTACTTTGAAAAACCCATGAAACAACGACAGTGAAAGAGAGAGAAATTCTTACACAATGCGTTCAGGGGCTGTGATGCAACCTGGATTGACCATATCTAGACCCACAGCTGGATGAGACATAAGGGTGGACACTCTTGGGGCTGAGAGGTTTGGTGAGGTTGGGTGAGCAAACGCAGACCCTTTAAAGTAATACTGCGTGGTACCCATCACATGGGTCCCAAATCTCCAGCTTCAAGGGCATCTTCCTACATCGAAAACATGCATGAGAAACCCAGAAGATAGTACACCGTGTGATGGGGAAAGGTTTCTAAAACGCACCTCATTTCTCATCTCCTTGTGCCCGGGTTCGCCATTCCAGCCGCTTTACTAGCAATCTCCCTACTTGGAGCATCAGCAGCTTTAACCTCCTTTTCCATACAGGTTGCAATTTGTCCTGAGGATGAACGGGAAGACGGGGAACCAACGAGAGACTAGCTCTTGGTGTTGGGACAGGCACAGGTCACTCTATTTTCCCATCAGAAAAAGAATTAACCACAGGCTCAGCCTGCCCCCCGGAACCAGAACAGGGCCTGAAGCCATCCTGCACTTTTGCGGCCAGCTCCCAAAAAAGCGAGTTGTAAAATGGAGGTTCAGGGCACTGCAATTCACAAACCTGCAGAGTTATAAATGATAACTCTCGTCCACAAATATATTGAGGGAAGGCAAAGAAGAGGATTTTAAATCAAGGCAGAATTGCAGGAAACAGATTTCAGGAGGTAGATTCGAATCGCCTTTAAAGCACATGAAAAGCGGCAAAATGTTGACAATGATGCCCTTGGCCAAAAAGGGCGTATGCGTTTTTTCCTGAATATATTCAGGAAAAAACGCATACGCCCTTTTTGGCCAACCAAGCAACCTGGAAAGGCAAATCAGCGCTACAAAGAAGTCTCACTTCCCATCGGTCAAAAGGGCCATGCTGAAAAATGTGTCAAAACCAGAAATGCAGGACAGGCCATGGAGAAATGAGAGCCTTGCTACACTGATGGGCGGGATGTAAATTGCCAACAGCCACTCTGGAGAAGTGTACGGTGTGTCCTGAAACATCTGAAAAACACAGCTTAGAGAGCATAGGGCACTTCCACTCATGGGGGTATAAATTGGGAAAATGAAAAATCAGCAAGACACAAGCACCCCAAAGTTTAGGGCTGCTCTGTTGACAAGGACCTCCACTTCATTCCACGTTAAATATCCAAGGAAAGAGAAAAATGGATAAAGAAGTTGTGGTCCTTATGTACAATGGAATATCACTCAGCCATGAAATCAATGTCATAAGGTTAGTAGCAGCATGATGAGTGGATTTAGGTACGACGATTCTAAGTGAAATAAGTCACACAGAAAAGGACACTTCTCATAAGGTATCACTTTTAGAGGGAATGTAAAAACCGTTACACTTGAACTGAATTACAAAACAGAACAGAGTCACACATGCAGAAAACAGACAATGGCTGCTTAACGGGAAGGGTGAGGTGGGGTGATACATAAAACGAGGGTATCAAATTAGCTCAGATACCGTTCCATAAACCCAATATGTAGTAGACAAGACCTACTCCTTGCTCAGAGAACTGGACTCAAGACGCCCTATTCACCGCACAAGAATATATCTGACTAATAATAATCTTAAAACCTATGTATTGATATCTCTCTGTTAGTGTGTCAAGTGAGTGTAAAGCGGCATAAACACAGCCGTGAAAAGCAGCTAAACCCCATTATGAAAGTAAATTACTTTGAAAAACCCATGAAACAACGACAGTGAAAGAGATAGAAATTCGTACACAATGCGTTCAGGGGCTGTGATGCAACCTGGATTGACCATATCTAGACCCACAGCTGGATGAGACATAAGGGTGGACACTCTTGGGGCTGAGAGGTTTGGTGAGGTTGGGTGAGCAAACGCAGACCCTTTAAAGTAATACTGCGTGGTACCCATCACATGGGTCCCAAATCTCCAGCTTCAAGGGCATCTTCCTACATCGAAAACATGCATGAGAAACCTAGGAGATAGTACACCGTGTGATGGGGAAAGGTTTCTAAAACGCACCTCATTTCTCATCTCCTTGTGCCCGGGTTCGCCATTCCAGCCGCTTTACTAGCAATCTCCCTACTTGGAGCATCAGCACCTTTAACCTCCTGTTCCGTACAGGTTGCAATTTGTCCTGAGGATGAACGGGAAGACGGGGAACCAACGAGAGACTAGCTCTTGGTGTCGGGACAGGCACAGGTCACTCTATTTTCCCATCAGGAAGAAGAATTAACCACAGGCTCAGCCTGCCCCCCGGAACCAGAACAGGGCCTGAAGCCATCCTGCGCTTTTGCGGCCAGCTCCCAAAAAAGCGAGTTGTAAAATGGAGGTTCAGGGCACTGCAATTCACAAACCTGCAGAGTTATAAATGATAACTCTCGTCCACAAATATATTGAGGGAAGGCAAAGAAGAGGATTTGAAATCAAGGCAGAATTGCACGAAACAGATTTCAGGAGGTAGATACGAATCGCCTTTAAAGCACATGAAAAGCGGCAAAACGTTGACAATGATGCCCTTGGCCAAAAAGGGCGTATGCGTTTTTTCCTGAATATATTCAGGAAAAAACGCATACGCCCTTTTTGGCCAACCAAGCAACCTGGAAAGGCAAATCAGCGCTACAGAGAAGTCTCGCTTCCCATCGGTCAAAAGGGCCATGCTGAAAAAAGTGTCAAAACCAGAAATGCAGGACAGGCCATGGAGAAATGGGAGCCTTGCTACACTGATGGGCGGGATGTAAATTGCCAACAGCCACTCTGGAGAAGTGTACGGTGTGTCCTGAAACATCTGAAAAACACAGCTTAGAGAGCATAGGGCACTTCCACTCATGTGGGTATAAATTGGGAAAATTAAAAATCAGCAAGACACAAGCACCCCAAAGTTTAGGGCTGCTCTGTTGACAAGGACCTCCACTTCATTCCACCTTCAATATCCCAGGAGGGAGAAAAATGGATAAAGAAGTTGTGGTCCTTATGTACAATGGAATATCACTCAGCCATGAAATCAATGTCATAAGGTTAGTAGCAGCATGATGAGTGGATTTAGGTACGACGATTCTAAGTGAAATAAGTCACACAGAAAAGGACACTTCTCATAAGGTATCACTGATAGAGGGAATGTAAAAACCGTTACACTTGAACTGAATTACAAAACAGAACAGAGTCACACATGCAGAAAACAGACTATGGCTGCTTAACGGGAAAGGTGAGGTGGGGTGATGCATAAAACAAGGGTATCAAATTAGCTCAGATACCGTTCCATAAACCCAATATGTAATAGACAAGACCTACTCCTTGCTCAGAGAACTGAACTCAACACGCCCTATTCACCGCACAAGAATATATCTGACTAGTAATAATCTTAAAACCTATGTATTGATATCTCTCTGTTAGTGTGTCAAGTGGGTGTAAAGCGGCATAAACACAGCAGTGAAAAGCAGCTAAACCCCATTATGAAAATAAATTACTTTGAAAAACCCATGAAACAACGACAGTGAAAGAGAGAGAAATTCTTACACAATGCGTTCAGGGGCTGTGATGCAACCTGGATTGACCATATCTAGACCCACAGCTGGATGAGACATAAGGGTGGACACTCTTGGGGCTGAGAGGTTTGGTGAGGTTGGGTGAGCAAACGCAGACCCTTTAAAGTAATACTTCGTGGTACCCGTCGCATGGGTCCCAAATCTCCAGCTTCAAGGGCATCTTCCTACATCGAAAACATGCATGAGAAACCCAGAAGATGGTACACCGTGTGATGGGGAAAGGTTTCTAAAACGCACCTCATTTCTCATCTCCTTGTGCCCGGGTTCGCCATTCCAGCCGCTTTACTAGCAATCTCCCTACTTGGAGCATCAGCACCTTTAACCTCCTGTTCCGTACAGGTTGCAATTTGTCCTGAGGATGAACGGGAAGACGGGGAACCAACGAGAGACTAGCTCTTGGTGTCGGGACAGGCACAGGTCACTCTATTTTCCCATCAGAAAGAAGAATTAACCACATGCTCAGCCTGCCCCCCGGAACCAGAACAGGGCCTGAAGCCATCCTGCACTTTTGCGGCCAGCTCCCAAAAAAGCGAGTTGTAAAATGGAGGTTCAGGGCACTGCAATTCACAAACCTGCAGAGTTATAAATGATAACTCTCGTCCACAAATATATTGAGGGAAGGCAAAGAAGAGGATTTTAAATCAAGGCAGAATTGCAGGAAACAGATTTCAGGAGGTAGATTCGAATCGCCTTTAAAGCACATGAAAAGCGGCAAAATGTTGACAATGATGCCCTTGGCCAAAAAGGGCGTATGCGTTTTTTCCTGAATATATTCAGGAAAAAACGCATACGCCCTTTTTGGCCAACCAAGCAACCTGGAAAGGCAAATCAGCGCTACAAAGAAGTCTCACTTCCCATCGGTCAAAAGGGCCATGCTGAAAAATGTGTCAAAACCAGAAATGCAGGACAGGCCATGGAGAAATGAGAGCCTTGCTACACTGATGGGCGGGATGTAAATTGCCAACAGCCACTCTGGAGAAGTGTACGGTGTGTCCTGAAACATCTGAAAAACACAGCTTAGAGAGCATAGGGCACTTCCACTCATGGGGGTATAAATTGGGAAAATTAAAAATCAGCAAGACACAAGCACCCCAAAGTTTAGGGCTGCTCTGTTGACAAGGACCTCCACTTCATTCCACCTTAAATATCCAAGGAAAGAGAAAAATGGATAAAGAAGTTGTGGTCCTTATGTACAATGGAATATCACTCAGCCATGAAATCAATGTCATAAGGTTAGTAGCAGCATGATGAGTGGATTTAGGTACGACGATTCTAAGTGAAATAAGTCACACAGAAAAGGACACTTCTCATAAGGTATCACTTTTAGAGGGAATGTAAAAACCGTTACACTTGAACTGAATTACAAAACAGAACAGAGTCACACATGCAGAAAACAGACAATGGCTGCTTAACGGGAAAGGTGAGGTGGGGTGATACATAAACCAAGGGTATCAAATTAGCTCAGATACCGTTCCATAAACCCAATATGTAGTAGACAAGACCTACTCCTTGCTCAGAGAACTGGACTCAAGACGCCCTATTCACCGCACAAGAATATATCTGACTAGTAATAATCTTAAAACCTATGTATTGATATCTCTCTGTTAGTGTGTCAAGTGGGTGTAAAGCGGCATAAACACAGCCGTGAAAAGCAGCTAAACCCCATTATGAAAATAAATTACTTTGAAAAACCCATGAAACAAGGACAGTGAAAGAGATGGAAATTCTTACACAATGAGTTCAGGGGCTGTGATGCAACCTGGATTGACCATATCTAGACCCACAGCTGGATGAGACATAAGGGTGGACACTCTTGGGGCTGAGAGGTTTGGTGAGGTTGGGTGAGCAAACGCAGACCCTTTAAAGTAATACTGCGTGGTACCCATCGCATGGGTCCCAAATCTCCAGGTTCAAGGGCATCTTCCTACAACGAAAACATGCATGAGAAACCCAGAAGATGGTACACCGTGTGATGGGGAAAGGTTTCTAAAATGCACCTCATTTCTCATCTCCTTGTGCCCGGGTTCGCCATTCCAGCCGCTTTACTAGCAATCTCCCTACTTGGAGCATCAGCACCTTTAACCTCCTGTTCCATACAGGTTGCAATTTGTCCTGAGGATGAACCGGAAGACGGGGAAACAACGAGAGACTAGCTCTTGCTGTCGGGACAGGCACAGGTCACTCTATTTTCCCATCAGGAAGAAGAATTAACCACAGGCTCAGCCTGCCCCCCGGAACCAGAACAGGGCCTGAAGCCATCCTGTGCTTTTGCGGCCAGCTCCCAAAAAAGCGAGTTGTAAAATGGAGGTTCAGGGCACTGCAATTCACAAACCTGCAGAGTTATAAATGATAACTCTCGTCCACAAATATATTGAGGGAAGGCAAAGAAGAGGATTTGAATTCAAGGCAGAATTGCACGAAACAGATTTCAGGAGGTAGATACGAATCGCCTTTAAAGCACATGAAAAGCGGCAAAACGTTGACAATGATGCCCTTGGCCAAAAAGGGCGTATGCGTTTTTTCCTGAATATATTCAGGAAAAAACGCATACGCCCTTTTTGGCCAACCAAGCAACCTGGAAAGGCAAATCAGCGCTACAGAGAAGTCTCGCTTCCCATCGGTCAAAAGGGCCATGCTGAAAAAAGTGTCAAAACCAGAAATGCAGGACAGGCCATGGAGAAATGGAAGCCTTGCTACACTGATGGGGGGGATGTAAATTGCCAACAGCCACTCTGGAGAAGTGTACGGTGAGTCCTGAAACATCGAAAAAACACAGCTTAGAGAGCATAGGGCACTTCCACTCATGGGGGTATAAATTGGGAAAATTAAAAATCAGCAAGACACAAGCACCCCAAAGTTGAGGGCTGCTCTGTTGACAAGGACCTCCACTTCATTCCACCTTAAATATCCCAGGAAAGAGAAAAATGGATAAAGAAGTTGTGGTCCTTATGTACAATGGAATATCACTCAGCCATGAAATCAATGTCATAAGGTTAGTAGCAGCATGATGAGTGGATTTAGGTACGACGATTCTAAGTGAAATAAGTCACACAGAAAAGGACACTTCTCATAAGGTATCACTGATAGAGGTAATGTAAAAACCGTTACACTTGAACTGAATTACAAAACAGAACAGAGTCACACATGCAGAAAACACACTATGGCTGCTTAACGGGAAAGGTGAGGTGGGGTGATACATAAAACAAGGGTATCAAATTAGCTCAGATACCGTTCCATAAACCCAATATGTAGTAGACAAGACCTACTCCTTGCTCAGAGAACTGGACTCAACACGCCCTATTCACCGCACAAGAATATATCTGACTAGTAATAATCTTAAAACCTATGTATTGATATCTCTCTGTTAGTGTGTCAAGTGGGTGTAAAGCGGCATAAACACAGCAGTGAAAAGCAGCTAAACCCCATTATGAAAATAAATTACTTTGAAAAACCCATGAAACAACGACAGTGAAAGAGAGAGAAATTCTTACACAATGCATTCAGGGGCTGTGATGCAACCTTGATTGACCATATCTAGACCCACAGCTGGATGAGACATAAGGGTGGACACTCTTGGGGCTGAGAGGTTTGGTGAGGCTGGGTGAGCAAACGCAGACCCTTTAAAGTAATACTGCGTGGTACCCATCACATGGGTCCCTAATCTCCAGCTTCAAGGGCATCTTCCTACATCGAAAACATGCATGAGAAACCCAGAAGATAGTACACCGTGTGATGGGGAAAGGTTTCTAAAACGCACCTCATTTCTCATCTCCTTGTGCCCGGGTTCGCCATTCCAGCCACTTTACTAGCAATCTCCCTACTTGGAGCATCAGCAACTTTAACCTCCTGTTCCGTACAGGTTGCAATTTGTCCTGAGGATGAACGGGAAGACGGGGAACCAACGAGAGACTAGCTCTTGGTGTTGGGACAGGCACAGGTCACTCTATTTTCGCATCAGAAAGAAGAATTAACCACATGCTCAGCCTGCCCCCCGGAACCAGAACAGGGCCTGAAGCCATCCTGCACTTTTGCGGCCAGCTCCCAAAAAAGCGAGTTGTAAAATGGAGGTTCAGGGCACTGCAATTCACAAACCTGCAGAGTTATAAATGATAACTCTCATCCACAAATATATTGAGGGAAGGCAAAGAAGAGGATTTGAATTCAAGGCAGAATTGCACGAAACAGATTTCAGGAGGTAGATACGAATCGCCTTTAAAGCACATGAAAAGCGGCAAAACGTTGACAATGATGCCCTTGGCCAAAAAGGGCGTATGCGTTTTTTCCTGAATATATTCAGGAAAAAACGCATACGCCCTTTTTGGCCAACCAAGCAACCTGGAAAGGCAAATCAGCGCTACAGAGAAGTCTCGCTTCCCATCGGTCAAAAGGGCCATGCTGAAAAAAGTGTCAAATCCAGAAATGCAGGACAGGCCATGGAGAAATGGGAGCCTTGCTACACTGATGGGCGGGATGTAAATTGCCAACAGCCACTCTGGAGAAGTATACGGTGAGTCCTGAAACATCGAAAAAACACAGCTTAGAGAGCATAGGGCACTTCCACTCATGGGGGTATAAATTGGGAAAATTAAAAATCAGCAAGACACAAGCACCCCAAAGTTGAGGGCTGCTCTGTTGACAAGGACCTCCACTTCATTCCACCTTCAATATCCCAGGAAAGAGAAAAATGGATAAAGAAGTTGTGGTCCTTATGTACAATGGAATATCACTCAGCCATGAAATCAATGTCATAAGGTTAGTAGCAGCATGATGAGTGGATTTAGGTACGACGATTCTAAGTGAAATAAGTCACACAGAAAAGGACACTTCTCATAAGGTATCACTGATAGAGGGAATGTAAAAACCGTTACACTTGAACTGAATTACAAAACAGAACAGAGTCACACATGCAGAAAACAGACTATGGCTGCTTAACGGGAAAGGTGAGGTGGGGTGATGCATAAAACAAGGGTATCAAATTAGCTCAGATACCGTTCCATAAACCCAATATGTAATAGACAAGACCTACTCCTTGCTCAGAGAACTGGACTCAACACGCCCTATTCACCGCACAAGAATATATTTGAATAGTAATAATCTTAAAACCTATGTATTGATATCTCTCTGTTAGTGTGTCAAGTGGGTGTAAAGCGGCATAAACACAGCAGTGAAAAGCAGCTAAACCCCATTATGAAAATAAATTACTTTGAAAAACCCATGAAACAACGACAGTGAAAGAGATAGAAATTCTTACACAATGAGTTCAGGGGCTGTGATGCAACCTGGATTGACCATATCTAGACCCACAGCTGGATGAGACATAAGGGTGGACACTCTTGGGGCTGAGAGGTTTGGTGAGGTTGGGTGAGCAAACGCAGACCCTTTAAAGTAATACTGCGTGGTACCCATCGCATGGGTCCCAAATCTCCAGGTTCAAGGGCATCTTCCTACATCGAAAACATGCTTGAGAAACCCAGAAGATGGTACACCGTGTGATGGGGAAAGGTTTCTAAAATGCACCTCATTTCTCATCTCCTTGTGCCCGGGTTCGCCATTCCAGCCGCTTTACTAGCAATCTCCCTACTTGGAGCATCAGCACCTTTAACCTCCTGTTCCGTACAGGTTGCAATTTGTCCTGAGGATGAACGGGAAGACGGGGAACCAACGAGAGACTAGCTCTTGGTGTCGGGACAGGCACAGGTCACTCTATTTTCCCATCAGGAAGAAGAATTAACCACAGGCTCACCCTGCCCCCCGGAACCAGAACAGGGCCTGAAGCCATCCTGCGCTTTTGCGGCCAGCTCCCAAAAAAGCGAGTTGTAAAATGGAGGTTCAGGGCACTGCAATTCACAAACCTGCAGAGTTATAAATGATAACTATCGTCCACAAATATATTGAGGGAAGGCAAAGAAGAGGATTTGAAATCAAGACAGAATTGCACGAAACAGATTTCAGGAGGTAGATACGAATCGCCTTTAAAGCACATGAAAAGCGGCAAAACGTTGACAATGATGCCCTTGGCCAAAAAGGGCGTATGCGTTTTTTCCTGAATATATTCAGGAAAAAACGCATACGCCCTTTTTGGCCAACCAAGCAACCTGGAAAGGCAAATCAGCGCTACAGAGAAGTCTCGCTTCCCATCGGTCAAAAGGGCCATGCTGAAAAAAGTGTCAAAACCAGAAATGCAGGACAGGCCATGGAGAAATGGGAGCCTTGCTACACTGATGGGCGGGATGTAAATTGCCAACAGCCACTCTGGAGAAGTGTACGGTGTGTCCTGAAACATCTGAAAAACACAGCTTAGAGAGCATAGGGCACTTCCACTCATGGGGGTATAAATTGGGAAAATGAAAAATCAGCAAGACACAAGCACCCCAAAGTTGAGGGCTGCTCTGTTGACAAGGACCTCCACTTCATTCCACCTTCAATATCCCAGGAAAGAGAAAAATGGATAAAGAAGTTGTGGTCCTTATGTACAATGGAATATCACTCAGCCATGAAATCAATGTCATAAGGTTAGTAGCAGCATGATGAATGGATTTAGGTACGACGATTCTAAGTGAAATAAGTCACACAGAAAAGGACACTTCTCATGAGGTATCACTGATAGAGGGAATGTAAAAACCGTTACACTTGAACTGAATTACAAAACAGAACAGAGTCACACATGCAGAAAACACACTATGGCTGCTTAACGGGAAAGGTGAGGTGGGGTGATACATAAAACAAGGGTATCAAATTAGCTCAGATACCGTTCCATAAACCCAATATGTAGTAGAGAAGACCTACTCCTTGCTCAGAGAACTGGACTCAACACGCCCTATTCACCGCACAAGAATATATCTGACTAGTAATAAACTTAAAACCTATGTATTGATATCTCTCTGTTAGTGTGTCAAGTGGGTGTAAAGCGGCATAAACACAGCCGTGAAAAGCAGCTAAACCCCATTATGAAAATAAATTACTTTGAAAAACCCATGAAACAACGACAGTGAAAGAGATAGAAATTCGTACACAATGCATTCAGGGGCTGTGATGCAACCTGGATTGACCATATCTAGACCCACAGCTGGATGAGACATAAGGGTGGACACTCTTGCGGCTGAGAGGTTTGGTGAGGTTGGGTGAGCAAACGCAGACCCTTTACAGTAATACTGCGTGGTACCCATCACATGGGTCCCAAATCTCCAGCTTCAAGGGCATCTTCCTACATCGAAAACATGCATGAGAAACCCAGAAGATAGTACACCGTGTGATGGGGAAAGGTTTCTAAAACGCACCTCATTTCTCATCTCCTTGTGCCCGGGTTCGCCATTCCAGCCGCTTTACTAGCAATCTCCCTACTTGGAGCATCAGCAGCTTTAACCTCCTTTTCCATACAGGTTGCAATTTGTCCTGAGGATGAACCGGAAGACGGGGAAACAACGAGAGACTAGCTCTTGGTGTCGGGACAGGCACAGGTCACTCTATTTTCCCATCAGGAAGAAGAATTAACCACAGGCTCAGCCTGCCCCCCGGAACCAGAACAGGGCCTGAAGCCATCCTGTGCTTTTGCGGCCAGCTCCCAAAAAAGCGAGTTGTAAAATGGAGGTTCAGGGCACTGCAATTCACAAACCTGCAGAGTTATAAATGATAACTCTCGTCCACAAATATATTGAGGGAAGGCAAAGAAGAGGATTTGAATTCAAGGCAGAATTGCACGAAACAGATTTCAGGAGGTAGATACGAATCGCCTTTAAAGCACATGAAAAGCGGCAAAACGTTGACAATGATGCCCTTGGCCAAAAAGGGCGTATGCGTTTTTTCCTGAATATATTCAGGAAAAAACGCATACGCCCTTTTTGGCCAACCAAGCAACCTGGAAAGGCAAATCAGCGCTACAAAGAAGTCTCGCTTCCCATCGGTCAAAAGGGCCATGCTGAAAAAGTGTCAAAACCAGAAATGCAGGACAGGCCATGGAGAAATGGAAGCCTTGCTACACTGATGGGCGGGATGTAAATTGCCAACAGCCACTCTGGAGAAGTGTACGGTGAGTCCTGAAACATCGAAAAAACACAGCTTAGAGAGCATAGGGCACTTCCACTCATGGGGGTATAAATTGGGAAAATTAAAAATCAGCAAGACACAAGCACCACAAAGTTGAGGGCTGCTCTGTTGACAAGGACCTCCACTTCATTCCACCTTCAATATCCCAGGAAAGAGAAAAAAGGATAAAGAAGTTGTGGTCCTTATGTACAATGGAATATCACTCAGCCATGAAATCAATGTCATAAGGTTAGTAGCAGCATGATGAGTGGATTTAGGTAGGACGATTCTAAGTGAAATAAGTCACACAGAAAAGGACACTTCTCATAAGGTATCACTGATAGAGGGAATGTAAAAACCGTTACACTTGAACTGAATTACAAAACAGAACAGAGTCACACATGCAGAAAACAGACTATGGCTGCTTAACGGGAAAGGTGAGGTGGGGTGATACATAAAACAAGGGTATCAAATTAGCTCAGATACCGTTCCATAAACCCAATATGTAGTAGACAAGACCTACTCCTTGCTCAGAGAACTGGACTCAACACGCCCTATTCACCGCACAAGAATATATCTGACTAGTAATAATCTTAAAACCTATGTATTGATATCTCTCTGTTAGTGTGTCAAGTGGGTGTAAAGCGGCATAAACACAGCAGTGAAAAGCAGCTAAACCCCATTATGAAAATAAATTACTTTGAAAAACCCATGAAACAACGACAGTGAAAGAGAGAGAAATTCTTACACAATGCATTCAGGGGCTGTGATGCAACCTGGATTGACCATATCTAGACCCACAGCTGGATGAGACATAAGGGTGGACACTCTTGGGGCTGAGAGGTTTGGTGAGGCTGGGTGAGCAAACGCAGACCCTTTAAAGTAATACTGCGTGGTACCCATCACATGGGTCCCTAATCTCCAGCTTCAAGGGCATCTTCCTACATCGAAAACATGCATGAGAAACCCAGAAGATAGTACACCGTGTGATGGGGAAAGGTTTCTAAAACGCACCTCATTTCTCATCTCCTTGTGCCCGGGTTCGCCATTCCAGCCGCTTTACTAGCAATCTCCCTACTTGGAGCATCAGCAACTTTAACCTCCTGTTCCGTACAGGTTGCAATTTGTCCTGAGGATGAACGGGAAGACGGGGAACCAACGAGAGACTAGCTCTTGGTGTTGGGACAGGCACAGGTCACTCTATTTTCGCATCAGAAAGAAGAATTAACCACATGCTCAGCCTGCCCCCCGGAACCAGAACAGGGCCTGAAGCCATCCTGCACTTTTGCGGCCAGCTCCCAAAAAAGCGAGTTGTAAAATGGAGGTTCAGGGCACTGCAATTCACAAACCTGCAGAGTTATAAATGATAACTCTCGTCCACAAATATATTGAGGGAAGGCAAAGAAGAGGATTTTAAATCAAGGCAGAATTGCAGGAAACAGATTTCAGGAGGTAGATTCGAATCGCCTTTAAAGCACATGAAAAGCGGCAAAATGTTGACAATGATGCCCTTGGCCAAAAAGGGCGTATGCGTTTTTTCCTGAATATATTCAGGAAAAAACGCATACGCCCTTTTTGGCCAACCAAGCAACCTGGAAAGGCAAATCAGCGCTACAAAGAAGTCTCACTTCCCATCGGTCAAAAGGGCCATGCTGAATAATGTGTCAAAACCAGAAATGCAGGACAGGCCATGGAGAAATGAGAGCCTTGCTACACTGATGGGCGGGATGTAAATTGCCAACAGCCACTCTGGAGAAGTGTACGGTGTGTCCTGAAACATCTGAAAAACACAGCTTAGAGAGCATAGGGCACTTCCACTCATGGGGGTATAAATTGGGAAAATTAAAAATCAGCAAGACACAAGCACCCCAAAGTTTAGGGCTGCTCTGTTGACAAGGACCTCCACTTCATTCCACCTTAAATATCCAAGGAAAGAGAAAAATGGATAAAGAAGTTGTGGTCCTTATGTACAATGGAATATCACTCAGCCATGAAATCAATGTCATAAGGTTAGTAGCAGCATGATGAGTGGATTTAGGTACGACGATTCTAAGTGAAATAAGTCACACAGAAAAGGACACTTCTCATAAGGTATCACTTTTAGAGGGAATGTAAAAACCGTTACACTTGAACTGAATTACAAAACAGAACAGAGTCACACATGCAGAAAACAGACAATGGCTGCTTAACGGGAAAGGTGAGGTGGGGTGATACATAAAACAAGGGTATCAAATTAGCTCAGATACCGTTCCATAAACCCAATATGTAGTAGACAAGACCTACTCCTTGCTCAGAGAACTGGACTCAAGACGCCCTATTCACCGCACAAGAATATATCTGACTAGTAATAATCTTAAAACCTATGTATTGATATCTCTCTGTTAGTGTGTCAAGTGGGTGTAAAGCGGCATAAACACAGCCGTGAAAAGCAGCTAAACCCCATTATGAAAATAAATTACTTTGAAAAACCCATGAAACAACGAAAGTGAAAGAGATAGAAATTCTTACACAATGAGTTCAGGGGCTGTGATGCAACCTGGATTGACCATATCTAGACCCACAGCTGGATGAGACATAAGGGCGGACACTCTTGGGGCTGAGAGGTTTGGTGAGGTTGGGTGAGCAAACGCAGACCCTTTAAAGTAATACTGCGTGGTACCCATCGCATGGGTCCCAAATCTCCAGGTTCAAGGGCATCTTCCTACATCGAAAACATGCTTGAGAAACCCAGAAGATGGTACACCGTGTGATGGGGAAAGGTTTCTAAAATGCACCTCATTTCTCATCTCCTTGTGCCCGGGTTCGCCATTCCAGCTGCTTTACTAGCAATCTCCCTACTTGGAGCATCAGCACCTTTAACCTCCTGTTCCGTACAGGTTGCAATTTGTCCTGAGGATGAACGGGAAGACGGGGAACCAACGAGAGACTAGCTCTTGGTGTCGGGACAGGCACAGGTCACTCTATTTTCCCATCAGGAAGAAGAATTAACCACAGGCTCAGCCTGCCCCCCGGAACCAGAACAGGGCCTGAAGCCATCCTGCGCTTTTGCGGCCAGCTCCCAAAAAAGCGAGTTGTAAAATGGAGGTTCAGGGCACTGCAATTCACAAACCTGCAGAGTTATAAATGATAACTCTCGTCCACAAATATATTGAGGGAAGGCAAAGAAGAGGATTTGAATTCAAGACAGAATTGCACGAAACAGATTTCAGGAGGTAGATACGAATCGCCTTTAAAGCACATGAAAAGCGGCAAAACGTTGACAATGATGCCCTTGGCCAAAAAGGGCGTATGCGTTTTTTCCTGAATATATTCAGGAAAAAACGCATACGCCCTTTTTGGCCATCCAAGCAACCTGGAAAGGCAAATCAGCGCTACAGAGAAGTCTCGCTTCCCATCGGTCAAAAGGGCCATGCTGAAAAAAGTGTCAAAACCAGAAATGCAGGACAGGCCATGGAGAAATGGGAGCCTTGCTACACTGATGGGCGGGATGTAAATTGCCAACAGCCACTCTGGAGAAGTGTACGGTGTGTCCTGAAACATCTGAAAAACACAGCTTAGAGAGCATAGGGCACTTCCACTCATGGGGGTATAAATTGGGAAAATTAAAAATCAGCAAGACACAAGCACCCCAAAGTTGAGGGCTGCTCTGTTGACAAGGACCTCCACTTCATTCCACCTTCAATATCCCAGGAAAGAGAAAAATGGATAAAGAAGTTGTGGTCCTTATGTACAATGGAATATCACTCAGCCATGAAATCAATGTCATAAGGTTAGTAGCAGCATGATGAGTGGATTTAGGTACGACGATTCTAAGTGAAATAAGTCACACAGAAAAGGACACTTCTCATGAGGTATCACTGATAGAGGGAATGTAAAAACCGTTACACTTGAACTGAATTACAAAACAGAACAGAGTCACACATGCAGAAAACACACTATGGCTGCTTAACGGGGAAGGTGAGGTGGGGTGATACATAAAACAAGGGTATCAAATTAGCTCAGATACCGTTCCATAAACCCAATATGTAGTAGACAAGACCTACTCCTTGCTCAGAGAACTGGACTCAACACGCCCTATTCACCGCACAAGAATATATCTGACTAGTAATAAACTTAAAACCTATGTATTGATATCTCTCTGTTAGTGTGTCAAGTGGGTGTAAAGCGGCATAAACACAGCCGTGAAAAGCAGCTAAACCCCATTATGAAAATAAATTACTTTGAAAAACCCATGAAACAACGACAGTGAAAGAGAGAGAAATTCTTACACAATGCGTTCAGGGGCTGTGATGCAACCTGGATTGACCATATCTAGACCCACAGCTGGATGAGACATAAGGGTGGACACTCTTGGGGCTGAGAGGTTTGGTGAGGTTGGGTGAGCAAACGCAGACCCTTTAAAGTAATACTGCGTGGTACCCATCACATGGGTCCCAAATCTCCAGCTTCAAGGGCATCTTCCTACATCGAAAACATGCATGAGAAACCCAGAAGATAGTACACCGTGTGATGGGGAAAGGTTTCTAAAACGCACCTCATTTCTCATCTCCTTGTGCCCGGGTTCGCCATTCCAGCCGCTTTACTAGCAATCTCCCTACTTGGAGCATCAGCAGCTTTAACCTCCTTTTCCATACAGGTTGCAATTTGTCCTGAGGATGAACGGGAAGACGGGGAACCAACGAGAGACTAGCTCTTGGTGTTGGGACAGGCACAGGTCACTCTATTTTCCCATCAGAAAAAGAATTAACCACAGGCTCAGCCTGCCCCCCGGAACCAGAACAGGGCCTGAAGCCATCCTGCACTTTTGCGGCCAGCTCCCAAAAAAGCGAGTTGTAAAATGGAGGTTCAGGGCACTGCAATTCACAAACCTGCAGAGTTATAAATGATAACTCTCGTCCACAAATATATTGAGGGAAGGCAAAGAAGAGGATTTTAAATCAAGGCAGAATTGCAGGAAACAGATTTCAGGAGGTAGATTCGAATCGCCTTTAAAGCACATGAAAAGCGGCAAAATGTTGACAATGATGCCCTTGGCCAAAAAGGGCGTATGCGTTTTTTCCTGAATATATTCAGGAAAAAACGCATACGCCCTTTTTGGCCAACCAAGCAACCTGGAAAGGCAAATCAGCGCTACAAAGAAGTCTCACTTCCCATCGGTCAAAAGGGCCATGCTGAAAAATGTGTCAAAACCAGAAATGCAGGACAGGCCATGGAGAAATGAGAGCCTTGCTACACTGATGGGCGGGATGTAAATTGCCAACAGCCACTCTGGAGAAGTGTACGGTGTGTCCTGAAACATCTGAAAAACACAGCTTAGAGAGCATAGGGCACTTCCACTCATGGGGGTATAAATTGGGAAAATGAAAAATCAGCAAGACACAAGCACCCCAAAGTTTAGGGCTGCTCTGTTGACAAGGACCTCCACTTCATTCCACGTTAAATATCCAAGGAAAGAGAAAAATGGATAAAGAAGTTGTGGTCCTTATGTACAATGGAATATCACTCAGCCATGAAATCAATGTCATAAGGTTAGTAGCAGCATGATGAGTGGATTTAGGTACGACGATTCTAAGTGAAATAAGTCACACAGAAAAGGACACTTCTCATAAGGTATCACTTTTAGAGGGAATGTAAAAACCGTTACACTTGAACTGAATTACAAAACAGAACAGAGTCACACATGCAGAAAACAGACAATGGCTGCTTAACGGGAAAGGTGAGGTGGGGTGATACATAAAACGAGGGTATCAAATTAGCTCAGATACCGTTCCATAAACCCAATATGTAGTAGACAAGACCTACTCCTTGCTCAGAGAACTGGACTCAAGACGCCCTATTCACCGCACAAGAATATATCTGACTAATAATAATCTTAAAACCTATGTATTGATATCTCTCTGTTAGTGTGTCAAGTGAGTGTAAAGCGGCATAAACACAGCCGTGAAAAGCAGCTAAACCCCATTATGAAAGTAAATTACTTTGAAAAACCCATGAAACAACGACAGTGAAAGAGATAGAAATTCGTACACAATGCGTTCAGGGGCTGTGATGCAACCTGGATTGACCATATCTAGACCCACAGCTGGATGAGACATAAGGGTGGACACTCTTGGGGCTGAGAGGTTTGGTGAGGTTGGGTGAGCAAACGCAGACCCTTTAAAGTAATACTGCGTGGTACCCATCACATGGGTCCCAAATCTCCAGCTTCAAGGGCATCTTCCTACATCGAAAACATGCATGAGAAACCCAGAAGATAGTACACCGTGTGATGGGGAAAGGTTTCTAAAACGCACCTCATTTCTCATCTCCTTGTGCCCGGGTTCGCCATTCCAGCCGCTTTACTAGCAATCTCCCTACTTGGAGCATCAGCACCTTTAACCTCCTGTTCCGTACAGGTTGCAATTTGTCCTGAGGATGAACGGGAAGACGGGGAACCAACGAGAGACTAGCTCTTGGTGTCGGGACAGGCACAGGTCACTCTATTTTCCCATCAGGAAGAAGAATTAACCACAGGCTCAGCCTGCCCCCCGGAACCAGAACAGGGCCTGAAGCCATCCTGCGCTTTTGCGGCCAGCTCCCAAAAAAGCGAGTTGTAAAATGGAGGTTCAGGGCACTGCAATTCACAAACCTGCAGAGTTATAAATGATAACTCTCGTCCACAAATATATTGAGGGAAGGCAAAGAAGAGGATTTGAATTCAAGGCAGAATTGCACGAAACAGATTTCAGGAGGTAGATACGAATCGCCTTTAAAGCACATGAAAAGCGGCAAAACGTTGACAATGATGCCCTTGGCCAAAAAGGGCGTATGCGTTTTTTCCTGAATATATTCAGGAAAAAACGCATACGCCCTTTTTGGCCATCCAAGCAACCTGGAAAGGCAAATCAGCGCTACAGAGAAGTCTCGCTTCCCATCGGTCAAAAGGGCCATGCTGAAAAAAGTGTCAAAACCAGAAATGCAGGACAGGCCATGGAGAAATGGGAGCCTTGCTACACTGATGGGCGGGATGTAAATTGCCAACAGCCACTCTGGAGAAGTGTACGGTGTGTCCTGAAACATCTGAAAAACACAGCTTAGAGAGCATAGGGCACTTCCACTCATGTGGGTATAAATTGGGAAAATTAAAAATCAGCAAGACACAAGCACCCCAAAGTTTAGGGCTGCTCTGTTGACAAGGACCTCCACTTCATTCCACCTTCAATATCCCAGGAGGGAGAAAAATGGATAAAGAAGTTGTGGTCCTTATGTACAATGGAATATCACTCAGCCATGAAATCAATGTCATAAGGTTAGTAGCAGCATGATGAGTGGATTTAGGTAAGACGATTCTAAGTGAAATAAGTCACACAGAAAAGGACACTTCTCATAAGGTATCACTGATAGAGGGAATGTAAAAACCGTTACACTTGAACTGAATTACAAAACAGAACAGAGTCACACATGCAGAAAACAGACTATGGCTGCTTAACGGGAAAGGTGAGGTGGGGTGATGCATAAAACAAGGGTATCAAATTAGCTCAGATACCGTTCCATAAACCCAATATGTAATAGACAAGACCTACTCCTTGCTCAGAGAACTGAACTCAACACGCCCTATTCACCGCACAAGAATATATCTGACTAGTAATAATCTTAAAACCTATGTATTGATATCTCTCTGTTAGTGTGTCAAGTGGGTGTAAAGCGGCATAAACACAGCAGTGAAAAGCAGCTAAACCCCATTATGAAAATAAATTACTTTGAAAAACCCATGAAACAACGACAGTGAAAGAGAGAGAAATTCTTACACAATGCGTTCAGGGGCTGTGATGCAACCTGGATTGACCATATCTAGACCCACAGCTGGATGAGACATAAGGGTGGACACTCTTGGGGCTGAGAGGTTTGGTGAGGTTGGGTGAGCAAACGCAGACCCTTTAAAGTAATACTTCGTGGTACCCGTCGCATGGGTCCCAAATCTCCAGCTTCAAGGGCATCTTCCTACATCGAAAACATGCATGAGAAACCCAGAAGATGGTACACCGTGTGATGGGGAAAGGTTTCTAAAACGCACCTCATTTCTCATCTCCTTGTGCCCGGGTTCGCCATTCCAGCCGCTTTACTAGCAATCTCCCTACTTGGAGCATCAGCACCTTTAACCTCCTGTTCCGTACAGGTTGCAATTTGTCCTGAGGATGAACGGGAAGACGGGGAACCAACGAGAGACTAGCTCTTGGTGTCGGGACAGGCACAGGTCACTCTATTTTCCCATCAGAAAGAAGAATTAACCACATGCTCAGCCTGCCCCCCGGAACCAGAACAGGGCCTGAAGCCATCCTGCACTTTTGCGGCCAGCTCCCAAAAAAGCGAGTTGTAAAATGGAGGTTCAGGGCACTGCAATTCACAAACCTGCAGAGTTATAAATGATAACTCTCGTCCACAAATATATTGAGGGAAGGCAAAGAAGAGGATTTGAATTCAAGGCAGAATTGCACGAAACAGATTTCAGGAGGTAGATACGAATCGCCTTTAAAGCACATGAAAAGCGGCAAAACGTTGACAATGATGCCCTTGGCCAAAAAGGGCGTATGCGTTTTTTCCTGAATATATTCAGGAAAAAACGCATACGCCCTTTTTGGCCATCCAAGCAACCTGGAAAGGCAAATCAGCGCTACAGAGAAGTCTCGCTTCCCATCGGTCAAAAGGGCCATGCTGAAAAAAGTGTCAAAACCAGAAATGCAGGACAGGCCATGGAGAAATGGGAGCCTTGCTACACTGATGGGCGGGATGTAAATTGCCAACAGCCACTCTGGAGAAGTGTACGGTGTGTCCTGAAACATCTGAAAAACACAGCTTAGAGAGCATAGGGCACTTCCACTCATGGGGGTATAAATTGGGAAAATTAAAAATCAGCAAGACACAAGCACCCCAAAGTTGAGGGCTGCTCTGTTGACAAGGACCTCCACTTCATTCCACCTTCAATATCCCAGGAAAGAGAAAAATGGATAAAGAAGTTGTGGTCCTTATGTACAATGGAATATCACTCAGCCATGAAATCAATGTCATAAGGTTAGTAGCAGCATGATGAGTGGATTTAGGTACGACGATTCTAAGTGAAATAAGTCACACAGAAAAGGACACTTCTCATGAGGTATCACTGATAGAGGGAATGTAAAAACCGTTACACTTGAACTGAATTACAAAACAGAACAGAGTCACACATGCAGAAAACACACTATGGCTGCTTAACGGGGAAGGTGAGGTGGGGTGATACATAAAACAAGGGTATCAAATTAGCTCAGATACCGTTCCATAAACCCAATATGTAGTAGACAAGACCTACTCCTTGCTCAGAGAACTGGACTCAACACGCCCTATTCACCGCACAAGAATATATCTGACTAGTAATAAACTTAAAACCTATGTATTGATATCTCTCTGTTAGTGTGTCAAGTGGGTGTAAAGCGGCATAAACACAGCCGTGAAAAGCAGCTAAACCCCATTATGAAAATAAATTACTTTGAAAAACCCATGAAACAACGACAGTGAAAGAGAGAGAAATTCTTACACAATGCGTTCAGGGGCTGTGATGCAACCTGGATTGACCATATCTAGACCCACAGCTGGATGAGACATAAGGGTGGACACTCTTGGGGCTGAGAGGTTTGGTGAGGTTGGGTGAGCAAACGCAGACCCTTTAAAGTAATACTGCGTGGTACCCATCACATGGGTCCCAAATCTCCAGCTTCAAGGGCATCTTCCTACATCGAAAACATGCATGAGAAACCCAGAAGATAGTACACCGTGTGATGGGGAAAGGTTTCTAAAACGCACCTCATTTCTCATCTCCTTGTGCCCGGGTTCGCCATTCCAGCCGCTTTACTAGCAATCTCCCTACTTGGAGCATCAGCAGCTTTAACCTCCTTTTCCATACAGGTTGCAATTTGTCCTGAGGATGAACGGGAAGACGGGGAACCAACGAGAGACTAGCTCTTGGTGTTGGGACAGGCACAGGTCACTCTATTTTCCCATCAGAAAAAGAATTAACCACAGGCTCAGCCTGCCCCCCGGAAACAGAACAGGGCCTGAAGCCATCCTGCACTTTTGCGGCCAGCTCCCAAAAAAGCGAGTTGTAAAATGGAGGTTCAGGGCACTGCAATTCACAAACCTGCAGAGTTATAAATGATAACTCTCGTCCACAAATATATTGAGGGAAGGCAAAGAAGAGGATTTTAAATCAAGGCAGAATTGCAGGAAACAGATTTCAGGAGGTAGATTCGAATCGCCTTTAAAGCACATGAAAAGCGGCAAAATGTTGACAATGATGCCCTTGGCCAAAAAGGGCGTATGCGTTTTTTCCTGAATATATTCAGGAAAAAACGCATACGCCCTTTTTGGCCAACCAAGCAACCTGGAAAGGCAAATCAGCGCTACAAAGAAGTCTCACTTCCCATCGGTCAAAAGGGCCATGCTGAAAAATGTGTCAAAACCAGAAATGCAGGACAGGCCATGGAGAAATGAGAGCCTTGCTACACTGATGGGCGGGATGTAAATTGCCAACAGCCACTCTGGAGAAGTGTACGGTGTGTCCTGAAACATCTGAAAAACACAGCTTAGAGAGCATAGGGCACTTCCACTCATGGGGGTATAAATTGGGAAAATGAAAAATCAGCAAGACACAAGCACCCCAAAGTTTAGGGCTGCTCTGTTGACAAGGACCTCCACTTCATTCCACGTTAAATATCCAAGGAAAGAGAAAAATGGATAAAGAAGTTGTGGTCCTTATGTACAATGGAATATCACTCAGCCATGAAATCAATGTCATAAGGTTAGTAGCAGCATGATGAGTGGATTTAGGTACGACGATTCTAAGTGAAATAAGTCACACAGAAAAGGACACTTCTCATAAGGTATCACTTTTAGAGGGAATGTAAAAACCGTTACACTTGAACTGAATTACAAAACAGAACAGAGTCACACATGCAGAAAACAGACAATGGCTGCTTAACGGGAAAGGTGAGGTGGGGTGATACATAAAACGAGGGTATCAAATTAGCTCAGATACCGTTCCATAAACCCAATATGTAGTAGACAAGACCTACTCCTTGCTCAGAGAACTGGACTCAAGACGCCCTATTCACCGCACAAGAATATATCTGACTAATAATAATCTTAAAACCTATGTATTGATATCTCTCTGTTAGTGTGTCAAGTGAGTGTAAAGCGGCATAAACACAGCCGTGAAAAGCAGCTAAACCCCATTATGAAAGTAAATTACTTTGAAAAACCCATGAAACAACGACAGTGAAAGAGATAGAAATTCGTACACAATGCGTTCAGGGGCTGTGATGCAACCTGGATTGACCATATCTAGACCCACAGCTGGATGAGACATAAGGGTGGACACTCTTGGGGCTGAGAGGTTTGGTGAGGTTGGGTGAGCAAACGCAGACCCTTTAAAGTAATACTGCGTGGTACCCATCACATGGGTCCCAAATCTCCAGCTTCAAGGGCATCTTCCTACATCGAAAACATGCATGAGAAACCCAGAAGATAGTACACCGTGTGATGGGGAAAGGTTTCTAAAACGCACCTCATTTCTCATCTCCTTGTGCCCGGGTTCGCCATTCCAGCCGCTTTACTAGCAATCTCCCTACTTGGAGCATCAGCACCTTTAACCTCCTGTTCCGTACAGGTTGCAATTTGTCCTGAGGATGAACGGGAAGACGGGGAACCAACGAGAGACTAGCTCTTGGTGTCGGGACAGGCACAGGTCACTCTATTTTCCCATCAGGAAGAAGAATTAACCACAGGCTCAGCCTGCCCCCCGGAACCAGAACAGGGCCTGAAGCCATCCTGCGCTTTTGCGGCCAGCTCCCAAAAAAGCGAGTTGTAAAATGGAGGTTCAGGGCACTGCAATTCACAAACCTGCAGAGTTATAAATGATAACTCTCGTCCACAAATATATTGAGGGAAGGCAAAGAAGAGGATTTGAAATCAAGGCAGAATTGCACGAAACAGATTTCAGGAGGTAGATACGAATCGCCTTTAAAGCACATGAAAAGCGGCAAAACGTTGACAATGATGCCCTTGGCCAAAAAGGGCGTATGCGTTTTTTCCTGAATATATTCAGGAAAAAACGCATACGCCCTTTTTGGCCAACCAAGCAACCTGGAAAGGCAAATCAGCGCTACAGAGAAGTCTCGCTTCCCATCGGTCAAAAGGGCCATGCTGAAAAAAGTGTCAAAACCAGAAATGCAGGACAGGCCATGGAGAAATGGGAGCCTTGCTACACTGATGGGCGGGATGTAAATTGCCAACAGCCACTCTGGAGAAGTGTACGGTGTGTCCTGAAACATCTGAAAAACACAGCTTAGAGAGCATAGGGCACTTCCACTCATGTGGGTATAAATTGGGAAAATTAAAAATCAGCAAGACACAAGCACCCCAAAGTTTAGGGCTGCTCTGTTGACAAGGACCTCCACTTCATTCCACGTTAAATATCCAAGGAAAGAGAAAAATGGATAAAGAAGTTGTGGTCCTTATGTACAATGGAATATCACTCAGCCATGAAATCAATGTCATAAGGTTAGTAGCAGCATGATGAGTGGATTTAGGTACGACGATTCTAAGTGAAATAAGTCACACAGAAAAGGACACTTCTCATAAGGTATCACTGATAGAGGGAATGTAAAAACCGTTACACTTGAACTGAATTACAAAACAGAACAGAGTCACACATGCAGAAAACAGACTATGGCTGCTTAACGGGAAAGGTGAGGTGGGGTGATGCATAAAACAAGGGTATCAAATTAGCTCAGATACCGTTCCATAAACCCAATATGTAATAGACAAGACCTACTCCTTGCTCAGAGAACTGAACTCAACACGCCCTATTCACCGCACAAGAATATATCTGACTAGTAATAATCTTAAAACCTATGTATTGATATCTCTCTGTTAGTGTGTCAAGTGGGTGTAAAGCGGCATAAACACAGCAGTGAAAAGCAGCTAAACCCCATTATGAAAATAAATTACTTTGAAAAACCCATGAAACAACGACAGTGAAAGAGAGAGAAATTCTTACACAATGCGTTCAGGGGCTGTGATGCAACCTGGATTGACCATATCTAGACCCACAGCTGGATGAGACATAAGGGTGGACACTCTTGGGGCTGAGAGGTTTGGTGAGGTTGGGTGAGCAAACGCAGACCCTTTAAAGTAATACTTCGTGGTACCCGTCGCATGGGTCCCAAATCTCCAGCTTCAAGGGCATCTTCCTACATCGAAAACATGCATGAGAAACCCAGAAGATGGTACACCGTGTGATGGGGAAAGGTTTCTAAAACGCACCTCATTTCTCATCTCCTTGTGCCCGGGTTCGCCATTCCAGCCGCTTTACTAGCAATCTCCCTACTTGGAGCATCAGCACCTTTAACCTCCTGTTCCGTACAGGTTGCAATTTGTCCTGAGGATGAACGGGAAGACGGGGAACCAACGAGAGACTAGCTCTTGGTGTCGGGACAGGCACAGGTCACTCTATTTTCCCATCAGAAAGAAGAATTAACCACATGCTCAGCCTGCCCCCCGGAACCAGAACAGGGCCTGAAGCCATCCTGCACTTTTGCGGCCAGCTCCCAAAAAAGCGAGTTGTAAAATGGAGGTTCAGGGCACTGCAATTCACAAACCTGCAGAGTTATAAATGATAACTCTCGTCCACAAATATATTGAGGGAAGGCAAAGAAGAGGATTTTAAATCAAGGCAGAATTGCAGGAAACAGATTTCAGGAGGTAGATTCGAATCGCCTTTAAAGCACATGAAAAGCGGCAAAATGTTGACAATGATGCCCTTGGCCAAAAAGGGCGTATGCGTTTTTTCCTGAATATATTCAGGAAAAAACGCATACGCCCTTTTTGGCCAACCAAGCAACCTGGAAAGGCAAATCTGCGCTACAAAGAAGTCTCACTTCCCATCGGTCAAAAGGGCCATGCTGAAAAATGTGTCAAAACCAGAAATGCAGGACAGGCCATGGAGAAATGAGAGCCTTGCTACACTGATGGGCGGGATGTAAATTGCCAACAGCCACTCTGGAGAAGTGTACGGTGTGTCCTGAAACATCTGAAAAACACAGCTTAGAGAGCATAGGGCACTTCCACTCATGGGGGTATAAATTGGGAAAATTAAAAATCAGCAAGACACAAGCACCCCAAAGTTTAGGGCTGCTCTGTTGACAAGGACCTCCACTTCATTCCACCTTAAATATCCAAGGAAAGAGAAAAATGGATAAAGAAGTTGTGGTCCTTATGTACAATGGAATATCACTCAGCCATGAAATCAATGTCATAAGGTTAGTAGCAGCATGATGAGTGGATTTAGGTACGACGATTCTAAGTGAAATAAGTCACACAGAAAAGGACACTTCTCATAAGGTATCACTTTTAGAGGGAATGTAAAAACCGTTACACTTGAACTGAATTACAAAACAGAACAGAGTCACACATGCAGAAAACAGACAATGGCTGCTTAACGGGAAAGGTGAGGTGGGGTGATACATAAACCAAGGGTATCAAATTAGCTCAGATACCGTTCCATAAACCCAATATGTAGTAGACAAGACCTACTCCTTGCTCAGAGAACTGGACTCAAGACGCCCTATTCACCGCACAAGAATATATCTGACTAGTAATAATCTTAAAACCTATGTATTGATATCTCTCTGTTAGTGTGTCAAGTGGGTGTAAAGCGGCATAAACACAGCCGTGAAAAGCAGCTAAACCCCATTATGAAAATAAATTACTTTGAAAAACCCATGAAACAAGGACAGTGAAAGAGATGGAAATTCTTACACAATGAGTTCAGGGGCTGTGATGCAACCTGGATTGACCATATCTAGACCCACAGCTGGATGAGACATAAGGGTGGACACTCTTGGGGCTGAGAGGTTTGGTGAGGTTGGGTGAGCAAACGCAGACCCTTTAAAGTAATACTGCGTGGTACCCATCGCATGGGTCCCAAATCTCCAGGTTCAAGGGCATCTTCCTACATCGAAAACATGCATGAGAAACCCAGAAGATGGTACACCGTGTGATGGGGAAAGGTTTCTAAAATGCACCTCATTTCTCATCTCCTTGTGCCCGGGTTCGCCATTCCAGCCGCTTTACTAGCAATCTCCCTACTTGGAGCATCAGCACCTTTAACCTCCTGTTCCATACAGGTTGCAATTTGTCCTGAGGATGAACCGGAAGACGGGGAAACAACGAGAGACTAGCTCTTGCTGTCGGGACAGGCACAGGTCACTCTATTTTCCCATCAGGAAGAAGAATTAACCACAGGCTCAGCCTGCCCCCCGGAACCAGAACAGGGCCTGAAGCCATCCTGTGCTTTTGCGGCCAGCTCCCAAAAAAGCGAGTTGTAAAATGGAGGTTCAGGGCACTGCAATTCACAAACCTGCAGAGTTATAAATGATAACTCTCGTCCACAAATATATTGAGGGAAGGCAAAGAAGAGGATTTGAATTCAAGGCAGAATTGCACGAAACAGATTTCAGGAGGTAGATACGAATCGCCTTTAAAGCACATGAAAAGCGGCAAAACGTTGACAATGATGCCCTTGGCCAAAAAGGGCGTATGCGTTTTTTCCTGAATATATTCAGGAAAAAACGCATACGCCCTTTTTGGCCAACCAAGCAACCTGGAAAGGCAAATCAGCGCTACAGAGAAGTCTCGCTTCCCATCGGTCAAAAGGGCCATGCTGAAAAAAGTGTCAAAACCAGAAATGCAGGACAGGCCATGGAGAAATGGAAGCCTTGCTACACTGATGGGGGGGATGTAAATTGCCAACAGCCACTCTGGAGAAGTGTACGGTGAGTCCTGAAACATCGAAAAAACACAGCTTAGAGAGCATAGGGCACTTCCACTCATGGGGGTATAAATTGGGAAAATTAAAAATCAGCAAGACACAAGCACCCCAAAGTTGAGGGCTGCTCTGTTGACAAGGACCTCCACTTCATTCCACCTTAAATATCCCAGGAAAGAGAAAAATGGATAAAGAAGTTGTGGTCCTTATGTACAATGGAATATCACTCAGCCATGAAATCAATGTCATAAGGTTAGTAGCAGCATGATGAGTGGATTTAGGTACGACGATTCTAAGTGAAATAAGTCACACAGAAAAGGACACTTCTCATAAGGTATCACTGATAGAGGTAATGTAAAAACCGTTACACTTGAACTGAATTACAAAACAGAACAGAGTCACACATGCAGAAAACACACTATGGCTGCTTAACGGGAAAGGTGAGGTGGGGTGATACATAAAACAAGGGTATCAAATTAGCTCAGATACCGTTCCATAAACCCAATATGTAGTAGACAAGACCTACTCCTTGCTCAGAGAACTGGACTCAACACGCCCTATTCACCGCACAAGAATATATCTGACTAGTAATAATCTTAAAACCTATGTATTGATATCTCTCTGTTAGTGTGTCAAGTGGGTGTAAAGCGGCATAAACACAGCAGTGAAAATCAGCTAAACCCCATTATGAAAATAAATTACTTTGAAAAACCCATGAAACAACGACAGTGAAAGAGAGAGAAATTCTTACACAATGCATTCAGGGGCTGTGATGCAACCTTGATTGACCATATCTAGACCCACAGCTGGATGAGACATAAGGGTGGACACTCTTGGGGCTGAGAGGTTTGGTGAGGCTGGGTGAGCAAACGCAGACCCTTTAAAGTAATACTGCGTGGTACCCATCACATGGGTCCCTAATCTCCAGCTTCAAGGGCATCTTCCTACATCGAAAACATGCATGAGAAACCCAGAAGATAGTACACCGTGTGATGGGGAAAGGTTTCTAAAACGCACCTCATTTCTCATCTCCTTGTGCCCGGGTTCGCCATTCCAGCCACTTTACTAGCAATCTCCCTACTTGGAGCATCAGCAACTTTAACCTCCTGTTCCGTACAGGTTGCAATTTGTCCTGAGGATGAACGGGAAGACGGGGAACCAACGAGAGACTAGCTCTTGGTGTTGGGACAGGCACAGGTCACTCTATTTTCGCATCAGAAAGAAGAATTAACCACATGCTCAGCCTGCCCCCCGGAACCAGAACAGGGCCTGAAGCCATCCTGCACTTTTGCGGCCAGCTCCCAAAAAAGCGAGTTGTAAAATGGAGGTTCAGGGCACTGCAATTCACAAACCTGCAGAGTTATAAATGATAACTCTCATCCACAAATATATTGAGGGAAGGCAAAGAAGAGGATTTGAATTCAAGGCAGAATTGCACGAAACAGATTTCAGGAGGTAGATACGAATCGCCTTTAAAGCACATGAAAAGCGGCAAAACGTTGACAATGATGCCCTTGGCCAAAAAGGGCGTATGCGTTTTTTCCTGAATATATTCAGGAAAAAACGCATACGCCCTTTTTGGCCAACCAAGCAACCTGGAAAGGCAAATCAGCGCTACAGAGAAGTCTCGCTTCCCATCGGTCAAAAGGGCCATGCTGAAAAAAGTGTCAAATCCAGAAATGCAGGACAGGCCATGGAGAAATGGGAGCCTTGCTACACTGATGGGCGGGATGTAAATTGCCAACAGCCACTCTGGAGAAGTATACGGTGAGTCCTGAAACATCGAAAAAACACAGCTTAGAGAGCATAGGGCACTTCCACTCATGGGGGTATAAATTGGGAAAATTAAAAATCAGCAAGACACAAGCACCCCAAAGTTGAGGGCTGCTCTGTTGACAAGGACCTCCACTTCATTCCACCTTCAATATCCCAGGAAAGAGAAAAATGGATAAAGAAGTTGTGGTCCTTATGTACAATGGAATATCACTCAGCCATGAAATCAATGTCATAAGGTTAGTAGCAGCATGATGAGTGGATTTAGGTACGACGATTCTAAGTGAAATAAGTCACACAGAAAAGGACACTTCTCATAAGGTATCACTGATAGAGGGAATGTAAAAACCGTTACACTTGAACTGAATTACAAAACAGAACAGAGTCACACATGCAGAAAACAGACTATGGCTGCTTAACGGGAAAGGTGAGGTGGGGTGATGCATAAAACAAGGGTATCAAATTAGCTCAGATACCGTTCCATAAACCCAATATGTAATAGACAAGACCTACTCCTTGCTCAGAGAACTGGACTCAACACGCCCTATTCACCGCACAAGAATATATTTGAATAGTAATAATCTTAAAACCTATGTATTGATATCTCTCTGTTAGTGTGTCAAGTGGGTGTAAAGCGGCATAAACACAGCAGTGAAAAGCAGCTAAACCCCATTATGAAAATAAATTACTTTGAAAAACCCATGAAACAACGACAGTGAAAGAGAGAGAAATTCTTACACAATGCGTTCAGGGGCTGTGATGCAACCTGGATTGACCATATCTAGACCCACAGCTGGATGAGACATAAGGGTGGACACTCTTGGGGCTGAGAGGTTTGGTGAGGTTGGGTGAGCAAACGCAGACCCTTTAAAGTAATACTGCGTGGTACCCATCGCATGGGTCCCAAATCTCCAGGTTCAAGGGCATCTTCCTACATCGAAAACATGCTTGAGAAACCCAGAAGATGGTACACCGTGTGATGGGGAAAGGTTTCTAAAATGCACCTCATTTCTCATCTCCTTGTGCCCGGGTTCGCCATTCCAGCCGCTTTACTAGCAATCTCCCTACTTGGAGCATCAGCACCTTTAACCTCCTGTTCCGTACAGGTTGCAATTTGTCCTGAGGATGAACGGGAAGACGGGGAACCAACGAGAGACTAGCTCTTGGTGTCGGGACAGGCACAGGTCACTCTATTTTCCCATCAGGAAGAAGAATTAACCACAGGCTCACCCTGCCCCCCGGAACCAGAACAGGGCCTGAAGCCATCCTGCGCTTTTGCGGCCAGCTCCCAAAAAAGCGAGTTGTAAAATGGAGGTTCAGGGCACTGCAATTCACAAACCTGCAGAGTTATAAATGATAACTATCGTCCACAAATATATTGAGGGAAGGCAAAGAAGAGGATTTGAAATCAAGACAGAATTGCACGAAACAGATTTCAGGAGGTAGATACGAATCGCCTTTAAAGCACATGAAAAGCGGCAAAACGTTGACAATGATGCCCTTGGCCAAAAAGGGCGTATGCGTTTTTTCCTGAATATATTCAGGAAAAAACGCATACGCCCTTTTTGGCCAACCAAGCAACCTGGAAAGGCAAATCAGCGCTACAGAGAAGTCTCGCTTCCCATCGGTCAAAAGGGCCATGCTGAAAAAAGTGTCAAAACCAGAAATGCAGGACAGGCCATGGAGAAATGGGAGCCTTGCTACACTGATGGGCGGGATGTAAATTGCCAACAGCCACTCTGGAGAAGTGTACGGTGTGTCCTGAAACATCTGAAAAACACAGCTTAGAGAGCATAGGGCACTTCCACTCATGGGGGTATAAATTGGGAAAATGAAAAATCAGCAAGACACAAGCACCCCAAAGTTGAGGGCTGCTCTGTTGACAAGGACCTCCACTTCATTCCACCTTCAATATCCCAGGAAAGAGAAAAATGGATAAAGAAGTTGTGGTCCTTATGTACAATGGAATATCACTCAGCCATGAAATCAATGTCATAAGGTTAGTAGCAGCATGATGAATGGATTTAGGTACGACGATTCTAAGTGAAATAAGTCACACAGAAAAGGACACTTCTCATGAGGTATCACTGATAGAGGGAATGTAAAAACCGTTACACTTGAACTGAATTACAAAACAGAACAGAGTCACACATGCAGAAAACACACTATGGCTGCTTAACGGGAAAGGTGAGGTGGGGTGATACATAAAACAAGGGTATCAAATTAGCTCAGATACCGTTCCATAAACCCAATATGTAGTAGAGAAGACCTACTCCTTGCTCAGAGAACTGGACTCAACACGCCCTATTCACCGCACAAGAATATATCTGACTAGTAATAAACTTAAAACCTATGTATTGATATCTCTCTGTTAGTGTGTCAAGTGGGTGTAAAGCGGCATAAACACAGCCGTGAAAAGCAGCTAAACCCCATTATGAAAATAAATTACTTTGAAAAACCCATGAAACAACGACAGTGAAAGAGATAGAAATTCGTACACAATGCGTTCAGGGGCTGTGATGCAACCTGGATTGACCATATCTAGACCCACAGCTGGATGAGACATAAGGGTGGACACTCTTGCGGCTGAGAGGTTTGGTGAGGTTGGGTGAGCAAACGCAGACCCTTTACAGTAATACTGCGTGGTACCCATCACATGGGTCCCAAATCTCCAGCTTCAAGGGCATCTTCCTACATCGAAAACATGCATGAGAAACCCAGAAGATAGTACACCGTGTGATGGGGAAAGGTTTCTAAAACGCACCTCATTTCTCATCTCCTTGTGCCCGGGTTCGCCATTCCAGCCGCTTTACTAGCAATCTCCCTACTTGGAGCATCAGCACCTTTAACCTCCTGTTCCATACAGGTTGCAATTTGTCCTGAGGATGAACGGGAAGACGGGGAACCAACGAGAGACTAGCTCTTGGTGTTGGGACAGGCACAGGTCACTCTATTTTCCCATCAGGAAAAAGAATTAACCACAGGCTCAGCCTGCCCCCCGGAACCAGAACAGGGCCTGAAGCCATCCTGCGCTTTTGCGGCCAGCTCCCAAAAAAGCGAGTTGTAAAATGGAGGTTCAGGGCACTGCAATTCACAAACCTGCAGAGTTATAAATGATAACTCTCGTCCACAAATATATTGAGGGAAGGCAAAGAAGAGGATTTGAAATCAAGGCAGAATTGCACGAAACAGATTTCAGGAGGTAGATACGAATCGCCTTTAAAGCACATGAAAAGCGGCAAAACGTTGACAATGATGCCCTTGGCCAAAAAGGGCGTATGCGTTTTTTCCTGAATATATTCAGGAAAAAACGCATACGCCCTTTTTGGCCAACCAAGCAACCTGGAAAGGCAAATCAGCGCTACAGAGAAGTCTCGCTTCCCATCGGTCAAAAGGGCCATGCTGAAAAAAGTGTCAAAACCAGAAATGCAGGACAGGCCATGGAGAAATGGGAGCCTTGCTACACTGATGGGCGGGATGTAAATTGCCAACAGCCACTCTGGAGAAGTGTACGGTGTGTCCTGAAACATCTGAAAAACACAGCTTAGAGAGCATAGGGCACTTCCACTCATGTGGGTATAAATTGGGAAAATTAAAAATCAGCAAGACACAAGCACCCCAAAGTTTAGGGCTGCTCTGTTGACAAGGACCTCCACTTCATTCCACCTTCAATATCCCAGGAAAGAGAAAAATGGATAAAGAAGTTGTGGTCCTTATGTACAATGGAATATCACTCAGCCATGAAATCAATGTCATAAGGTTAGTAGCAGCATGATGAGTGGATTTAGGTACGACGATTCTAAGTGAAATAAGTCACACAGAAAAGGACACTTCTCATAAGGTATCACTGATAGAGGGAATGTAAAAACCGTTACACTTGAACTGAATTACAAAACAGAACAGAGTCACACATGCAGAAAACAGACTATGGCTGCTTAACGGGAAAGGTGAGGTGGGGTGATGCATAAAACAAGGGTATCAAATTAGCTCAGATACCGTTCCATAAACCCAATATGTAATAGACAAGACCTACTCCTTGCTCAGAGAACTGGACTCAACACGCCCTATTCACCGCACAAGAATATATCTGACTAGTAATAATCTTAAAACCTATGTATTGATATCTCTCTGTTAGTGTGTCAAGTGGGTGTAAAGCTGCATAAACACAGCAGTGAAAAGCAGCTAAACCCCATTATGAAAATAAATTACTTTGAAAAACCCATGAAACAACGACAGTGAAAGAGAGAAATTCTTACACAATGCGTTCAGGGGCTGTGATGCAACCTGGATTGACCATATCTAGACCCACAGCTGGATGAGACATAAGGGTGGACACTCTTGGGGCTGAGAGGTTTGGTGAGGTTGGGTGAGCAAACGCAGACCCTTTAAAGTAATACTTCGTGGTACCCGTCGCATGGGTCCCAAATCTCCAGCTTCAAGGGCATCTTCCTACATCGAAAACTTGCATGAGAAACCCAGAAGATGGTACACCGTGTGATGGGGAACGGTTTCTAAAATGCACCTCATTTCTCATCTCCTTGTGCCCGGGTTCGCCATTCCAGCCGCTTTACTAGCAATCTCCCTACTTGGAGCATCAGCACCTTTAACCTCCTGTTCCGTACAGGTTGCAATTTGTCCTGAGGATGAACGGGAAGACGGGGAACCAACGAGAGACTAGCTCTTGGTGTCGGGACAGGCACAGGTCACTCTATTTTCCCATCAGGAAGAAGAATTAACCACAGGCTCAGCCTGCCCCCCAGAACCAGAACAGGGCCTGAAGCCATCCTATGCTTTTGCGGCCAGCTCCCAAAAAAGCGAGTTGTAAAATGGAGGTTCAGGGCACTGCAATTCACAAACCTGCAGAGTTATAAATAATAACTCTCGTCCACAAATATATTGAGGGAAGGCAAAGAAGAGGATTTTAAATCAAGGCAGAATTGCAGGAAACAGATTTCAGGAGGTAGATTCGAATCGCCTTTAAAGCACATGAAAAGCGGCAAAATGTGGACAATGATGCTCTTGTCCAAAAAGGGCGTATGCGTTTTTTCCTGAATATATTCAGGAAAAAACGCATACGCCCTTTTTGGCCAACCAAGCAACCTGGAAAGGCAAATCAGCGCTACAAAGAAGTCTCACTTCCCATCGGTCAAAAGGGCCATGCTGAAAAATGTGTCAAAACCAGAAATGCAGGACAGGCCATGGAGAAATGAGAGCCTTGCTACACTGATGGGCGGGATGTAAATTGCCAACAGCCACTCTGGAGAAGTGTACGGTGTGTCCTGAAACATCTGAAAAACACAGCTTAGAGAGCATAGGGCACTTCCACTTATGGGGGTATAAATTGGGAAAATGAAAAATCAGCAAGACACAAGCACCCCAAAGTTTAGGGCTGCTCTGTTGACAAGGACCTCCACTTCATTCCACCTTAAATATCCAAGGAAAGAGAAAAATGGATAAAGAAGTTGTGGTCCTTATGTACAATGGAATATCACTCAGCCATGAAATCAATGTCATAAGGTTAGTAGCAGCATGATGAGTGGATTTAGGTACGACGATTCTAAGTAAAATAAGTCACACAGAAAAGGACACTTCTCATAAGGTATCACTTTTAGAGGGAATGTAAAAACCGTTACACTTGAACTGAATTACAAAACAGAACAGAGTCACACATGCAGAAAACAGACAATGGCTGCTTAACGGGAAAGGTGAGGTGGGGTGATACATAAAACAAGGGTATCAAATTAGCTCAGATACCGTTCCATAAACCCAATATGTAGTAGACAAGACCTACTCCTTGCTCAGAGAACTGGACTCAAGACGCCCTATTCACCGCACAAGAATATATCTGACTAGTAATAATCTTAAAACCTATATATTGATATCTCTCTGTTAGTGGGTCAAGTGGGTGTAAAGCGGCATAAACACAGCCGTGAAAAGCAGCTAAACCCCATTATGAAAATAAATTACTTTGAAAAACCCATGAAACAACGAAAGTGAAAGAGATAGAAATTCTTACACAATGAGTTCAGGGGCTGTGATGCAACCTGGATTGACCATATCTAGACCCACAGCTGGATGAGACATAAGGGTGGACACTCTTGGGGCTGAGAGGTTTGGTGAGGTTGGGTGAGCAAACGCAGACCCTTTAAAGTAATACTTCGTGGTACCCATCGCATGGGTCCCAAATCTCCAGGTTCAAGGGCATCTTCCTACATCGAAAACATGCTTGAGAAACCCAGAAGATGGTACACCGTGTGATGGGGAAAGGTTTCTAAAATGCACCTCATTTCTCATCTCCTTGTGCCCGGGTTCGCCATTCCAGCCGCTTTACTAGCAATCTCCCTACTTGGAGCATCAGCACCTTTAACCTCCTGTTCCGTACAGGTTGCAATTTGTCCTGAGGATGAACGGGAAGACGGGGAACCAACGAGAGACTAGCTCTTGGTGTTGGGACAGGCACAGGTCACTCTATTTTCCCATCAGGAAGAAGAATTAACCACAGGCTCACCCTGCCCCCCGGAACCAGAACAGGGCCTGAAGCCATCCTGCGCTTTTGCGGCCAGCTCCCAAAAAAGCGAGTTGTAAAATGGAGGTTCAGGACACTGCAATTCACAAACCTGCAGAGTTATAAATGATAACTATCGTCCACAAATATATTGAGGGAAGGCAAAGAAGAGGATTTGAAATCAAGACAGAATTGCACGAAACAGATTTCAGGAGGTAGATACGAATCGCCTTTAAAGCACATGAAAAGCGGCAAAACGTTGACAATGATGCCCTTGGCCAAAAAGAGCGTATGCGTTTTTTCCTGAATATATTCAGGAAAAAACGCATACGCCCTTTTTGGCCAACCAAGCAACCTGGAAAGGGAAATCAGCGCTACAGAGAAGTCTCGCTTCCCATCGGTCAAAAGGGCCATGCTGAAAAAAGTGTCAAAACCAGAAATGCAGGACAGGCCATGGAGAAATGGGAGCCTTGCTACACTGATGGGCGGGATGTAAATTGCCAACAGCCACTCTGGAGAAGTGTACGGTGTGTCCTGAAACATCTGAAAAACACAGCTTAGAGAGCATAGGGCACTTCCACTCATGGGGGTATAAATTGGGAAAATGAAAAATCAGCAAGACACAAGCACCCCAAAGTTGAGGGCTGCTCTGTTGACAAGGACCTCCACTTCATTCCACCTTCAATATCCCAGGAAAGAGAAAAATGGATAAAGAAGTTGTGGTCCTTATGTACAATGGAATATCACTCAGCCATGAAATCAATGTCATAAGGTTAGTAGCAGCATGATGAGTGGATTTAGGTACGACGATTCTAAGTGAAATAAGTCACACAGAAAAGGACACTTCTCATGAGGTATCACTGATAGAGGGAATGTAAAAACCGTTACACTTGAACTGAATTACAAAACAGAACAGAGTCACACATGCAGAAAACACACTATGGCTGCTTAACGGGAAAGGTGAGGTGGGGTGATACATAAAACAAGGGTATCAAATTAGCTCAGATACCGTTCCATAAACCCAATATGTAGTAGACAAGACCTACTCCTTGCTCAGAGAACTGGACTCAACACGCCCTATTCACCGCACAAGAATATATCTGACTAGTAATAAACTTAAAACCTATGTATTGATATCTCTCTGTTAGTGTGTCAAGTGGGTGTAAAGCGGCATAAACACAGCCGTGAAAAGCAGCTAAACCCCATTATGAAAATAAATTACTTTGAAAAACCCATGAAACAACGACAGTGAAAGAGATAGAAATTCGTACACAATGCGTTCAGGGGCTGTGATGCAACCTGGATTGACCATATCTAGACCCACAGCTGGATGAGACATAAGGGTGGACACTCTTGGGGCTGAGAGGTTTGGTGAGGTTGGGTGAGCAAACGCAGACCCTTTACAGTAATACTGCGTGGTACCCATCACATGGGTCCCAAATCTCCAGCTTCAAGGGCATCTTCCTACATCGAAAACATGCATGAGAAACCCAGAAGATAGTACACCGTGTGATGGGGAAAGGTTTCTAAAACGCACCTCATTTCTAATCTCCTTGTGCCCGGGTTCGCCATTCCAGCCGCTTTACTAGCAATCTCCCTACTTGGAGCATCAGCACCTTTAACCTCCTGTTCCATACAGGTTGCAATTTGTCCTGAGGATGAACGGGAAGACGGGGAACCAACGAGAGACTAGCTCTTGGTGTTGGGACAGGCACAGGTCACTCTATTTTCCCATCAGGAAAAAGAATTAACCACAGGCTCAGCCTGCCCCCCGGAACCAGAACAGGGCCTGAAGCCATCCTGCGCTTTTGCAGCCAGCTCCCAAAAAAGCGAGTTGTAAAATGGAGGTTCAGGGCACTGCAATTCACAAACCTGCAGAGTTATAAATGATAACTCTCGTCCACAAATATATTGAGGGAAGGCAAAGAAGAGGATTTGAAATCAAGGCAGAATTGCACGAAACAGATTTCAGGAGGTAGATACGAATCGCCTTTAAAGCACATGAAAAGCGGCAAAACGTTGACAATGATGCCCTTGGCCAAAAAGGGCGTATGCGTTTTTTCCTGAATATATTCAGGAAAAAACGCATACGCCCTTTTTGGCCAACCAAGCAACCTGGAAAGGCAAATCAGCGCTACAGAGAAGTCTCGCTTCCCATCGGTCAAAAGGGCCATGCTGAAAAAAGTGTCAAAACCAGAAATGCAGGACAGGCCATGGAGAAATGGGAGCCTTGCTACACTGATGGGCGGGATGTAAATTGCCAACAGCCACTCTGGAGAAGTGTACGGTGTGTCCTGAAACATCTGAAAAACACAGCTTAGAGAGCATAGGGCACTTCCACTCATGTGGGTATAAATTGGGAAAATTAAAAATCAGCAAGACACAAGCACCCCAAAGTTGAGGGCTGCTCTGTTGACAAGGACCTCCACTTCATTCCACCTTCAATATCCCAGGAGGGAGAAAAATGGATAAAGAAGTTGTGGTCCTCATGTACAATGGAATATCACTCAGCCATGAAATCAATGTCATAAGGTTAGTAGCAGCATGATGAGTGGATTTAGGTACGACGATTCTAAGTGAAATAAGTCACACAGAAAAGGACACTTCTCATAAGGTATCACTGATAGAGGGAATGTAAAAACCGTTACACTTGAACTGAATTACAAAACAGAACAGAGTCACACATGCAGAAAACAGACTATGGCTGCTTAACGGGAAAGGTGAGGTGGGGTGATGCATAAAACAAGGGTATCAAATTAGCTCAGATACCGTTCCATAAACCCAATATGTAATAGACAAGACCTACTCCTTGCTCAGAGAACTGGACTCAACACGCCCTATTCACCGCACAAGAATATATCTGACTAGTAATAATCTTAAAACCTATGTATTGATATCTCTCTGTTAGTGTGTCAAGTGGGTGTAAAGCGGCATAAACACAGCAGTGAAAAGCAGCTAAACCCCATTATGAAAATAAATTACTTTGAAAAACCCATGAAACAACGACAGTGAAAGAGAGAGAAATTCTTACACAATGCGTTCAGGGGCTGTGATGCAACCTGGATTGACCATATCTAGACCCACAGCTGGATGAGACATAAGGGTGGACACTCTTGGGGCTGAGAGGTTTGGTGAGGTTGGGTGAGCAAACGCAGACCCTTTAAAGTAATACTTCGTGGTACCCGTCGCATGGGTCCCAAATCTCCAGCTTCAAGGGCATCTTCCTACATCAAAAACATGCATGAGAAACCCAGAAGATGGTAAACCGTGTGATGGGGAAAGGTTTCTAAAATGCACCTCATTTCTCATCTCCTTGTGCCCGGGTTCGCCATTCCAGCCGCTTTACTAGCAATCTCCCTACTTGGAGCATCAGCACCTTTAACCTCCTGTTCCGTACAGGTTGCAATTTGTCCTGAGGATGAACGGGAAGACGGGGAACCAACGAGAGACTAGCTCTTGGTGTCGGGACAGGCACAGGTCACTCTATTTTCCCATCAGGAAGAAGAATTAACCACAGGCTCAGCCTGCCCCCCGGAACCAGAACAGGGCCTGAAGCCATCCTGCGCTTTTGCGGCCAGCTCCCAAAAAAGCGAGTTGTAAAATGGAGGTTCAGGGCACTGCAATTCACAAACCTGCAGAGTTATAAATGATAACTCTCGTCCACAAATATATTGAGGGAAGGCAAAGAAGAGGATTTGAAATCAAGGCAGAATTGCACGAAACAGATTTCAGGAGGTAGATACGAATCGCCTTTAAAGCACATGAAAAGCGGCAAAACGTTGACAATGATGCCCTTGGCCAAAAAGGGCGTATGCGTTTTTTCCTGAATATATTCAGGAAAAAACGCATACGCCCTTTTTGGCCAACCAAGCAACCTGGAAAGGCAAATCAGCGCTACAGAGAAGTCTCGCTTCCCATCGGTCAAAAGGGCCATGCTGAAAAAAGTGTCAAAACCAGAAATGCAGGACAGGCCATGGAGAAATGGGAGCCTTGCTACACTGATGGGCGGGATGTAAATTGCCAACAGCCACTCTGGAGAAGTGTACGGTGTGTCCTGAAACATCTGAAAAACACAGCTTAGAGAGCATAGGGCACTTCCACTCATGGGGGTATAAATTGGGAAAATGAAAAATCAGCAAGACACAAGCACCCCAAAGTTGAGGGCTGCTCTGTTGACAAGGACCTCCACTTCATTCCACCTTCAATATCCCAGGAAAGAGAAAAATGGATAAAGAAGTTGTGGTCCTTATGTACAATGGAATATCACTCAGCCATGAAATCAATGTCATAAGGTTAGTAGCAGCATGATGAATGGATTTAGGTACGACGATTCTAAGTGAAATAAGTCACACAGAAAAGGACACTTCTCATGAGGTATCACTGATAGAGGGAATGTAAAAACCGTTACACTTGAACTGAATTACAAAACAGAACAGAGTCACACATGCAGAAAACACACTATGGCTGCTTAACGGGAAAGGTGAGGTGGGGTGATACATAAAACAAGGGTATCAAATTAGCTCAGATACCGTTCCATAAACCCAATATGTAGTAGAGAAGACCTACTCCTTGCTCAGAGAACTGGACTCAACACGCCCTATTCACCGCACAAGAATATATCTGACTAGTAATAAACTTAAAACCTATGTATTGATATCTCTCTGTTAGTGTGTCAAGTGGGTGTAAAGCGGCATAAACACAGCCGTGAAAAGCAGCTAAACCCCATTATGAAAATAAATTACTTTGAAAAACCCATGAAACAACGACAGTGAAAGAGATAGAAATTCGTACACAATGCGTTCAGGGGCTGTGATGCAACCTGGATTGACCATATCTAGACCCACAGCTGGATGAGACATAAGGGTGGACACTCTTGCGGCTGAGAGGTTTGGTGAGGTTGGGTGAGCAAACGCAGACCCTTTACAGTAATACTGCGTGGTACCCATCACATGGGTCCCAAATCTCCAGCTTCAAGGGCATCTTCCTACATCGAAAACATGCATGAGAAACCCAGAAGATAGTACACCGTGTGATGGGGAAAGGTTTCTAAAACGCACCTCATTTCTCATCTCCTTGTGCCCGGGTTCGCCATTCCAGCCGCTTTACTAGCAATCTCCCTACTTGGAGCATCAGCACCTTTAACCTCCTGTTCCATACAGGTTGCAATTTGTCCTGAGGATGAACGGGAAGACGGGGAACCAACGAGAGACTAGCTCTTGGTGTTGGGACAGGCACAGGTCACTCTATTTTCCCATCAGGAAAAAGAATTAACCACAGGCTCAGCCTGCCCCCCGGAACCAGAACAGGGCCTGAAGCCATCCTGCGCTTTTGCGGCCAGCTCCCAAAAAAGCGAGTTGTAAAATGGAGGTTCAGGGCACTGCAATTCACAAACCTGCAGAGTTATAAATGATAACTCTCGTCCACAAATATATTGAGGGAAGGCAAAGAAGAGGATTTGAAATCAAGGCAGAATTGCACGAAACAGATTTCAGGAGGTAGATACGAATCGCCTTTAAAGCACATGAAAAGCGGCAAAACGTTGACAATGATGCCCTTGGCCAAAAAGGGCGTATGCGTTTTTTCCTGAATATATTCAGGAAAAAACGCATACGCCCTTTTTGGCCAACCAAGCAACCTGGAAAGGCAAATCAGCGCTACAGAGAAGTCTCGCTTCCCATCGGTCAAAAGGGCCATGCTGAAAAAAGTGTCAAAACCAGAAATGCAGGACAGGCCATGGAGAAATGGGAGCCTTGCTACACTGATGGGCGGGATGTAAATTGCCAACAGCCACTCTGGAGAAGTGTACGGTGTGTCCTGAAACATCTGAAAAACACAGCTTAGAGAGCATAGGGCACTTCCACTCATGTGGGTATAAATTGGGAAAATTAAAAATCAGCAAGACACAAGCACCCCAAAGTTTAGGGCTGCTCTGTTGACAAGGACCTCCACTTCATTCCACCTTCAATATCCCAGGAAAGAGAAAAATGGATAAAGAAGTTGTGGTCCTTATGTACAATGGAATATCACTCAGCCATGAAATCAATGTCATAAGGTTAGTAGCAGCATGATGAGTGGATTTAGGTACGACGATTCTAAGTGAAATAAGTCACACAGAAAAGGACACTTCTCATAAGGTATCACTGATAGAGGGAATGTAAAAACCGTTACACTTGAAATGAATTACAAAACAGAACAGAGTCACACATGCAGAAAACAGACTATGGCTGCTTAACGGGAAAGGTGAGGTGGGGTGATGCATAAAACAAGGGTATCAAATTAGCTCAGATACCGTTCCATAAACCCAATATGTAATAGACAAGACCTACTCCTTGCTCAGAGAACTGGACTCAACACGCCCTATTCACCGCACAAGAATATATCTGACTAGTAATAATCTTAAAACCTATGTATTGATATCTCTCTGTTAGTGTGTCAAGTGGGTGTAAAGCTGCATAAACACAGCAGTGAAAAGCAGCTAAACCCCATTATGAAAATAAATTACTTTGAAAAACCCATGAAACAACGACAGTGAAAGAGAGAAATTCTTACACAATGCGTTCAGGGGCTGTGATGCAACCTGGATTGACCATATCTAGACCCACAGCTGGATGAGACATAAGGGTGGACACTCTTGGGGCTGAGAGGTTTGGTGAGGTTGGGTGAGCAAACGCAGACCCTTTAAAGTAATACTTCGTGGTACCCGTCGCATGGGTCCCAAATCTCCAGCTTCAAGGGCATCTTCCTACATCGAAAACTTGCATGAGAAACCCAGAAGATGGTACACCGTGTGATGGGGAACGGTTTCTAAAATGCACCTCATTTCTCATCTCCTTGTGCCCGGGTTCGCCATTCCAGCCGCTTTACTAGCAATCTCCCTACTTGGAGCATCAGCACCTTTAACCTCCTGTTCCGTACAGGTTGCAATTTGTCCTGAGGATGAACGGGAAGACGGGGAACCAACGAGAGACTAGCTCTTGGTGTCGGGACAGGCACAGGTCACTCTATTTTCCCATCAGGAAGAAGAATTAACCACAGGCTCAGCCTGCCCCCCAGAACCAGAACAGGGCCTGAAGCCATCCTATGCTTTTGCGGCCAGCTCCCAAAAAAGCGAGTTGTAAAATGGAGGTTCAGGGCACTGCAATTCACAAACCTGCAGAGTTATAAATAATAACTCTCGTCCACAAATATATTGAGGGAAGGCAAAGAAGAGGATTTTAAATCAAGGCAGAATTGCAGGAAACAGATTTCAGGAGGTAGATTCGAATCGCCTTTAAAGCACATGAAAAGCGGCAAAATGTGGACAATGATGCTCTTGTCCAAAAAGGGCGTATGCGTTTTTTCCTGAATATATTCAGGAAAAAACGCATACGCCCTTTTTGGCCAACCAAGCAACCTGGAAAGGCAAATCAGCGCTACAAAGAAGTCTCACTTCCCATCGGTCAAAAGGGCCATGCTGAAAAATGTGTCAAAACCAGAAATGCAGGACAGGCCATGGAGAAATGAGAGCCTTGCTACACTGATGGGCGGGATGTAAATTGCCAACAGCCACTCTGGAGAAGTGTACGGTGTGTCCTGAAACATCTGAAAAACACAGCTTAGAGAGCATAGGGCACTTCCACTTATGGGGGTATAAATTGGGAAAATGAAAAATCAGCAAGACACAAGCACCCCAAAGTTTAGGGCTGCTCTGTTGACAAGGACCTCCACTTCATTCCACCTTAAATATCCAAGGAAAGAGAAAAATGGATAAAGAAGTTGTGGTCCTTATGTACAATGGAATATCACTCAGCCATGAAATCAATGTCATAAGGTTAGTAGCAGCATGATGAGTGGATTTAGGTACGACGATTCTAAGTAAAATAAGTCACACAGAAAAGGACACTTCTCATAAGGTATCACTTTTAGAGGGAATGTAAAAACCGTTACACTTGAACTGAATTACAAAACAGAACAGAGTCACACATGCAGAAAACAGACAATGGCTGCTTAACGGGAAAGGTGAGGTGGGGTGATACATAAAACAAGGGTATCAAATTAGCTCAGATACCGTTCCATAAACCCAATATGTAGTAGACAAGACCTACTCCTTGCTCAGAGAACTGGACTCAAGACGCCCTATTCACCGCACAAGAATATATCTGACTAGTAATAATCTTAAAACCTATATATTGATATCTCTCTGTTAGTGGGTCAAGTGGGTGTAAAGCGGCATAAACACAGCCGTGAAAAGCAGCTAAACCCCATTATGAAAATAAATTACTTTGAAAAACCCATGAAACAACGAAAGTGAAAGAGATAGAAATTCTTACACAATGAGTTCAGGGGCTGTGATGCAACCTGGATTGACCATATCTAGACCCACAGCTGGATGAGACATAAGGGTGGACACTCTTGGGGCTGAGAGGTTTGGTGAGGTTGGGTGAGCAAACGCAGACCCTTTAAAGTAATACTTCGTGGTACCCATCGCATGGGTCCCAAATCTCCAGGTTCAAGGGCATCTTCCTACATCGAAAACATGCTTGAGAAACCCAGAAGATGGTACACCGTGTGATGGGGAAAGGTTTCTAAAATGCACCTCATTTCTCATCTCCTTGTGCCCGGGTTCGCCATTCCAGCCGCTTTACTAGCAATCTCCCTACTTGGAGCATCAGCACCTTTAACCTCCTGTTCCGTACAGGTTGCAATTTGTCCTGAGGATGAACGGGAAGACGGGGAACCAACGAGAGACTAGCTCTTGGTGTCGGGACAGGCACAGGTCACTCTATTTTCCCATCAGGAAGAAGAATTAACCACAGGCTCACCCTGCCCCCCGGAACCAGAACAGGGCCTGAAGCCATCCTGCGCTTTTGCGGCCAGCTCCCAAAAAAGCGAGTTGTAAAATGGAGGTTCAGGACACTGCAATTCACAAACCTGCAGAGTTATAAATGATAACTATCGTCCACAAATATATTGAGGGAAGGCAAAGAAGAGGATTTGAAATCAAGACAGAATTGCACGAAACAGATTTCAGGAGGTAGATACGAATCGCCTTTAAAGCACATGAAAAGCGGCAAAACGTTGACAATGATGCCCTTGGCCAAAAAGAGCGTATGCGTTTTTTCCTGAATATATTCAGGAAAAAACGCATACGCCCTTTTTGGCCAACCAAGCAACCTGGAAAGGGAAATCAGCGCTACAGAGAAGTCTCGCTTCCCATCGGTCAAAAGGGCCATGCTGAAAAAAGTGTCAAAACCAGAAATGCAGGACAGGCCATGGAGAAATGGGAGCCTTGCTACACTGATGGGCGGGATGTAAATTGCCAACAGCCACTCTGGAGAAGTGTACGGTGTGTCCTGAAACATCTGAAAAACACAGCTTAGAGAGCATAGGGCACTTCCACTCATGGGGGTATAAATTGGGAAAATGAAAAATCAGCAAGACACAAGCACCCCAAAGTTGAGGGCTGCTCTGTTGACAAGGACCTCCACTTCATTCCACCTTCAATATCCCAGGAAAGAGAAAAATGGATAAAGAAGTTGTGGTCCTTATGTACAATGGAATATCACTCAGCCATGAAATCAATGTCATAAGGTTAGTAGCAGCATGATGAGTGGATTTAGGTACGACGATTCTAAGTGAAATAAGTCACACAGAAAAGGACACTTCTCATGAGGTATCACTGATAGAGGGAATGTAAAAACCGTTACACTTGAACTGAATTACAAAACAGAACAGAGTCACACATGCAGAAAACACACTATGGCTGCTTAACGGGAAAGGTGAGGTGGGGTGATACATAAAACAAGGGTATCAAATTAGCTCAGATACCGTTCCATAAACCCAATATGTAGTAGACAAGACCTACTCCTTGCTCAGAGAACTGGACTCAACACGCCCTATTCACCGCACAAGAATATATCTGACTAGTAATAAACTTAAAACCTATGTATTGATATCTCTCTGTTAGTGTGTCAAGTGGGTGTAAAGCGGCATAAACACAGCCGTGAAAAGCAGCTAAACCCCATTATGAAAATAAATTACTTTGAAAAACCCATGAAACAACGACAGTGAAAGAGATAGAAATTCGTACACAATGCGTTCAGGGGCTGTGATGCAACCTGGATTGACCATATCTAGACCCACAGCTGGATGAGACATAAGGGTGGACACTCTTGGGGCTGAGAGGTTTGGTGAGGTTGGGTGAGCAAACGCAGACCCTTTACAGTAATACTGCGTGGTACCCATCACATGGGTCCCAAATCTCCAGCTTCAAGGGCATCTTCCTACATCGAAAACATGCATGAGAAACCCAGAAGATAGTACACCGTGTGATGGGGAAAGGTTTCTAAAACGCACCTCATTTCTAATCTCCTTGTGCCCGGGTTCGCCATTCCAGCCGCTTTACTAGCAATCTCCCTACTTGGAGCATCAGCACCTTTAACCTCCTGTTCCATACAGGTTGCAATTTGTCCTGAGGATGAACGGGAAGACGGGGAACCAACGAGAGACTAGCTCTTGGTGTTGGGACAGGCACAGGTCACTCTATTTTCCCATCAGGAAAAAGAATTAACCACAGGCTCAGCCTGCCCCCCGGAACCAGAACAGGGCCTGAAGCCATCCTGCGCTTTTGCAGCCAGCTCCCAAAAAAGCGAGTTGTAAAATGGAGGTTCAGGGCACTGCAATTCACAAACCTGCAGAGTTATAAATGATAACTCTCGTCCACAAATATATTGAGGGAAGGCAAAGAAGAGGATTTGAAATCAAGGCAGAATTGCACGAAACAGATTTCAGGAGGTAGATACGAATCGCCTTTAAAGCACATGAAAAGCGGCAAAACGTTGACAATGATGCCCTTGGCCAAAAAGGGCGTATGCGTTTTTTCCTGAATATATTCAGGAAAAAACGCATACGCCCTTTTTGGCCAACCAAGCAACCTGGAAAGGCAAATCAGCGCTACAGAGAAGTCTCGCTTCCCATCGGTCAAAAGGGCCATGCTGAAAAAAGTGTCAAAACCAGAAATGCAGGACAGGCCATGGAGAAATGGGAGCCTTGCTACACTGATGGGCGGGATGTAAATTGCCAACAGCCACTCTGGAGAAGTGTACGGTGTGTCCTGAAACATCTGAAAAACACAGCTTAGAGAGCATAGGGCACTTCCACTCATGTGGGTATAAATTGGGAAAATTAAAAATCAGCAAGACACAAGCACCCCAAAGTTGAGGGCTGCTCTGTTGACAAGGACCTCCACTTCATTCCACCTTCAATATCCCAGGAGGGAGAAAAATGGATAAAGAAGTTGTGGTCCTCATGTACAATGGAATATCACTCAGCCATGAAATCAATGTCATAAGGTTAGTAGCAGCATGATGAGTGGATTTAGGTACGACGATTCTAAGTGAAATAAGTCACACAGAAAAGGACACTTCTCATAAGGTATCACTGATAGAGGGAATGTAAAAACCGTTACACTTGAACTGAATTACAAAACAGAACAGAGTCACACATGCAGAAAACAGACTATGGCTGCTTAACGGGAAAGGTGAGGTGGGGTGATGCATAAAACAAGGGTATCAAATTAGCTCAGATACCGTTCCATAAACCCAATATGTAATAGACAAGACCTACTCCTTGCTCAGAGAACTGGACTCAACACGCCCTATTCACCGCACAAGAATATATCTGACTAGTAATAATCTTAAAACCTATGTATTGATATCTCTCTGTTAGTGTGTCAAGTGGGTGTAAAGCGGCATAAACACAGCAGTGAAAAGCAGCTAAACCCCATTATGAAAATAAATTACTTTGAAAAACCCATGAAACAACGACAGTGAAAGAGAGAGAAATTCTTACACAATGCGTTCAGGGGCTGTGATGCAACCTGGATTGACCATATCTAGACCCACAGCTGGATGAGACATAAGGGTGGACACTCTTGGGGCTGAGAGGTTTGGTGAGGTTGGGTGAGCAAACGCAGACCCTTTAAAGTAATACTTCGTGGTACCCGTCGCATGGGTCCCAAATCTCCAGCTTCAAGGGCATCTTCCTACATCAAAAACATGCATGAGAAACCCAGAAGATGGTAAACCGTGTGATGGGGAAAGGTTTCTAAAATGCACCTCATTTCTCATCTCCTTGTGCCCGGGTTCGCCATTCCAGCCGCTTTACTAGCAATCTCCCTACTTGGAGCATCAGCACCTTTAACCTCCTGTTCCGTACAGGTTGCAATTTGTCCTGAGGATGAACGGGAAGACGGGGAACCAACGAGAGACTAGCTCTTGGTGTCGGGACAGGCACAGGTCACTCTATTTTCCCATCAGGAAGAAGAATTAACCACAGGCTCAGCCTGCCCCCCGGAACCAGAACAGGGCCTGAAGCCATCCTGCGCTTTTGCGGCCAGCTCCCAAAAAAGCGAGTTGTAAAATGGAGGTTCAGGGCACTGCAATTCACAAACCTGCAGAGTTATAAATGATAACTCTCGTCCACAAATATATTGAGGGAAGGCAAAGAAGAGGATTTGAAATCAAGGCAGAATTGCACGAAACAGATTTCAGGAGGTAGATACGAATCGCCTTTAAAGCACATGAAAAGCGGCAAAACGTTGACAATGATGCCCTTGGCCAAAAAGGGCGTATGCGTTTTTTCCTGAATATATTCAGGAAAAAACGCATACGCCCTTTTTGGCCAACCAAGCAACCTGGAAAGGCAAATCAGCGCTACAGAGAAGTCTCGGTTCCCATCGGTCAAAAGGGCCATGCTGAAAAAAGTGTCAAAACCAGAAATGCAGGACAGGCCATGGAGAAATGGGAGCCTTGCTACACTGATGGGCGGGATGTAAATTGCCAACAGCCACTCTGGAGAAGTGTACGGTGTGTCCTGAAACATCTGAAAAACACAGCTTAGAGAGCATAGGGCACTTCCACTCATGGGGGTATAAATTGGGAAAATGAAAAATCAGCAAGACACAAGCACCCCAAAGTTGAGGGCTGCTCTGTTGACAAGGACCTCCACTTCATTCCACCTTAAATATCCCAGGAAAGAGAAAAATGGATAAAGAAGTTGTGGTCCTTATGTACAATGGAATATCACTCAGCCATGAAATCAATGTCATAAGGTTAGTAGCAGCATGATGAGTGGATTTAGGTACGACGATTCTAAGTGAAATAAGTCACACAGAAAAGGACACTTCTCATAAGGTATCACTGATAGAGGGAATGTAAAAACTGTTACACTTGAACTGAATTACAAAACAGAACAGAGTCACACATGCAGAAAACACACTATGGCTGCTTAACGGGAAAGGTGAGGTGGGGTGATGCATAAAACAAGGGTATCAAATTAGCTCAGATACCGTTCCATAAACCCAATATGTAGTAGACAAGACCTACTCCTTGCTCAGAGAACTGGACTCAACACGCCCTATTCACCGCACAAGAATATATCTGACTAGTAATAATCTTAAAACCTATGTATTGATATCTCTCTGTTAGTGTGTCAAGTGGGTGTAAAGCGGCATAAACACAGCAGTGAAAAGCAGCTAAACCCCATTATGAAAATAAATTACTTTGAAAAACCCATGAAACAACGACAGTGAAAGAGAGAGAAATTCTTACACAATGCGTTCAGGGGCTGTGATGCAACCTGGATTGACCATATCTAGACCCACAGCTGGATGAGACATAAGGGTGGACACTCTTGGGGCTGAGAGGTTTGGTGAGGTTGGGTGAGCAAACGCAGACCCTTTAAAGTAATACTGCGTGGTACCCGTCACATGGGTCCCAAATCTCCAGCTTCAAGGGCATCTTCCTACATCGAAAACATGCATGAGAAACCCAGAAGATAGTACACCGTGTGATGGGGAAAGGTTTCTAAAACGCACCTCATTTCTCATCTCCTTGTGCCCGGGTTCGCCATTCCAGCCGCTTTACTAGCAATCTCCCTACTTGGAGCATCAGCACCTTTAACCTCCTGTTCCGTACAGGTTGCAATTTGTCCTGAGGATGAACGGGAAGACGGGGAACCAACGAGAGACTAGCTCTTGGTGTCGGGACAGGCACAGGTCACTCTATTTTCCCATCAGAAAGAAGAATTAACCAGAGGCTCAGCCTGCCCCCCGGAACCAGAACAGGGCCTGAAGCCATCCTGCGCTTTTGCGGCCAGCTCCCAAAAAAGCGAGTTGTAAAATGGAGGTTCAGGGCACTGCAATTCACAAACCTGCAGAGTTATAAATGATAACTCTCGTCCACAAATATATTGAGGGAAGGCAAAGAAGAGGATTTGAAATCAAGGCAGAATTGCACGAAACAGATTTCAGGAGGTAGATACGAATCGCCTTTAAAGCACATGAAAAGCGGCAAAACGTTGACAATGATGCCCTTGGCCAAAAAGGGCGTATGCGTTTTTTCCTGAATATATTCAGGAAAAAACGCATACGCCCTTTTTGGCCAACCAAGCAACCTGGAAAGGCAAATCAGCGCTACAGAGAAGTCTCGGTTCCCATCGGTCAAAAGGGCCATGCTGAAAAAAGTGTCAAAACCAGAAATGCAGGACAGGCCATGGAGAAATGGGAGCCTTGCTACACTGATGGGCGGGATGTAAATTGCCAACAGCCACTCTGGAGAAGTGTACGCTGTGTCCTGAAACATCTGAAAAACACAGCTTAGAGAGCATAGGGCACTTCCACTCATGGGGGTATAAATTGGGAAAATGAAAAATCAGCAAGACACAAGCACCCCAAAGTTGAAGGCTGCTCTGTTGACAAGGACCTCCACTTCATTCCACCTTAAATATCCCAGGAAAGAGAAAAATGGATAAAGAAGTTGTGGTCCTTATGTACAATGGAATATCACTCAGCCATGAAATCAATGTCATAAGGTTAGTAGCAGCATGATGAGTGGATTTAGGTACGACGATTCTAAGTGAAATAAGTCACACAGAAAAGGACACTTCTCATAAGGTATCACTGATAGAGGGAATGTAAAAACTGTTACACTTGAACTGAATTACAAAACAGAACAGAGTCACACATGCAGAAAACACACTATGGCTGCTTAACGGGAAAGGTGAGGTGGGGTGATGCATAAAACAAGGGTATCAAATTAGCTCAGATACCGTTCCATAAACCCAATATGTAGTAGACAAGACCTACTCCTTGCTCAGAGAACTGGACTCAACACGCCCTATTCACCGCACAAGAATATATCTGACTAGTAATAATCTTAAAACCTATGTATTGATATCTCTCTGTTAGTGTGTCAAGTGGGTGTAAAGCGGCATAAACACAGCAGTGAAAAGCAGCTAAACCCCATTATGAAAATAAATTACTTTGAAAAACCCATGAAACAACGACAGTGAAAGAGAGAGAAATTCTTACACAATGCGTTCAGGGGCTGTGATGCAACCTGGATTGACCATATCTAGACCCACAGCTGGATGAGACATAAGGGTGGACACTCTTGGGGCTGAGAGGTTTGGTGAGGTTGGGTGAGCAAACGCAGACCCTTTAAAGTAATACTGCGTGGTACCCGTCACATGGGTCCCAAATCTCCAGCTTCAAGGGCATCTTCCTACATCGAAAACATGCATGAGAAACCCAGAAGATAGTACACCGTGTGATGGGGAAAGGTTTCTAAAACGCACCTCATTTCTCATCTCCTTGTGCCCGGGTTCGCCATTCCAGCCGCTTTACTAGCAATCTCCCTACTTGGAGCATCAGCAACTTTAACCTCCTGTTCCGTACAGGTTGCAATTTGTCCTGAGGATGAACGGGAAGACGGGGAACCAACGAGAGACTAGCTCTTGGTGTTGGGACAGGCACAGGTCACTCTATTTCCCCATCAGGAAGAAGAATTAACCACATGCTCAGCCTGACCCCCGGAACCAGAACAGGGCCTGAAGCCATCCTGCGCTTTTGCGGCCAGCTCCCAAAAAAGCGAGTTGTAAAATGGAGGTTCAGGGCACTGCAATTCACAAACCTGCAGAGTTATAAATGATAACTCTCGTCCACAAATATATTGAGGGAAGGCAAAGAAGAGGATTTGAAATCAAGGCAGAATTGCACGAAACAGATTTCAGGAGGTAGATACGAATCGCCTTTAAAGCACATGAAAAGCGGCAAAACGTTGACAATGATGCCCTTGGCCAAAAAGGGCGTATGCGTTTTTTCCTGAATATATTCAGGAAAAAACGCATACGCCCTTTTTGGCCAACCAAGCAACCTGGAAAGGCAAATCAGCGCTACAGAGAAGTCTCGCTTCCCATCGGTCAAAAGGGCCATGCTGAAAAAAGTGTCAAAACCAGAAATGCAGGACAGGCCATGGAGAAATGGGAGCCTTGCTACACTGATGGGCGGGATGTAAATTGCCAACAGCCACTCTGGAGAAGTGTACGGTGTGTCCTGAAACATCTGAAAAACACAGCTTAGAGAGCATAGGGCACTTCCACTCATGGGGGTATAAATTGGGAAAATGAAAAATCAGCAAGACACAAGCACCCCAAAGTTGAGGGCTGCTCTGTTGACAAGGACCTCCACTTCATTCCACCTTAAATATCCCAGGAAAGAGAAAAATGGATAAAGAAGTTGTGGTCCTTATGTACAATGGAATATCACTCAGCCATGAAATCAATGTCATAAGGTTAGTAGCAGCATGATGAGTGGATTTAGGTACGACGATTCTAAGTGAAATAAGTCACACAGAAAAGGACACTTCTCATAAGGTATCACTTTTAGAGGGAATGTAAAAACCGTTACACTTGAACTGAATTACAAAACAGAACAGAGTCACACATGCAGAAAAGAGACAGTGGCTGCTTAACGGGAAAGGTGAGGTGGGGTGATACATAAAACAAGGGTATCAAATTAGCTCAGATACCGTTCCATAAACCCAATATGTAATAGACAAGACCTACTCCTTGCTCAGAGAACTGGACTCAACACGCCCTATTCACCGCACAAGAATATATCTGACTAGTAATAATCTTAAAACCTATGTATTGATATCTCTCTGTTAGTGTGTCAAGTGGGTGTAAAGCGGCATAAACACAGCCGTGAAAAGCAGCTAAACCCCATTATGAAAATAAATTACTTTGAAAAACCCATGAAACAACGACAGTGAAAGAGATAGAAATTCTTACACAATGAGTTCAGGGGCTGTGATGCAACCTGGATTGACCATATCTAGACCCACAGCTGGATGAGACATAAGGGTGGACACTCTTGGGGCTGAGAGGTTTGGTGAGGTTGGGTGAGCAAACGCAGACCCTTTAAAGTAATACTGCGTGGTACCCATCGCATGGGTCCCAAATCTCCAGGTTCAAGGGCATCTTCCTACTTCGAAAACATGCATGAGAAACCCAGAAGATGGTACACCGTGTGATGGGGAAAGGTTTCTAAAATGCACCTCATTTCTCATCTCCTTGTGCCCGGGTTCGCCATTCCAGCCGCTTTACTAGCAATCTCCCTACTTGGAGCATCAGCACCTTTAACCTCCTGTTCAGTACAGGTTGCAATTTGTCCTGAGGATGAACGGGAAGACGGGGAACCAACTAGAGACTAGCTCTTGGTGTCGGGACAGGCACAGGTCACTCTATTTTCCCATCAGGAAGAAGAATTAACCACAGGCTCAGCCTGCCCCCCGGAACCAGAACAGGGCCTGAAGCCATCCTGTGCTTTTGCGGCCAGCTCCCAAAAAAGCGAGTTGTAAAATGGAGGTTCAGGGCACTGCAATTCACAAACCTGCAGAGTTATAAATGATAACTCTCATCCACAAATATATTGAGGGAAGGCAAAGAAGAGGATTTGAATTCAAGGCAGAATTGCACGAAACAGATTTCAGGAGGTAGATACGAATCGCCTTTAAAGCACATGAAAAGCGGCAAAACGTTGACAATGATGCCCTTGGCCAAAAAGGGCGTATGCGTTTTTTCCTGAATATATTCAGGAAAAAACGCATACGCCCTTTTTGGCCAACCAAGCAACCTGGAAAGGCAAATCAGCACTACAGAGAAGTCTCGCTTCCCATCGGTCAAAAGGGCCATGCTGAAAAAAGTGTCAAATCCAGAAATGCAGGACAGGCCATGGAGAAATGGGAGCCTTGCTACACTGATGGGCGGGATGTAAATTGCCAACAGCCACTCTGGAGAAGTATACGGTGAGTCCTGAAACATCGAAAAAACACAGCTTAGAGAGCATAGGGCACTTCCACTCATGGGGGTATAAATTGGGAAAATTAAAAATCAGCAAGACACAAGCACCCCAAAGTTGAGGGCTGCTCTGTTGACAAGGACCTCCACTTCATTCCACCTTCAATATCCCAGGAAAGAGAAAAATGGATAAAGAAGTTGTGGTCCTTATGTACAATGGAATATCACTCAGCCATGAAATCAATGTCATAAGGTTAGTAGCAGCATGATGAGTGGATTTAGGTACGACGATTCTAAGTGAAATAAGTCACACAGAAAAGGACACTTCTCATAAGGTATCACTGATAGAGGGAATGTAAAAACCGTTACACTTGAACTGAATTACAAAACAGAACAGAGTCACACATGCAGAAAACAGACTATGGCTGCTTAACGGGAAAGGTGAGGTGGGGTGATGCATAAAACAAGGGTATCAAATTAGCTCAGATACCGTTCCATAAACCCAATATGTAATAGACAAGACCTACTCCTTGCTCAGAGAACTGGACTCAACACGCCCTATTCACCGCACAAGAATATATTTGAATAGTAATAATCTTAAAACCTATGTATTGATATCTCTCTGTTAGTGTGTCAAGTGGGTGTAAAGCGGCATAAACACAGCAGTGAAAAGCAGCTAAACCCCATTATGAAAATAAATTACTTTGAAAAACCCATGAAACAACGACAGTGAAAGAGATAGAAATTCTTACACAATGAGTTCAGGGGCTGTGATGCAACCTGGATTGACCATATCTAGACCCACAGCTGGATGAGACATAAGGGTGGACACTCTTGGGGCTGAGAGGTTTGGTGAGGTTGGGTGAGCAAACGCAGACCCTTTAAAGTAATACTGCGTGGTACCCATCGCATGGGTCCCAAATCTCCAGGTTCAAGGGCATCTTCCTACATCGAAAACATGCTTGAGAAACCCAGAAGATGGTACACCGTGTGATGGGGAAAGGTTTCTAAAATGCACCTCATTTCTCATCTCCTTGTGCCCGGGTTCGCCATTCCAGCCGCTTTACTAGCAATCTCCCTACTTGGAGCATCAGCACCTTTAACCTCCTGTTCCGTACAGGTTGCAATTTGTCCTGAGGATGAACGGGAAGACGGGGAACCAACGAGAGACTAGCTCTTGGTGTCGGGACAGGCACAGGTCACTCTATTTTCCCATCAGGAAGAAGAATTAACCACAGGCTCAGCCTGCCCCCCGGAACCAGAACAGGGCCTGAAGCCATCCTGCGCTTTTGCGGCCAGCTCCCAAAAAAGCGAGTTGTAAAATGGAGGTTCAGGGCACTGCAATTCACAAACCTGCAGAGTTATAAATGATAACTATCGTCCACAAATATATTGAGGGAAGGCAAAGAAGAGGATTTGAAATCAAGACAGAATTGCACGAAACAGATTTCAGGAGGTAGATACGAATCGCCTTTAAAGCACATGAAAAGCGGCAAAACGTTGACAATGATGCCCTTGGCCAAAAAGGGCGTATGCGTTTTTTCCTGAATATATTCAGGAAAAAACGCATACGCCCTTTTTGGCCAACCAAGCAACCTGGAAAGGGAAATCAGCGCTACAGAGAAGTCTCGCTTCCCATCGGTCAAAAGGGCCATGCTGAAAAAAGTGTCAAAACCAGAAATGCAGGACAGGCCATGGAGAAATGGGAGCCTTGCTACACTGATGGGCGGGATGTAAATTGCCAACAGCCACTCTGGAGAAGTGTACGGTGTGTCCTGAAACATCTGAAAAACACAGCTTAGAGAGCATAGGGCACTTCCACTCATGGGGGTATAAATTGGGAAAATGAAAAATCAGCAAGACACAAGCACCCCAAAGTTGAGGGCTGCTCTGTTGACAAGGACCTCCACTTCATTCCACCTTCAATATCCCAGGAAAGAGAAAAATGGATAAAGAAGTTGTGGTCCTTATGTACAATGGAATATCACTCAGCCATGAAATCAATGTCATAAGGTTAGTAGCAGCATGATGAATGGATTTAGGTACGACGATTCTAAGTGAAATAAGTCACACAGAAAAGGACACTTCTCATGAGGTATCACTGATAGAGGGAATGTAAAAACCGTTACACTTGAACTGAATTACAAAACAGAACAGAGTCACACATGCAGAAAACACACTATGGCTGCTTAACGGGAAAGGTGAGGTGGGGTGATACATAAAACAAGGGTATCAAATTAGCTCAGATACCGTTCCATAAACCCAATATGTAGTAGAGAAGACCTACTCCTTGCTCAGAGAACTGGACTCAACACGCCCTATTCACCGCACAAGAATATATCTGACTAGTAATAAACTTAAAACCTATGTATTGATATCTCTCTGTTAGTGTGTCAAGTGGGTGTAAAGCGGCATAAACACAGCCGTGAAAAGCAGCTAAACCCCATTATGAAAATAAATTACTTTGAAAAACCCATGAAACAACGACAGTGAAAGAGATAGAAATTCGTACACAATGCGTTCAGGGGCTGTGATGCAACCTGGATTGACCATATCTAGACCCACAGCTGGATGAGACATAAGGGTGGACACTCTTGCGGCTGAGAGGTTTGGTGAGGTTGGGTGAGCAAACGCAGACCCTTTACAGTAATACTGCGTGGTACCCATCACATGGGTCCCAAATCTCCAGCTTCAAGGGCATCTTCCTACATCGAAAACATGCATGAGAAACCCAGAAGATAGTACACCGTGTGATGGGGAAAGGTTTCTAAAACGCACCTCATTTCTCATCTCCTTGTGCCCGGGTTCGCCATTCCAGCCGCTTTACTAGCAATCTCCCTACTTGGAGCATCAGCACCTTTAACCTCCTGTTCCATACAGGTTGCAATTTGTCCTGAGGATGAACGGGAAGACGGGGAACCAACGAGAGACTAGCTCTTGGTGTTGGGACAGGCACAGGTCACTCTATTTTCCCATCAGGAAAAAGAATTAACCACAGGCTCAGCCTGCCCCCCGGAACCAGAACAGGGCCTGAAGCCATCCTGCGCTTTTGCGGCCAGCTCCCAAAAAAGCGAGTTGTAAAATGGAGGTTCAGGGCACTGCAATTCACAAACCTGCAGAGTTATAAATGATAACTCTCGTCCACAAATATATTGAGGGAAGGCAAAGAAGAGGATTTGAAATCAAGGCAGAATTGCACGAAACAGATTTCAGGAGGTAGATACGAATCGCCTTTAAAGCACATGAAAAGCGGCAAAACGTTGACAATGATGCCCTTGGCCAAAAAGGGCGTATGCGTTTTTTCCTGAATATATTCAGGAAAAAACGCATACGCCCTTTTTGGCCAACCAAGCAACCTGGAAAGGCAAATCAGCGCTACAGAGAAGTCTCGCTTCCCATCGGTCAAAAGGGCCATGCTGAAAAAAGTGTCAAAACCAGAAATGCAGGACAGGCCATGGAGAAATGGGAGCCTTGCTACACTGATGGGCGGGATGTAAATTGCCAACAGCCACTCTGGAGAAGTGTACGGTGTGTCCTGAAACATCTGAAAAACACAGCTTAGAGAGCATAGGGCACTTCCACTCATGTGGGTATAAATTGGGAAAATTAAAAATCAGCAAGACACAAGCACCCCAAAGTTTAGGGCTGCTCTGTTGACAAGGACCTCCACTTCATTCCACCTTCAATATCCCAGGAAAGAGAAAAATGGATAAAGAAGTTGTGGTCCTTATGTACAATGGAATATCACTCAGCCATGAAATCAATGTCATAAGGTTAGTAGCAGCATGATGAGTGGATTTAGGTACGACGATTCTAAGTGAAATAAGTCACACAGAAAAGGACACTTCTCATAAGGTATCACTGATAGAGGGAATGTAAAAACCGTTACACTTGAACTGAATTACAAAACAGAACAGAGTCACACATGCAGAAAACAGACTATGGCTGCTTAACGGGAAAGGTGAGGTGGGGTGATGCATAAAACAAGGGTATCAAATTAGCTCAGATACCGTTCCATAAACCCAATATGTAGTAGACAAGACCTACTCCTTGCTCAGAGAACTGGACTCAACACGCCCTATTCACCGCACAAGAATATATCTGACTAGTAATAATCTTAAAACCTATGTATTGATATCTCTCTGTTAGTGTGTCAAGTGGGTGTAAAGCTGCATAAACACAGCAGTGAAAAGCAGCTAAACCCCATTATGAAAATAAATTACTTTGAAAAACCCATGAAACAACGACAGTGAAAGAGAGAAATTCTTACACAATGCGTTCAGGGGCTGTGATGCAACCTGGATTGACCATATCTAGACCCACAGCTGGATGAGACATAAGGGTGGACACTCTTGGGGCTGAGAGTTTTGGTGAGGTTGGGTGAGCAAACGCAGACCCTTTAAAGTAATACTTCGTGGTACCCGTCGCATGGGTCCCAAATCTCCAGCTTCAAGGGCATCTTCCTACATCGAAAACTTGCATGAGAAACCCAGAAGATGGTACACCGTGTGATGGGGAACGGTTTCTAAAATGCACCTCATTTCTCATCTCCTTGTGCCCGGGTTCGCCATTCCAGCCGCTTTACTAGCAATCTCCCTACTTGGAGCATCAGCACCTTTAACCTCCTGTTCCGTACAGGTTGCAATTTGTCCTGAGGATGAACGGGAAGACGGGGAACCAACGAGAGACTAGCTCTTGGTGTCGGGACAGGCACAGGTCACTCTATTTTCCCATCAGGAAGAAGAATTAACCACAGGCTCAGCCTGCCCCCCAGAACCAGAACAGGGCCTGAAGCCATCCTATGCTTTTGCGGCCAGCTCCCAAAAAAGCGAGTTGTAAAATGGAGGTTCAGGGCACTGCAATTCACAAACCTGCAGAGTTATAAATAATAACTCTCGTCCACAAATATATTGAGGGAAGGCACAGAAGAGGATTTTAAATCAAGGCAGAATTGCAGGAAACAGATTTCAGGAGGTAGATTCGAATCGCCTTTAAAGCACATGAAAAGCGGCAAAATGTGGACAATGATGCCCTTGTCCAAAAAGGGCGTATGCGTTTTTTCCTGAATATATTCAGGAAAAAACGCATACGCCCTTTTTGGCCAACCAAGCAACCTGGAAAGGCAAATCAGCGCTACAAAGAAGTCTCACTTCCCATCGGTCAAAAGGGCCATGCTGAAAAATGTGTCAAAACCAGAAATGCAGGACAGGCCATGGAGAAATGAGAGCCTTGCTACACTGATGGGCGGGATGTAAATTGCCAACAGCCACTCTGGAGAAGTGTACGGTGTGTCCTGAAACATCTGAAAAACACAGCTTAGAGAGCATAGGGCACTTCCACTTATGGGGGTATAAATTGGGAAAATGAAAAATCAGCAAGACACAAGCACCCCAAAGTTTAGGGCTGCTCTGTTGACAAGGACCTCCACTTCATTCCACCTTAAATATCCAAGGAAAGAGAAAAATGGATAAAGAAGTTGTGGTCCTTATGTACAATGGAATATCACTCAGCCATGAAATCAATGTCATAAGGTTAGTAGCAGCATGATGAGTGGATTTAGGTACGACGATTCTAAGTAAAATAAGTCTCACAGAAAAGGACACTTCTCATAAGGTATCACTTTTAGAGGGAATGTAAAAACCGTTACACTTGAACTGAATTACAAAACAGAACAGAGTCACACATGCAGAAAACAGACAATGGCTGCTTAACGGGAAAGGTGAGGTGGGGTGATACATAAAACAAGGGTATCAAATTAGCTCAGATACCGTTCCATAAACCCAATATGTAGTAGACAAGACCTACTCCTTGCTTAGAGAACTGGACTCAAGACGCCCTATTCACCGCACAAGAATATATCTGACTAGTAATAATCTTAAAACCTATGTATTGATATCTCTCTGTTAGTGGGTCAAGTGGGTGTAAAGCGGCATAAACACAGCCGTGAAAAGCAGCTAAACCCCATTATGAAAATAAATTACTTTGAAAAACCCATGAAACAACGAAAGTGAAAGAGATAGAAATTCTTACACAATGAGTTCAGGGGCTGTGATGCAACCTGGATTGACCATATCTAGACCCACAGCTGGATGAGACATAAGGGTGGACACTCTTGGGGCTGAGAGGTTTGGTGAGGTTGGGTGAGCAAACGCAGACCCTTTAAAGTAATACTTCGTGGTACCCATCGCATGGGTCCCAAATCTCCAGGTTCAAGGGCATCTTCCTACATCGAAAACATGCTTGAGAAACCCAGAAGATGGTACACCGTGTGATGGGGAAAGGTTTCTAAAATGCACCTCATTTCTCATCTCCTTGTGCCCGGGTTCGCCATTCCAGCCGCTTTACTAGCAATCTCCCTACTTGGAGCATCAGCACCTTTAACCTCCTGTTCCGTACAGGTTGCAATTTGTCCTGAGGATGAACGGGAAGACGGGGAACCAACGAGAGACTAGCTCTTGGTGTCGGGACAGGCACAGGTCACTCTATTTTCCCATCAGGAAGAAGAATTAACCACAGGCTCACCCTGCCCCCCGGAACCAGAACAGGGCCTGAAGCCATCCTGCGCTTTTGCGGCCAGCTCCCAAAAAAGCGAGTTGTAAAATGGAGGTTCAGGACACTGCAATTCACAAACCTGCAGAGTTATAAATGATAACTATCGTCCACAAATATATTGAGGGAAGGCAAAGAAGAGGATTTGAAATCAAGACAGAATTGCACGAAACAGATTTCAGGAGGTAGATACGAATCGCCTTTAAAGCACATGAAAAGCGGCAAAACGTTGACAATGATGCCCTTGGCCAAAAAGAGCGTATGCGTTTTTTCCTGAATATATTCAGGAAAAAACGCATACGCCCTTTTTGGCCAACCAAGCAACCTGGAAAGGGAAATCAGCGCTACAGAGAAGTCTCGCTTCCCATCGGTCAAAAGGGCCATGCTGAAAAAAGTGTCAAAACCAGAAATGCAGGACAGGCCATGGAGAAATGGGAGCCTTGCTACACTGATGGGCGGGATGTAAATTGCCAACAGCCACTCTGGAGAAGTGTACGGTGTGTCCTGAAACATCTGAAAAACACAGCTTAGAGAGCATAGGGCACTTCCACTCATGGGGGTATAAATTGGGAAAATGAAAAATCAGCAAGACACAAGCACCCCAAAGTTGAGGGCTGCTCTGTTGACAAGGACCTCCACTTCATTCCACCTTCAATATCCCAGGAAAGAGAAAAATGGATAAAGAAGTTGTGGTCCTTATGTACAATGGAATATCACTCAGCCATGAAATCAATGTCATAAGGTTAGTAGCAGCATGATGAGTGGATTTAGGTACGACGATTCTAAGTGAAATAAGTCACACAGAAAAGGACACTTCTCATGAGGTATCACTGATAGAGGGAATGTAAAAACCGTTACACTTGAACTGAATTACAAAACAGAACAGAGTCACACATGCAGAAAACACACTATGGCTGCTTAACGGGAAAGGTGAGGTGGGGTGATACATAAAACAAGGGTATCAAATTAGCTCAGATACCGTTCCATAAACCCAATATGTAGTAGACAAGACCTACTCCTTGCTCAGAGAACTGGACTCAACACGCCCTATTCACCGCACAAGAATATATCTGACTAGTAATAAACTTAAAACCTATGTATTGATATCTCTCTGTTAGTGTGTCAAGTGGGTGTAAAGCGGCATAAACACAGCCGTGAAAAGCAGCTAAACCCCATTATGAAAATAAATTACTTTGAAAAACCCATGAAACAACGACAGTGAAAGAGATAGAAATTCGTACACAATGCGTTCAGGGGCTGTGATGCAACCTGGATTGACCATATCTAGACCCACAGCTGGATGAGACATAAGGGTGGACACTCTTGGGGCTGAGAGGTTTGGTGAGGTTGGGTGAGCAAACGCAGACCCTTTACAGTAATACTGCGTGGTACCCATCACATGGGTCCCAAATCTCCAGCTTCAAGGGCATCTTCCTACATCGAAAACATGCATGAGAAACCCAGAAGATAGTACACCGTGTGATGGGGAAAGGTTTCTAAAACGCACCTCATTTCTAATCTCCTTGTGCCCGGGTTCGCCATTCCAGCCGCTTTACTAGCAATCTCCCTACTTGGAGCATCAGCACCTTTAACCTCCTGTTCCGTACAGGTTGCAATTTGTCCTGAGGATGAACGGGAAGACGGGGAACCAAAGAGAGACTAGCTCTTGGTGTCGGGACAGGCACAGGTCACTCTATTTTCCCATCAGGAAGAAGAATTAACCACAGGCTCAGCCTGCCCCCCGGAACCAGAACAGGGCCTGAAGCCATCCTGCGCTTTTGCGGCCAGCTCCCAAAAAAGCGAGTTGTAAAATGGAGGTTCAGGGCACTGCAATTCACAAACCTGCAGAGTTATAAATGATAACTCTCGTCCACAAATATATTGAGGGAAGGCAAAGAAGAGGATTTGAAATCAAGGCAGAATTGCACGAAACAGATTTCAGGAGGTAGATACGAATCGCCTTTAAAGCACATGAAAAGCGGCAAAACGTTGACAATGATGCCCTTGGCCAAAAAGGGCGTATGCGTTTTTTCCTGAATATATTCAGGAAAAAACGCATACGCCCTTTTTGGCCAACCAAGCAACCTGGAAAGGCAAATCAGCGCTACAGAGAAGTCTCGCTTCCCATCGGTCAAAAGGGCCATGCTGAAAAAAGTGTCAAAACCAGAAATGCAGGACAGGCCATGGAGAAATGGGAGCCTTGCTACACTGATGGGCGGGATGTAAATTGCCAACAGCCACTCTGGAGAAGTGTACGGTGTGTCCTGAAACATCTGAAAAACACAGCTTAGAGAGCATAGGGCACTTCCACTCATGGGGGTATAAATTGGGAAAATGAAAAATCAGCAAGACACAAGCACCCCAAAGTTGAGGGCTGCTCTGTTGACCAGGACCTCCACTTCATTCCACCTTAAATATCCCAGGAAAGAGAAAAATGGATAAAGAAGTTGTGGTCCTTATGTACAATGGAATATCACTCAGCCATGAAATCAATGTCATAAGGTTAGTAGCAGCATGATGAGTGGATTTAGGTACGACGATTCTAAGTGAAATAAGTCACACAGAAAAGGACACTTCTCATAAGGTATCACTGATAGAGGGAATGTAAAAACTGTTACACTTGAACTGAATTACAAAACAGAACAGAGTCACACATGCAGAAAACACACTATGGCTGCTTAACGGGAAAGGTGAGGTGGGGTGATGCATAAAACAAGGGTATCAAATTAGCTCAGATACCGTTCCATAAACCCAATATGTAGTAGACAAGACCTACTCCTTGCTCAGAGAACTGGACTCAACACGCCCTATTCACCGCACAAGAATATATCTGACTAGTAATAATCTTAAAACCTATGTATTGATATCTCTCTGTTAGTGTGTCAAGTGGGTGTAAAGCGGCATAAACACAGCAGTGAAAAGCAGCTAAACCCCATTATGAAAATAAATTACTTTGAAAAACCCATGAAACAACGACAGTGAAAGAGAGAGAAATTCTTACACAATGCGTTCAGGGGCTGTGATGCAACCTGGATTGACCATATCTAGACCCACAGCTGGATGAGACATAAGGGTGGACACTCTTGGGGCTGAGAGGTTTGGTGAGGTTGGGTGAGCAAACGCAGACCCTTTAAAGTAATACTGCGTGGTACCCGTCACATGGGTCCCAAATCTCCAGCTTCAAGGGCATCTTCCTACATCGAAAACATGCATGAGAAACCCAGAAGATAGTACACCGTGTGATGGGGAAAGGTTTCTAAAACGCACCTCATTTCTCATCTCCTTGTGCCCGGGTTCGCCATTCCAGCCGCTTTACTAGCAATCTCCCTACTTGGAGCATCAGCACCTTTAACCTCCTGTTCCGTACAGGTTGCAATTTGTCCTGAGGATGAACGGGAAGACGGGGAACCAACGAGAGACTAGCTCTTGGTGTCGGGACAGGCACAGGTCACTCTATTTTCCCATCAGAAAGAAGAATTAACCAGAGGCTCAGCCTGCCCCCCGGAACCAGAACAGGGCCTGAAGCCATCCTGCGCTTTTGCGGCCAGCTCCCAAAAAAGCGAGTTGTAAAATGGAGGTTCAGGGCACTGCAATTCACAAACCTGCAGAGTTATAAATGATAACTCTCGTCCACAAATATATTGAGGGAAGGCAAAGAAGAGGATTTGAAATCAAGGCAGAATTGCACGAAACAGATTTCAGGAGGTAGATACGAATCGCCTTTAAAGCACATGAAAAGCGGCAAAACGTTGACAATGATGCCCTTGGCCAAAAAGGGCGTATGCGTTTTTTCCTGAATATATTCAGGAAAAAACGCATACGCCCTTTTTGGCCAACCAAGCAACCTGGAAAGGCAAATCAGCGCTACAGAGAAGTCTCGGTTCCCATCGGTCAAAAGGGCCATGCTGAAAAAAGTGTCAAAACCAGAAATGCAGGACAGGCCATGGAGAAATGGGAGCCTTGCTACACTGATGGGCGGGATGTAAATTGCCAACAGCCACTCTGGAGAAGTGTACGGTGTGTCCTGAAACATCTGAAAAACACAGCTTAGAGAGCATAGGGCACTTCCACTCATGGGGGTATAAATTGGGAAAATGAAAAATCAGCAAGACACAAGCACCCCAAAGTTGAAGGCTGCTCTGTTGACAAGGACCTCCACTTCATTCCACCTTAAATATCCCAGGAAAGAGAAAAATGGATAAAGAAGTTGTGGTCCTTATGTACAATGGAATATCACTCAGCCATGAAATCAATGTCATAAGGTTAGTAGCAGCATGATGAGTGGATTTAGGTACGACGATTCTAAGTGAAATAAGTCACACAGAAAAGGACACTTCTCATAAGGTATCACTGATAGAGGGAATGTAAAAACTGTTACACTTGAACTGAATTACAAAACAGAACAGAGTCACACATGCAGAAAACACACTATGGCTGCTTAACGGGAAAGGTGAGGTGGGGTGATGCATAAAACAAGGGTATCAAATTAGCTCAGATACCGTTCCATAAACCCAATATGTAGTAGACAAGACCTACTCCTTGCTCAGAGAACTGGACTCAACACGCCCTATTCACCGCACAAGAATATATCTGACTAGTAATAATCTTAAAACCTATGTATTGATATCTCTCTGTTAGTGTGTCAAGTGGGTGTAAAGCGGCATAAACACAGCAGTGAAAAGCAGCTAAACCCCATTATGAAAATAAATTACTTTGAAAAACCCATGAAACAACGACAGTGAAAGAGAGAGAAATTCTTACACAATGCGTTCAGGGGCTGTGATGCAACCTGGATTGACCATATCTAGACCCACAGCTGGATGAGACATAAGGGTGGACACTCTTGGGGCTGAGAGGTTTGGTGAGGTTGGGTGAGCAAACGCAGACCCTTTAAAGTAATACTGCGTGGTACCCGTCACATGGGTCCCAAATCTCCAGCTTCAAGGGCATCTTCCTACATCGAAAACATGCATGAGAAACCCAGAAGATAGTACACCGTGTGATGGGGAAAGGTTTCTAAAACGCACCTCATTTCTCATCTCCTTGTGCCCGGGTTCGCCATTCCAGCCGCTTTACTAGCAATCTCCCTACTTGGAGCATCAGCAACTTTAACCTCCTGTTCCGTACAGGTTGCAATTTGTCCTGAGGATGAACGGGAAGACGGGGAACCAACGAGAGACTAGCTCTTGGTGTTGGGACAGGCACAGGTCACTCTATTTCCCCATCAGGAAGAAGAATTAACCACATGCTCAGCCTGCCCCCCGGAACCAGAACAGGGCCTGAAGCCATCCTGCGCTTTTGTGGCCAGCTCCCAAAAAAGCGAGTTGTAAAATGGAGGTTCAGGGCACTGCAATTCACAAACCTGCAGAGTTATAAATGATAACTCTCGTCCACAAATATATTGAGGGAAGGCAAAGAAGAGGATTTGAAATCAAGGCAGAATTGCACGAAACAGATTTCAGGAGGTAGATACGAATCGCCTTTAAAGCACATGAAAAGCGGCAAAACGTTGACAATGATGCCCTTGGCCAAAAAGGGCGTATGCGTTTTTTCCTGAATATATTCAGGAAAAAACGCATACGCCCTTTTTGGCCAACCAAGCAACCTGGAAAGGCAAATCAGCGCTACAGAGAAGTCTCGCTTCCCATCGGTCAAAAGGGCCATGCTGAAAAAAGTGTCAAATCCAGAAATGCAGGACAGGCCATGGAGAAATGGGAGCCTTGCTACACTGATGGGCGGGATGTAAATTGCCAACAGCCACTCTGGAGAAGTATACGGTGAGTCCTGAAACATCGAAAAAACACAGCTTAGAGAGCATAGGGCACTTCCACTCATGGGGGTATAAATTGGGAAAATTAAAAATCAGCAAGACACAAGCACCCCAAAGTTGAGGGCTGCTCTGTTGACAAGGACCTCCACTTCATTCCACCTTCAATATCCCAGGAAAGAGAAAAATGGATAAAGAAGTTGTGGTCCTTATGTACAATGGAATATCACTCAGCCATGAAATCAATGTCATAAGGTTAGTAGCAGCATGATGAGTGGATTTAGGTACGACGATTCTAAGTGAAATAAGTCACACAGAAAAGGACACTTCTCATAAGGTATCACTGATAGAGGGAATGTAAAAACCGTTACACTTGAACTGAATTACAAAACAGAACAGAGTCACACATGCAGAAAACAGACTATGGCTGCTTAACGGGAAAGGTGAGGTGGGGTGATGCATAAAACAAGGGTATCAAATTAGCTCAGATACCGTTCCATAAACCCAATATGTAATAGACAAGACCTACTCCTTGCTCAGAGAACTGGACTCAACACGCCCTATTCACCGCACAAGAATATATTTGAATAGTAATAATCTTAAAACCTATGTATTGATATCTCTCTGTTAGTGTGTCAAGTGGGTGTAAAGCGGCATAAACACAGCAGTGAAAAGCAGCTAAACCCCATTATGAAAATAAATTACTTTGAAAAACCCATGAAACAACGACAGTGAAAGAGAGAGAAATTCTTACACAATGCGTTCAGGGGCTGTGATGCAACCTGGATTGACCATATCTAGACCCACAGCTGGATGAGACATAAGGGTGGACACTCTTGGGGCTGAGAGGTTTGGTGAGGTTGGGTGAGCAAACGCAGACCCTTTAAAGTAATACTTCGTGGTACCCGTCGCATGGGTCCCAAATCTCCAGCTTCAAGAGCATCTTCCTACATCGAAAACATGCATGAGAAACCCAGAAGATGGTACACCGTGTGATGGGGAAAGGTTTCTAAAATGCACCTCATTTCTCATCTCCTTGTGCCCGGGTTCGCCATTTCAGCCGCTTTACTAGCAATCTCCCTACTTGGAGCATCAGCACCTTTAACCTCCTGTTCCGTACAGGTTGCAATTTGTCCTGAGGATGAACGGGAAGACGGGGAACCAACAAGAGACTAGCTCTTGGTGTCGGGACAGGCACAGGTCACTCTATTTTCCCATCAGGAAGAAGACTTAACCACAGGCTCAGCCTGCCCCCCGGAACCAGAACAGGGCCTGAAGCCATCCTGTGCTTTCGCGGCCAGCTCCCAAAAAAGCGAGTTGTAAAATGGAGGTTCACGGCACTGCAATTCACAAACCTGCAGAGTTATAAATAATAACTCTCGTCCACAAATATATTGAGGGAAGGCAAAGAAGAGGATTTGAATTCAAGGCAGAATTGCACGATACAGATTTCAGGAGGTAGATACGAATCGCCTTTAAAGCACATGAAAAGCGGCAAAACGTTGACAATGATGCCCTTGGCCAAAAAGGGCGTATGCGTTTTTTCCTGAATATATTCAGGAAAAAACGCATACGCCCTTTTTGGCCAACCAAGCAACCTGGAAAGGCAAATCAGCGCTACAGAGAAGTCTCGCTTCCCATCGGTCAAAAGGGCCATGCTGAAAAAAGTGTCAAAACCAGAAATGCAGGACAGGCCATGGAGAAATGGGAGCCTTGCTACACTGATGGGCGGGATGTAAATTGCCAACAGCCACTCTGGAGAAGTGTACGGTGTGTCCTGAAACATCTGAAAAACACAGCTTAGAGAGCATAGGGCACTTCCACTCATGGGGGAATAAATTGGGAAAATGAAAAATCAGCAAGACACAAGCACCCCAAAGTTGAGGGCTGCTCTGTTGACAAGGACCTCCACTTCATTCCACCTTCAATATCCCAGGAAAGAGAAAAATGGATAAAGAAGTTGTGGTCCTTATGTACAATGGAATATCACTCAGCCATGAAATCAATGTCATAAGGTTAGTAGCAGCATGATGAGTGGATTTAGGTACGACGATTCTAAGTGAAATAAGTCACACAGAAAAGGACACTTCTCATAAGGTATCACTGATAGAGGGAATGTAAAAACCGTTACACTTGAACTGAATTACAAAACAGAACAGAGTCACACATGCAGAAAACACACTATGGCTGCTTAACGGGAAAGGTGAGGTGGGGTGATACATAAAACAAGGGTATCAAATTAGCTCAGATACCGTTCCATAAACCCAATATGTAGTAGACAAGACCTACTCCTTGCTCAGAGAACTGGACTCAACACGCCCTATTCACCGCACAAGAATATATCTGACTAGTAATAATCTTAAAACCTATGTATTGATATCTCTCTGTTAGTGTGTCAAGTGGGTGTAAAGCGGCATAAACACAGCAGTGAAAAGCAGCTAAACCCCATTATGAAAATAAATTACTTTGAAAAACCCATGAAACAACGACAGTGAAAGAGAGAGAAATTCTTACACAATGCATTCAGGGGCTGTGATGCAACCTGGATTGACCATATCTAGACCCACAGCTGGATGAGACATAAGGGTGGACACTCTTGGGGCTGAGAGGTTTGGTGAGGTTGGGTGAGCAAACGCAGACCCTTTAAAGTAATACTGCGTGGTACCCATCACATGGGTCCCAAATCTCCAGCTTCAAGGGCATCTTCCTACATCGAAAACATGCATGAGAAACCCAGAAGATAGTACACCGTGTGATGGGGAAAGGTTTCTAAAACGCACCTCATTTCTCATCTCCTTGTGCCCGGGTTCGCCATTCCAGCCGCTTTACTAGCAATCTCCCTACTTGGAGCATCATCATCTTTAACCTCCTGTTCCGTACAGGTTGCAATTTGTCCTGAGGCTGAACGGGAAGACGGGGAACCAACGAGAGACTAGCTCTTGGTGTTGGGACAGGCACAGGTCACTCTATTTTCCCATCAGGAAGAAGAATTAACCACATGCTCAGCCTGACCCCCGGAACCAGAACAGGGCCTGAAGCCATCCTGCACTTTTGCGGCCAGCTCCCAAAAAAGCGAGTTGTAAAATGGAGGTTCAGGGCACTGCAATTCACAAACCTGCAGAGTTATAAATGATAACTCTCGTCCACAAATATATTGAGGGAAGGCAAAGAAGAGGATTTTAAATCAAGGCAGAATTGCAGGAAACAGATTTCAGGAGGTAGATTCGAATCGCCTTTAAAGCACATGAAAAGCGGCAAAATGTTGACAATGATGCCCTTGGCCAAAAAGGGCGTATGCGTTTTTTCCTGAATATATTCAGGAAAAAACGCATACGCCCTTTTTGGCCAACCAAGCAACCTGGAAAAGCAAATCAGCACTACAAAAAAGTCTCACTTCCCATCGGTCAAAAGGGCCATGCTGAAAAATGTGTCAAAACCAGAAATGCAGGACAGGCCATGGAGAAATGAGAGCCTTGCTACACTGATGGGCGGGATGTAAATTGCCAACAGCCACTCTGGAGAAGTGTACGGTGTGTCCTGAAACATCTGAAAAACACAGCTTAGAGAGCATAGGGCACTTCCACTTATGGGGTTATAAATTGGGAAAATTAAAAATCAGCAAGACACAAGCACCCCAAAGTTTAGGGCTGCTCTGTTGACAAGGACCTCCACTTCATTCCACCTTAAATATCCAAGGAAAGAGAAAAATGGATAAAGAAGTTGTGGTCCTTATGTACAATGGAATATCACTCAGCCATGAAATCAATGTCATAAGGTTAGTAGCAGCATGATGAGTGGATTTAGGTACGACGATTCTAAGTGAAATAAGTCACACAGAAAAGGACACTTCTCATAAGGTATCACTTTTAGAGGGAATGTAAAAACCGTTACACTTGAACTGAATTACAAAACAGAACAGAGTCACACATGCAGAAAACAGACAATGGCTGCTTAACGGGAAAGGTGAGGTGGGGTGATACATAAAACAAGGGTATCAAATTAGCTCAGATACCGTTCCATAAACCCAATATGTAGTAGACAAGACCTACTCCTTGCTCAGAGAACTGGACTCAAGACGCCCTATTCACCGCACAAGAATATATCTGACTAGTAATAATCTTAAAACCTATGTATTGATATCTCTCTGTTAGTGTGTCAAGTGGGTGTAAAGCGGCATAAACACAGCCGTGAAAAGCAGCTAAACCCCATTATGAAAATAAATTACTTTGAAAAACCCATGAAACAACGACAGTGAAAGAGATAGAAATTCTTACACAATGAGTTCAGGGGCTGTGATGCAACCTGGATTGACCATATCTAGACCCACAGCTGGATGAGACATAAGGGTGGACACTCTTGGGGCTGAGAGGTTTGGTGAGGTTGGGTGAGCCAACGCAGACCCTTTAAAGTAATACTGCGTGGTACCCATCGCATGGGTCCCAAATCTCCAGGTTCAAGGGCATCTTCCTACATCGAAAACATGCATGAGAAACCCAGAAGATGGTACACCGTGTGATGGGGAAAGGTTTCTAAAATGCACCTCATTTCTCATCTCCTTGTGCCCGGGTTCGCCATTCCAGCCGCTTTACTAGCAATCTCCCTACTTGGAGCATCAGCACCTTTAACCTCCTGTTCCGTACAGGTTGCAATTTGTCCTGAGGATGAACGGGAAGACGGGGAACCAACGAGAGACTAGCTCTTGGTGTCGGGACAGGCACAGGTCACTCTATTTTCCCATCAGGAAGAAGAATTAACCACAGGCTCAGCCTGCCCCCCGGAACCAGAACAGGGCCTGAAGCCATCCTGCGCTTTTGCGGCCAGCTCCCAAAAAAGCGAGTTGTAAAATGGAGGTTCAGGGCACTGCAATTCACAAACCTGCAGAGTTATAAATGATAACTCTCGTCCACAAATATATTGAGGGAAGGCAAAGAAGAGGATTTGAAATCAAGGCAGAATTGCACGAAACAGATTTCAGGAGGTAGATACGAATCGCCTTTAAAGCACATGAAAAGCGGCAAAACGTTGACAATGATGCCCTTGGCCAAAAAGGGCGTATGCGTTTTTTCCTGAATATATTCAGGAAAAAACGCATACGCCCTTTTTGGCCAACCAAGCAACCTGGAAAGGCAAATCAGCGCTACAAAGAAGTCTCACTTCCCATCGGTCAAAAGGGCCATGCTGAAAAATGTGTCAAAACCAGAAATGCAGGACAGGCCATGGAGAAATGAGAGCCTTGCTACACTGATGGGCGGGATGTAAATTGCCAACAGCCACTCTGGAGAAGTGTACGGTGTGTCCTGAAACATCTGAAAAACACAGCTTAGAGAGCCTAGGGCACTTCCACTCATGGGGGTATAAATTGGGAAAATTAAAAATCAGCAAGACACAAGCACCCCAAAGTTTACGGCTGCTCTGTTGACAAGGACCTCCACTTCATTCCACCTTAAATATTCAAGGAAAGAGAAAAATGGATAAAGAAGTTGTGGTCCTTATGTACAATGGAATATCACTCAGCCATGAAATCAATGTCATAAGGTTAGTAGCAGCATGATGAGTGGATTTAGGTACGACGATTCTAAGTGAAATAAGTCACACAGAAAAGGACACTTCTCATAAGGTATCACTTTTAGAGGGAATGTAAAAACCGTTACACTTGAACTGAATTACAAAACAGAACAGAGTCACACATGCAGAAAACAGACAATGGCTGCTTAACGGGAAAGGTGAGGTGGGGTGATACATAAAACAAGGGTATCAAATTAGCTCAGATACCGTTCCATAAACCCAATATGTAGTAGACAAGACCTACTCCTTGCTCAGAGAACTGGACTCAAGACGCCCTATTCACCGCACAAGAATATATCTGACTAGTAATAATCTTAAAACCTATGTATTGATATCTCTCTGTTAGTGTGTCAAGTGGGTGTAAAGCGGCATAAACACAGCCGTGAAAAGCAGCTAAACCCCATTATGAAAATAAATTACTTTGAAAAACCCATGAAACAACGACAGTGAAAGAGATAGAAATTCTTACACAATGAGTTCAGGGGCTGTGATGCAACCTGGATTGACCATATCTAGACCCATAGCTGGATGAGACATAAGGGTGGACACTCTTGGGGCTGAGAGGTTTGGTGAGGTTGGGTGAGCCAACGCAGACCCTTTAAAGTAATACTGCGTGGTACCCATCGCATGGGTCCCAAATCTCCAGGTTCAAGGGCATCTTCCTACATCGAAAACATGCATGAGAAACCCAGAAGATGGTACACCGTGTGATGGGGAAAGGTTTCTAAAATGCACCTCATTTCTCATCTCCTTGTGCCCGGGTTCGCCATTCCAGCCGCTTTACTAGCAATCTCCCTACTTGGAGCATCAGCACCTTTAACCTCCTGTTCCGTACAGGTTGCAATTTGTCCTGAGGATGAACGGGAAGACGGGGAACCAACGAGAGACTAGCTCTTGGTGTCGGGACAGGCACAGGTCACTCTATTTTCCCATCAGGAAGAAGAATTAACCACAGGCTCAGCCTGCCCCCCGGAACCAGAACAGGGCCTGAAGCCATCCTGCGCTTTTGCGGCCAGCTCCCAAAAAACCGAGTTGTAAAATGGAGGTTCAGGGCACTGCAATTCACAAACCTGCAGAGTTATAAATGATAACTCTCGTCCACAAATATATTGAGGGAAGGCAAAGAAGAGGATTTGAAATCAAGGCAGAATTGCACGAAACAGATTTCAGGAGGTAGATACGAATCGCCTTTAAAGCACATGAAAAGCGGCAAAACGTTGACAATGATGCCCTTGGCCAAAAAGGGCGTATGCGTTTTTTCCTGAATATATTCAGGAAAAAACGCATACGCCCTTTTTGGCCAACCAAGCAACCTGGAAAGGCAAATCAGCGCTACAGAGAAGTCTCGCTTCCCATCGGTCAAAAGGGCCATGCTGAAAAAAGTGTCAAAACCAGAAACGCAGGACAGGCCATGGAGAAATGGGAGCCTTGCTACACTGATGGGCGGGATGTAAATTGCCAACAGCCACTCTAGAGAAGTGTACGGTGTGTCCTGAAACATCTGAAAAACACAGCTTAGAGAGCATAGGGCACTTCCACTCATGGGGGTATAAATTGGGAAAATGAAAAATCAGCAAGACACAAGCACCCCAAAGTTGAGGGCTGCTCTGTTGACAAGGACCTCCACTTCATTCCACCTTCAATATCCCAAGAAGGAGAAAAATGGATAAAGAAGTTGTGGTCCTTATGTACAATGGAATATCACTCAGCCATGAAATCAATGTCATAAGGTTAGTAGCAGCATGATGAGTGGATTTAGGTACGACGATTCTAAGTGAAATAAGTCACACAGAAAAGGACACTTCTCATGAGGTATCACTGATAGAGGGAATGTAAAAACCGTTACACTTGAACTGAATTACAAAACAGAACAGAGTCACACATGCAGAAAACACACTATGGCTGCTTAACGGGAAAGGTGAGGTGGGGTGATACATAAAACAAGGGTATCAAATTAGCTCAGATACCGTTCCATAAACCCAATATGTAGTAGACAAGACCTACTCCTTGCTCAGAGAACTGGACTCAACACGCCCTATTCACCGCACAAGAATATATCTGACTAGTAATAATCTTAAAACCTATGTATTGATATCTCTCTGTTAGTGTGTCAAGTGGGTGTAAAGCGGCATAAGCACAGCCGTGAAAAGCAGCTAAACCCCATTATGAAAATAAATTACTTTGAAAAACCCATGAAACAACGACAGTGAAAGAGATAGAAATTCTTACACAATGAGTTCAGGGGCTGTGATGCAACCTGGATTGACCATATCTAGACCCACAGCTGGATGAGACATAAGGGTGGACACTCTTGGGGCTGAGAGGTTTGGTGAGGTTGGGTGAGCAAACGCGGACCCTTTAAAGTAATACTGCGTGGTACCCATCGCATGGGTCCCAAATCTCCAGGTTCAAGGGCATCTTCCTACATCGAAAACATGCATGAGAAACCCAGAAGATGGTACACCGTGTGATGGGGAAAGGTTTCTAAAACGCACCTCATTTCTCATCTCCTTGTGCCCGGGTTCGCCTTTCCAGCCGCTTTACTAGCAATCTCCCTACTTGGAGCATCAGCACCTTTAACCTCCTGTTCCGTACAGGTTGCAATTTGTCCTGAGGATGAACGGGAAGACGGGGAACCAACGAGAGACTAGCTCTTGGTGTCGGGACAGGCACAGGTCACTCTATTTTCCCATCAGGAAGAAGAATTAACCACAGGCTCAGCCTGCCCCCCGGAACCAGAACAGGGCCTGAAGCCATCCTGCGCTTTTGCGGCCAGCTCCCAAAAAAGCGAGTTGTAAAATGGAGGTTCAGGGCACTGCAATTCACAAACCTGCAGAGTTATAAATGATAACTCTCGTCCACAAATATATTGAGGGAAGGCAAAGAAGAGGATTTGAATTCAAGGCAGAATTGCACGAAACAGATTTCAGGAGGTAGATACGAATCGCCTTTAAAGCACATGAAAAGCGGCAAAACGTTGACAATGATGCCCTTGGCCAAAAAGGGCGTATGCGTTTTTTCCTGAATATATTCAGGAAAAAACGCATACGCCCTTTTTGGCCAACCAAGCAACCTGGAAAAGCAAGTCAGCGCTACAGAGAAGTCTCGCTTCCCATCGGTCAAAAGGGCCATGCTGAAAAAAGTGTCAAAACCAGAAATGCAGGACAGGCCATGGAGAAATGGGAGCCTTGCTAAACTGATGGGCGGGATGTAAATTGCCAACAGCCACTCTAGAGAAGTGTACGGTGTGTCCTGAAATATCTGAAAAACACAGCTTAGAGAGCATAGGGCACTTCCACTCATGGGGGTATAAATTGGGAAAATGAAAAATCAGCAAGACACAAGCACCCCAAAGTTGAGGGCTGCTCTGTTGACAAGGACCTCCACTTCATTCCACCTTAAATATCCCAGGAAAGAGAAAAATGGATAAAGAAGTTGTGGTCCTTATGTACAATGGAATATCACTCAGCCATGAAATCAATGTCATAAGGTTAGTAGCAGCATGATGAGTGGATTTAGGTACGACGATTCTAAGTGAAATAAGTCACACAGAAAAGGACACTTCTCATAAGGTATCACTGATAGAGGGAATGTAAAAACCGTTACACTTGAACTGAATTACAAAACAGAACAGAGTCACACATGCAGAAAACACACTATGGCTGCTTAACGGGAAAGGTGAGGTGGGGTGATACATAAAACAAGGGTATCAAATTAGCTCAGATACCGTTCCATAAACCCAATATGTAGTAGACAAGACCTACTCCTTGCTCAGAGAACTGGACTCAACACGCCCTATTCACCGCACAAGAATATATCTGACTAGTAATAATCTTAAAACCTATGTATTGATATCTCTCTGTTAGTGTGTCAAGTGGGTGTAAAGCGGCATAAACACAGCAGTGAAAAGCAGCTAAACCCCATTATGAAAATAAATTACTTTGAAAAACCCATGAAACAACGACAGTGAAAGAGAGAGAAATTCGTACACAATGCGTTCAGGGGCTGTGATGCAACCTGGATTGACCATATCTAGACCCACAGCTGGATGAGACATAAGGGTGGACACTCTTGGGGCTGAGAGGTTTGGTGAGGTTGGGTGAGCAAACGCAGACCCTTTAAAGTAGTACTGCGTGGTACCCATCACATGGGTCCCAAATCTCCAGCTTCAAGGGCATCTTCCTACATTGAAAACATGCATGAGAAACCCAGAAGATGGTACACCGTGTGATGGGGAAAGGTTTCTAAAACGCACCTCATTTCTCATCTCCTTGTGCCCGGGTTCGCCATTCCAGCCGCTTTACTAGCAATCTCCCTACTTGGAGCATCAGCAGCTTTAACCTCCTGTTCCGTACAGGTTGCAATTTGTCCTGAGGATGAACGGGAAGACGGGGAACCAACGAGAGACTAGCTCTTGGTGTCGGGACAGGCACAGGTCACTCTATTTTCCCATCAGGAAGAAGAATTAACCACAGGCTCAGCCTGCCCCCCGGAACCAGAACAGGGCCTGAAGCCATCCTGCGCTTTTGCAGCCAGCTCCCCAAAAAGCGAGTTGTAAAATGGAGGTTCAGGGCACTGCAATTCACAAACCTGCAGAGTTATAAATGATAACTCTCGTCCACAAATATATTGAGGGAAGGCAAAGAAGAGGATTTGAAATCAAGGCAGAATTGCACGAAACAGATTTCAGGAGGTAGATACGAATCGCCTTTAAAGCACATGAAAAGCGGCAAAACGTTGACAATGATGCCCTTGGCCAAAAAGGGCGTATGCGTTTTTTCCTGAATATATTCAGGAAAAAACGCATACGCCCTTTTTGGCCAACCAAGCAACCTGGAAAGGCAAATCAGCGCTACAGAGAAGTCTCGCTTCCCATCGGTCAAAAGGGCCATGCTGAAAAAAGTGTCAAAACCAGAAACGCAGGACAGGCCATGGAGAAATGGGAGCCTTGCTACACTGATGGGCGGGATGTAAATTGCCAACAGCCACTCTAGAGAAGTGTACGGTGTGTCCTGAAACATCTGAAAAACACAGCTTAGAGAGCATAGGGCACTTCCACTCATGGGGGTATAAATTGGGAAAATGAAAAATCAGCAAGACACAAGCACCCCAAAGTTGAGGGCTGCTCTGTTGACAAGGACCTCCACTTAATTCCACCTTCAATATCCCAGGAAGGAGAAAAATGGATAAAGAAGTTGTGGTCCTTATGTACAATGGAATATCACTCAGCCATGAAATCAATGTCATAAGGTTAGTAGCAGCATGATGAGTGGATTTAGGTACGACGATTCTAAGTGAAATAAGTCACACAGAAAAGGACACTTCTCATGAGGTATCACTGATAGAGGGAATGTAAAAACCGTTACACTTGAACTGAATTACAAAACAGAACAGAGTCACACATGCAGAAAACACACTATGGCTGCTTAACGGGAAAGGTGAGGTGGGGTGATACATAAAACAAGGGTATCAAATTAGCTCAGATACCGTTCCATAAACCCAATATGTAGTAGACAAGACCTACTCCTTGCTCAGAGAACTGGACTCAACACGCCCTATTCACCGCACAAGAATATATCTGACTAGTAATAATCTTAAAACCTATGTATTGATATCTCTCTGTTAGTGTGTCAAGTGGGTGTAAAGCGGCATAAGCACAGCCGTGAAAAGCAGCTAAACCCCATTATGAAAATAAATTACTTTGAAAAACCCATGAAACAACGACAGTGAAAGAGATAGAAATTCTTACACAATGAGTTCAGGGGCTGTGATGCAACCTGGATTGACCATATCTAGACCCACAGCTGGATGAGACATAAGGGTGGACACTCTTGGGGCTGAGAGGTTTGGTGAGGTTGGGTGAGCAAACGCGGACCCTTTAAAGTAATACTGCGTGGTACCCATCGCATGGGTCCCAAATCTCCAGGTTCAAGGGCATCTTCCTACATCGAAAACATGCATGAGAAACCCAGAAGATGGTACACCGTGTGATGGGGAAAGGTTTCTAAAACGCACCTCATTTCTCATCTCCTTGTGCCCGGGTTCGCCTTTCCAGCCGCTTTACTAGCAATCTCCCTACTTGGAGCATCAGCACCTTTAACCTCCTGTTCCGTACAGGTTGCAATTTGTCCTGAGGATGAACGGGAAGACGGGGAACCAACGAGAGACTAGCTCTTGGTGTCGGGACAGGCACAGGTCACTCTATTTTCCCATCAGGAAGAAGAATTAACCACAGGCTCAGCCTGCCCCCCGGAACCAGAACAGGGCCTGAAGCCATCCTGCGCTTTTGCGGCCAGCTCCCAAAAAAGCGAGTTGTAAAATGGAGGTTCAGGGCACTGCAATTCACAAACCTGCAGAGTTATAAATGATAACTCTCGTCCACAAATATATTGAGGGAAGGCAAAGAAGAGGATTTGAATTCAAGGCAGAATTGCACGAAACAGATTTCAGGAGGTAGATACGAATCGCCTTTAAAGCACATGAAAAGCGGCAAAACGTTGACAATGATGCCCTTGGCCAAAAAGGGCGTATGCGTTTTTTCCTGAATATATTCAGGAAAAAACGCATACGCCCTTTTTGGCCAACCAAGCAACCTGGAAAAGCAAGTCAGCGCTACAGAGAAGTCTCGCTTCCCATCGGTCAAAAGGGCCATGCTGAAAAAAGTGTCAAAACCAGAAATGCAGGACAGGCCATGGAGAAATGGGAGCCTTGCTACACTGATGGGCGGGATGTAAATTGCCAACAGCCACTCTAGAGAAGTGTACGGTGTGTCCTGAAATATCTGAAAAACACAGCTTAGAGAGCATAGGGCACTTCCACTCATGGGGGTATAAATTGGGAAAATGAAAAATCAGCAAGACACAAGCACCCCAAAGTTGAGGGCTGCTCTGTTGACAAGGACCTCCACTTCATTCCACCTTAAATATCCCAGGAAAGAGAAAAATGGATAAAGAAGTTGTGGTCCTTATGTACAATGGAATATCACTCAGCCATGAAATCAATGTCATAAGGTTAGTAGCAGCATGATGAGTGGATTTAGGTACGACGATTCTAAGTGAAATAAGTCACACAGAAAAGGACACTTCTCATAAGGTATCACTGATAGAGGGAATGTAAAAACCGTTACACTTGAACTGAATTACAAAACAGAACAGAGTCACACATGCAGAAAACACACTATGGCTGCTTAACGGGAAAGGTGAGGTGGGGTGATACATAAAACAAGGGTATCAAATTAGCTCAGATACCGTTCCATAAACCCAATATGTAGTAGACAAGACCTACTCCTTGCTCAGAGAACTGGACTCAACACGCCCTATTCACCGCACAAGAATATATCTGACTAGTAATAATCTTAAAACCTATGTATTGATATCTCTCTGTTAGTGTGTCAAGTGGGTGTAAAGCGGCATAAACACAGCAGTGAAAAGCAGCTAAACCCCATTATGAAAATAAATTACTTTGAAAAACCCATGAAACAACGACAGTGAAAGAGAGAGAAATTCGTACACAATGCGTTCAGGGGCTGTGATGCAACCTGGATTGACCATATCTAGACCCACAGCTGGATGAGACATAAGGGTGGACACTCTTGGGGCTGAGAGGTTTGGTGAGGTTGGGTGAGCAAACGCAGACCCTTTAAAGTAGTACTGCGTGGTACCCATCACATGGGTCCCAAATCTCCAGCTTCAAGGGCATCTTCCTACATCGAAAACATGCATGAGAAACCCAGAAGATGGTACACCGTGTGATGGGGAAAGGTTTCTAAAACGCACCTCATTTCTCATCTCCTTGTCCCCGGGTTCGCCATTCCAGCCGCTTTACTAGCAATCTCCCTACTTGGAGCATCAGCACCTTTAACCTCCTGTTCCGTACAGGTTGCAATTTGTCCTGAGGATGAACGGGAAGACGGGGAACCAACGAGAGACTAGCTCTTGGTGTCGGGACAGGCACAGGTCACTCTATTTTCCCATCAGGAAGAAGAATTAACCACAGGCTCAGCCTGCCCCCCGGAACCAGAACAGGGCCTGAAGCCATCCTGCGCTTTTGCAGCCAGCTCCCCAAAAAGCGAGTTGTAAAATGGAGGTTCAGGGCACTGCAATTCACAAACCTGCAGAGTTATAAATGATAACTCTCGTCCACAAATATATTGAGGGAAGGCAAAGAAGAGGATTTGAAATCAAGGCAGAATTGCACGAAACAGATTTCAGGAGGTAGATACGAATCGCCTTTAAAGCACATGAAAAGCGGCAAAACGTTGACAATGATGCCCTTGGCCAAAAAGGGCGTATGCGTTTTTTCCTGAATATATTCAGGAAAAAACGCATACGCCCTTTTTGGCCAACCAAGCAACCTGGAAAGGCAAATCAGCGCTACAGAGAAGTCTCGCTTCCCATCGGTCAAAAGGGCCATGCTGAAAAAAGTGTCAAAACCAGAAATGCAGGACAGGCCATGGAGAAATGGGAGCCTTGCTACACTGATGGGCAGGATGTAAATTGCCAACAGCCACTCTGGAGAAGTGTACGGTGTGTCCTGAAACATCTGAAAAACACAGCTTAGAGAGCATAGGGCACTTCCACTCATGGGGGTATAAATTGGGAAAATTAAAAATCAGCAAGACACAAGCACCCCAAAGTTGAGGGCTGCTCTGTTGACAAGGACCTCCACTTCATTCCACCTTCAATATCCCAGGAAAGAGAAAAATGGATAAAGAAGTTGTGGTCCTTATGTACAATGGAATATCACTCAGCCATGAAATCAATGTCATAAGGTTAGTAGCAGCATGATGAGTGGATTTAGGTACGACGATTCTAAGTGAAATAAGTCACACAGAAAAGGACACTTCTCATGAGGTATCACTGATAGAGGGAATGTAAAAACCGTTACACTTGAACTGAATTACAAAACAGAACAGAGTCACACATGCAGAAAACACACTATGGCTGCTTAACGGGAAAGGTGAGGTGGGGTGATACATAAAACAAGGGTATCAAATTAGCTCAGATACCGTTCCATAAACCCAATATGTAGTAGACAAGACCTACTCCTTGCTCAGAGAACTGGACTCAACACGCCCTATTCACCGCACAAGAATATATCTGACTAGTAATAATCTTAAAACCTATGTATTGATATCTCTCTGTTAGTGTGTCAAGTGGGTGTAAAGCGGCATAAACACAGCAGTGAAAAGCAGCTAAACCCCATTATGAAAATAAATTACTTTGAGAAACCCATGAAACAACGACAGTGAAAGAGAGAGAAATTCGTACACAATGCGTTCAGGGGCTGTGATGCAACCTGGATTGACCATATCTAGACCCACAGCTGGATGAGACAAAAGGGTGGACACTCTTGGGGCTGAGAGGTTTGGTGAGGTTGGGTGAGCAAACGCAGACCCTTTAAAGTAATACTGCGTGGTACCCATCACATGGGTCCCAAATCTCCAGCTTCAAGGGCATCTTCCTACATCGAAAACATGCATGAGAAACCCAGAAGATGGTACACCGTGTGATGGGGAAAGGTTTCTAAAACGCACTTCATTTCTCATCTCCTTGTGCCCGGGTTCGCCATTCCAGCCGCTTTAGTAGCAATCTCCCTACTTGGAGCATCAGCACCTTTAACCTCCTGTTCCGTACAGGTTGCAATTTGTCCTGAGGATGAACGGGAAGACGGGGAACCAACGAGAGACTAGCTCTTGGTGTTGGGACAGGCACAGGTCACTCTATTTTCCCATCAGGAAGAAGAATTAACCACAGGCTCAGCCTGCTCCCCGGAACCAGAACAGGGCCTGAAGCCATCCTGCGCTTTTGCGGCCAGCTCCCAAAAAAGCGAGTTGTAAAATGGAGGTTCAGGGCACTGCAATTCACAAACCTGCAGAGTTATAAATGATAACTCTCGTCCACAAATATATTGAGGGAAGGCAAAGAAGAGGATTTGAAATCAAGGCAGAATTGCACGAAACAGGTTTCAGGAGGTAGATACGAATCGCCTTTAAAGCACATGAAAAGCGGCAAAACGTTGACATTGATGCCCTTGGCCAAAAAGGGCGTATGTGTTTTTTCCTGAATATATTCAGGAAAAAACGCATACGCCCTTTTTGGCCAACCAAGCAACCTGGAAAGGCAAATCAGCGCTACAGAGAAGTCTCGCTTCCCATCGGTCAAAAGGGCCATGCTGAAAAAAGTGTCAAAACCAGAAATGCAGGACAGGCCATGGAGAAATGGGAGCCTTGCTACACTGATGGGCGGGATGTAAATTGCCAACAGCCACTCTGGAGAAGTGTACGGTGTGTCCTGAAACATCTGAAAAACACAGCTTAGAGAGCATAGGGCACTTCCACTCATGGGGGTATAAATTGGGAAAATGAAAAATCAGCAAGACACAAGCACCCCAAAGTTGAGGGCTGCTCTGTTGACAAGGACCTCCACTTCATTCCACCTTCAATATCCCAGGAAAGAGAAAAATGGATAAAGAAGTTGTGGTCCTTATGTACAATGGAATATCACTCAGCCATGAAATCAATGTCATAAGGTTAGTAGCAGCATGATGAGTGGATTTAGGTACGACGATTCTAAGTGAAATAAGTCACACAGAAAAGGACACTTCTCATAAGGTATCACTGATAGAGGGAATGTAAAAACCGTTACACTTGAACTGAATTACAAAACAGAACAGAGTCACACATGCAGAAAACAGACTATGGCTGCTTAACGGGAAAGGTGAGGTGGGGTGATGCATAAAACAAGGGTATCAAATTAGCTCAGATACCGTTCCATAAACCCAATATGTAGTAGACAAGACCTACTCCTTGCTCAGAGAACTGGACTCAACACGCCCTATTCACCGCACAAGAATATATCTGACTAGTAATAATCTTAAAACCTATGTATTGATATCTCTCTGTTAGTGTGTCAAGTGGGTGTAAAGCGGCATAAACACAGCAGTGAAAAGCAGCTAAACCCCATTATGAAAATAAATTACTTTGAAAAACCCATGAAACAACGACAGTGAAAGAGAGAGAAATTCTTACACAATGCGTTCAGGGGCTGTGATGCAACCTGGATTGACCATATCTAGACCCACAGCTGGATGAGACATAAGGGTGGACACTCTTGGGGCTGAGAGGTTTGGTGAGGTTGGGTGAGCAAACGCAGACCCTTTAAAGTAATACTTCGTGGTACCCGTCGCATGGGTCCCAAATCTCCAGCTTCAAGGGCATCTTCCTACATCGAAAACATGCATGAGAAACCCAGAAGATGGTACACCGTGTGATGGGGAAAGGTTTCTAAAACGCACCTCATTTCTCATCTCCTTGTGCCCGGGTTCGCCTTTCCAGCCGCTTTACTAGCAATCTCCCTACTTGGAGCATCAGCAACTTTTACCTCCTGTTCCGTACAGGTTGCAATTTGTCCTGAGGATGAACGGGAAGACGGGGAACCAACGAGAGACTAGCTCTTGGTGTCGGGACAGGCACAGGTCACTCTATTTTCCCATCAGGAAGAAGAATTAACCACAGGCTCAGCCTGCCCCCCGGAACCAGAACAGGGCCTGAAGCCATCTGGCGCTTTTGCGGCCAGCTCCCAAAAAAGCGAGTTGTAAAATGGAGGTTCAGGGCACTGCAATTCACAAACCTGCAGAGTTATAAATGATAACTCTCGTCCACAAATATATTGAGGGAAGGCAAAGAAGAGGATTTGAATTCAAGGCAGAATTGCACGAAACAGATTTCAGGAGGTAGATACGAATCGCCTTTAAAGCACATGAAAAGCGGCAAAACGTTGACAATGATGCCCTTGGCCAAAAAGGGCGTATGCGTTTTTTCCTGAATATATTCAGGAAAAAACGCATACGCCCTTTTTGGCCAACCAAGCAACCTGGAAAAGCAAGTCAGCGCTACAGAGAAGTCTCGCTTCCCATCGGTCAAAAGGGCCATGCTGAAAAAAGTGTCAAAAGCAGAAATGCAGGACAGGCCATGGAGAAATGGGAGCCTTGCTACACTGATGGGCGGGATGTAAATTGCCAACAGCCACTCTAGAGAAGTGTACGGTGTGTCCTGAAATATCTGAAAAACACAGCTTAGAGAGCATAGGGCACTTCCACTCATGGGGGTATAAATTGGGAAAATGAAAAATCAGCAAGACACAAGCACCCCAAAGTTGAGGGCTGCTCTGTTGACAAGGACCTCCACTTCATTCCACCTTCAATATCCCAGGAAAGAGAAAAATGGATAAAGAAGTTGTGGTCCTTATGTACAATGGAATATCACTCAGCCATGAAATCAATGTCATAAGGTTAGTAGCAGCATGATGAGTGGATTTAGGTACGACGATTCTAAGTGAAATAAGTCACACAGAAAAGGACACTTCTCATAAGGTATCACTGATAGAGGGAATGTAAAAACCGTTACACTTGAACTGAATTACAAAACAGAACAGAGTCACACATGCAGAAAACACACTATGGCTGCTTAACGGGAAAGGTGAGGTGGGGTGATACATAAAACAAGGGTATCAAATTAGCTCAGATACCGTTCCATAAACCCAATATGTAATAGACAAGACCTACTCCTTGCTCAGAGAACTGGACTCAACACGCCCTATTCACCGCACAAGAATATATCTGACTAGTAATAATCTTAAAACCTATGTATTGATATCTCTCTGTTAGTGTGTCAAGTGGGTGTAAAGCGGCATAAACACAGCAGTGAAAAGCAGCTAAACCCCATTATGAAAATAAATTACTTTGAAAAACCCATGAAACAACGACAGTGAAAGAGAGAGAAATTCTTACACAATGCGTTCAGGGGCTGTGATGCAACCTGGATTGACCATATCTAGACCCACAGCTGGATGAGACATAAGGGTGGACACTCTTGGGGCTGAGAGGTTTGGTGAGGTTGGGTGAGCAAACGCAGACCCTTTAAAGTAATACTGCGTGGTACCCATCACATGGGTCCCCAATCTCCAGCTTCAAGGGCATCTTCCTACATCGAAAACATGCATGAGAAACCCAGAAGATAGTACACCGTGTGATGGGGAAAGGTTTCTAAAACGCACCTCATTTCTCATCTCCTTGTGCCCGGGTTCGCCATTCCAGCCGCTTTACTAGCAATCTCCCTACTTGGAGCATCAGCACCTTTAACCTCCTGTTCCGTACAGGTTGCAATTTGTCCTGAGGATGAACGGGAAGACGGGGAACTAACGAGAGACTAGCTCTTGGTGTTGGGACAGGCACAGGTCACTCTATTTTCCCATCAGGAAGAAGAATTAACCACAGGTTCAGCCTGCCCCCCGGAACCAGAACAGGGCCTGAAGCCATCCTGCACTTTTGCGGCCAGCTCCCAAAAAAGCGAGTTGTAAAATGGAGGTTCAGGGCACTGCAATTCACAAACCTGCAGAGTTATAAATGATAACTCTCGTCCACAAATATATTGAGGGCAGGCAAAGAAGAGGATTTTAAATCAAGGCAGAATTGCAGGAAACAGATTTCAGGAGGTAGATTCGAATCGCCTTTAAAGCACATGAAAAGCGGCAAAATGTTGACAATGATGCCCTTGGCCAAAAAGGGCGTATGCGTTTTTTCCTGAATATATTCAGGAAAAAACGCATACGCCCTTTTTGGCCAACCAAGCAACCGGGAAAGGCAAATCAGCGCTACAAAGAAGTCTCACTTCCCATCGGTCAAAAGGGCCATGCTGAAAAATGTGTCAAAACCAGAAATGCAGGACAGGCCATGGAGAAATGAGAGCCTTGCTATACTGATGGGCGGGATGTAAATTGCCAACAGCCACTCTGGAGAAGTGTACGGTGTGTCCTGAAACATCTGAAAAACACAGCTTAGAGAGCATAGGGCACTTCCACTCATGGGGGTATAAATTGGGAAAATGAAAAATCAGCAAGACACAAGCACCCCAAAGTTGAGGCCTGCTCTGTTGACAAGGACCTCCACTTCATTCGACCTTAAATATCCCAGGAAAGAGAAAAATGGATAAAGATGTTGTGGTCCTTATGTACAATGGAATATCACTCAGCCATGAAATCAATGTCATAAGGTTAGTAGCAGCATGATGAGTGGATTTAGGTACGACGATTCTAAGTGAAATAAGTCACACAGAAAAGGACACTTCTCATAAGGTATCACTGATAGAGGGAATGTAAAAACCGTTACACTTGAACTGAATTACAAAACAGAACAGAGTCACACATGCAGAAAACACACTATGGCTGCTTAACGGGAAAGGTGAGGTGGGGTGATACATAAAACAAGGGTATCAAATTAGCTCAGATACCGTTCCATAAACCCAATATGTAGTAGACAAGACCTACTCCTTGCTCAGAGAACTGGACTCAACACGCCCTATTCACCGCACAAGAATATATCTGACTAGTAATAATCTTAAAACCTATGTATTGATATCTCTCTGTTAGTGTGTCAAGTGGGTGTAAAGCGGCATAAACACAGCAGTGAAAAGCAGCTAAACCCCATTATGAAAATAAATTACTTTGAAAAACCCATGAAACAACGACAGTGAAAGAGAGAGAAATTCGTACACAATGCGTTCAGGGGCTGTGATGCAACCTGGATTGACCATATCTAGACCCACAGCTGGATGAGACAAAAGGGTGGACACTCTTGGGGCTGAGAGGTTTGGTGAGGTTGGGTGAGCAAACGCAGACCCTTTAAAGTAATACTGCGTGGTACCCATCACATGGGTCCCAAATCTCCAGCTTCAAGGGCATCTTCCTACATCGAAAACATGCATGAGAAACCCAGAAGATGGTACACCGTGTGATGGGGAAAGGTTTCTAAAACGCACTTCATTTCTCACCTCCTTGTGCCCGGGTTCGCCATTCCAGCCGCTTTAGTAGCAATCTCCCTACTTGGAGCATCAGCACCTTTAACCTCCTGTTCCGTACAGGTTGCAATTTGTCCTGAGGATGAACGGGAAGACGGGGAACCAACGAGAGACTAGCTCTTGGTGTCGGGACAGGCACAGGTCACTCTATTTTCCCATCAGGAAGAAGAATTAACCACAGGCTCAGCCTGCCCCCCGGAACCAGAACAGGGCCTGAAGCCATCCTGCGCTTTTGCGGCCAGCTCCCAAAAAAGCGAGTTGTAAAATGGAGGTTCAGGGCACTGCAATTCACAAACCTGCAGAGTTATAAATGATAACTCTCGTCCACAAATATATTGAGGGAAGGCAAAGAAGAGGATTTGAATTCAAGGCAGAATTGCACGAAACAGATTTCAGGAGGTAGATACGAATCGCCTTTAAAGCACATGAAAAGCGGCAAAACGTTGACAATGATGCCCTTGGCCAAAAAGGGCGTATGCCTTTTTTCCTGAATATATTCAGGAAAAAACGCATACGCCCTTTTTGGCCAACCAAGCAACCTGGAAAGGCAAATCAGCGCTACAGAGAAGTCTCGCTTCCCATCGGTCAAAAGGGCCATGCTGAAAAAAGTGTCAAAACCAAAAATGCAGGAAAGGCCATGGAGAAATGGGAGCCTTGCTACACTGATGGGCAGGATGTAAATTGCCAACAGCCACTCTGGAGAAGTGTACGGTTTGTCCTGAAACATCTGAAAAACACAGCTTAGAGAGCATAGGGCACTTCCACTCATGGGGGTATAAATTGGGAAAATTAAAAATCAGCAAGACACAAGCACCCCAAAGTTGAGGGCTGCTCTGTTGACAAGGACCTCCACTTCATTCCACCTTAAATATCCCAGGAAAGAGAAAAATGGATAAAGAAGTTGTGGTCCTTATGTACAATGGAATATCACTCAGCCATGAAATCAATGTCATAAGGTTAGTAGCAGCATGATGAGTGGATTTAGGTACGACGATTCTAAGTGAAATAAGTCACACAGAAAAGGACACTTCTCATAAGGTATCACTGATAGATGGAATGTAAAAAGCGTTACACTTGAACTGAATTACAAAACAGAACAGAGTCACACATGCAGAAAACACACTATGGCTGCTTAACGGGAAAGGTGAGGTGGGGTGATGCATAAAACAAGGGTATCAAATTAGCTCAGATACCGTTCCATAAACCCAATATGTAATAGACAAGACCTACTCCTTGCTCAGAGAACTGGACTCAACACGCCCTATTCACCGCACAAGAATATATCTGACTAGTAATAATCTTAAAACCTATGTATTGATATCTCTCTGTTAGTGTGTCAAGTGGGTGTAAAGCGACATAAACACAGCAGTGAAAAGCAGCTAAACCCCATTATGAAAATAAATTACTTTGAAAAACCCATGAAACAACGACAGTGAAAGAGATAGAAATTCTTACACAATGAGTTCAGGGGCTGTGATGCAACCTGGATTGACCATATCTAGACCCACAGCTGGATGAGACATAAGGGTGGACACTCTTGGGGCTGAGAGGTTTGGTGAGGTTGGGTGTGCAAACGCAGACCCTTTAAAGTAATACTGCGTGGTACCCATCGCATGGGTCCCAAATCTCCAGGTTCAAGGGCATCTTCCTACATCGAAAACATGCATGAGAAACCCAGAAGATGGTACACCGTGTGATGGGGAAAGGTTTCTAAAACGCACCTCATTTCTCATCTCCTTGTGCCCGGGTTCGCCTTTCCAGCCGCTTTACTAGCAATCTCCCTACTTGGAGCATCAGCACCTTTAACCTCCTGTTCCGTACAGGTTGCAATTTGTCCTGAGGATGAACGGGAAGACGGGGAACCAACGAGAGACTAGCTCTTGGTGTCGGGACAGGCACAGGTCACTCTATTTTCCCATCAGGAAGAAGAATTAACCACAGGCTCAGCCTGCCCCCCGGAACCAGAACAGGGCCTGAAGCCATCCTGCGCTTTTGCGGCCAGCTCCCAAAAAAGCGAGTTGTAAAATGGAGGTTCAGGGCACTGCAATTCACAAACCTGCAGAGTTATAAATGATAACTCTCGTCCACAAATATATTGAGGGAAGGCAAAGAAGAGGATTTGAAATCAAGGCAGAATTGCACGAAACAGATTTCAGGAGGTAGATACGAATCGCCTTTAAAGCACATGAAAAGCGGCAAAACGTTGACAATGATGCCCTTGGCCAAAAAGGGCGTATGCGTTTTTTCCTGAATATATTCAGGAAAAAACGCATACGCCCTTTTTGGCCAACCAAGCAACCTGGAAAAGCAAATCAGCGCTACAGAGAAGTCTCGCTTCCCATCGGTCAAAAGGGCCATGCTGAAAAAAGTGTCAAAACCAGAAATGCAGGACAGGCCATGGAGAAATGGGAGCCTTGCTACACTGATGGGCGGGATATAAATTGCCAACAGCCACTCTGGAGAAGTGTACGGTGTGTCCTGAAACATCTGAAAAACACAGCTTAGAGAGCATAGGGCACTTCCACTCATGGGGGTATAAATTGGGAAAATTAAAAATCAGCAAGACACAAGCACCCCAAAGTTTAGGGCTGCTCCGTTGACAAGGACTTCCACTTCATTCCACCTTAAATATCCAAGGAAAGAGAAAAATGGATAAAGAAGTTGTGGTCCTTATGTACAATGGAATATCACTCAGCCATGAAATCAATGTCATAAGGTTAGTAGCAGCATGATGAGTGGATTTAGGTACGACGATTCTAAGTGAAATAAGTCACACAGAAAAGGACACTTCTCATAAGGTATCACTGATAGAGGGAATGTAAAAACCGTTACACTTGAACTGAATTACAAAACAGAACAGAGTCACACATGCAGAAAACAGACTATGGCTGCTTAACGGAAAAGGTGAGATGGGGTGATACATAAAACAAGGGTATCAAATTAGCTCAGACACCGTTCCATAAACCCAATATGTAGTAGACAAGACCTACTCCTTGCTCAGAGAACTGGACTCAACACGCCCTATTCACCGCACAAGAATATATCTGACTAGTAATAATCTTAAAACCTATGTATTGATATCTCTCTGTTAGTGTGTCAAGTGGGTGTAAAGCGGCATAAACACAGCCGTGAAAAGCAGCTAAACCCCATTATGAAAATAAATTACTTTGAAAAACCCATGAAACAACGACAGTGAAAGAGATAGAAATTCTTACACAATGAGTTCAGGGGCTGTGATGCAACCTGGATTGACCATATGTAGACCCACAGCTGGATGAGACATAAGGGTGGACACTCTTGGGGCTGAGAGGTTTGGTGAGGTTGGGTGAGCAAACGCAGACCCTTTAAAGTAATACGGCGTGGTACCCATCGCATGGGTCCCAAATCTCCAGGTTTAAGGGCATCTTCCTACATCGAAATCATGCATGAGAAACCCAGAAGATGGTACACCGTGTGATGGGGAAAGGTTTCTAAAACGCACCTCATTTCTCATCTCCTTGTGCCCGGGTTCGCCATTCCAGCCGCTTTACTAGCAATCTCCCTACTTGGAGCATCAGCACCTTTAACCTCCTGTTCCGTACAGGTTGCAATTTATCCTGAGGCTGAACGGGAAGACGGGGAACCAACGAGAGACTAGCTCTTGGTGTCGGGACAGGCACAGGTCACTCTATTTTCCCATCAGGAAGAAGAATTAACCACAGGCTCAGCCTGCCCCCCGGAACCAGAACAGGGCCTGAAGCCATCCTGCGCTTTTGCGGCCAGCTCCCAAAAAAGCGAGTTGTAAAATGGAGGTTCAGGGCACTGCAATTCACAAACCTGCAGAGTTATAAATGATAACTCTCGTCCACAAATATATTGAGGGAAGGCAAAGAAGAGGATTTGAAATCAAGGCAGAATTGCACGAAACAGATTTCAGGAGGTAGATACGAATCGCCTTTAAAGCACATGAAAAGCGGCAAAACGTTGACAATGATGCCCTTGGCCAAAAAGGGCGTATGCGTTTTTTCCTGAATATATTCAGGAAAAAACGCATACGCCCTTTTTGGCCAACCAAGCAACCTGGAAAAGCAAATCAGCGCTACAGAGAAGTCTCGCTTCCCATCGGTCAAAAGGGCCATGCTGAAAAAAGTGTCAAAACCAGAAATGCAGGACAGGCCATGGAGAAATGGGAGCCTTGCTACACTGATGGGCGGGATGTAAATTGCCAACAGCCACTCTGGAGAAGTGTACGGTGTGTCCTGAAACATCTGAAAAACACAGCTTAGAGAGCATAGGGCACTTCCACTCATGGGGGTATAAATTGGGAAAATTAAAAATCAGCAAGACACAAGCACCCCAAAGTTTAGGGCTGCTCCGTTGACAAGGACTTCCACTTCATTCCACCTTAAATATCCAAGGAAAGAGAAAAATGGATAAAGAAGTTGTGGTCCTTATGTACAATGGAATATCACTCAGCCATGAAATCAATGTCATAAGGTTAGTAGCAGCATGATGAGTGGATTTAGGTACGACGATTCTAAGTGAAATAAGTCACACAGAAAAGGACACTTCTCATAAGGTATCACTGATAGAGGGAATGTAAAAACCGTTACACTTGAACTGAATTACAAAACAGAACAGAGTCACACATGCAGAAAACAGACTATGGCTGCTTAACGGAAAAGGTGAGATGGGGTGATACATAAAACAAGGGTATCAAATTAGCTCAGACACCGTTCCATAAACCCAATATGTAGTAGACAAGACTTACTCCTTGCTCAGAGAACTGGACTCAACACGCCCTATTCACCGCACAAGAATATATCTGACTAGTAATAATCTTAAAACCTATGTATTGATATCTCTCTGTTAGTGTGTCAAGTGGGTGTAAAGCGGCATAAACACAGCAGTGAAAAGCAGCTAAACCCCATTATGAAAATAAATTACTTTGAAAAACCCATGAAACAACGACAGTGAAAGAGATAGAAATTCTTACACAATGAGTTCAGGGGCTGTGATGCAACCTGGATTGACCATATCTAGACCCACAGCTGGATGAGACATAAGGGTGGACACTCTTGGGGCTGAGAGGTTTGGTGAGGTTGGGTGAGCAAACGCAGACCCTTTAAAGTAATACGGCGTGGTACCCATCGCATGGGTCCCAAATCTCCAGGTTCAAGGGCATCTTCCTACATCGAAAACATGCATGAGAAACCCAGAAGATGGTACACCGTGTGATGGGGAAAGGTTTCTAAAACGCACCTCATTTCTCATCTCCTTGTGCCCGGGTTCGCCATTCCAGCCGCTTTACTAGCAATCTCCCTACTTGGAGCATCAGCACCTTTAACCTCCTGTTCCGTACAGGTTGCAATTTGTCCTGAGGCTGAACGGGAAGACGGGGAACCAACGAGAGACTAGCTCTTGGTGTCGGGACAGGCACAGGTCACTCTATTTTCCCATCAGGAAGAAGAATTAACCACAGGCTCAGTCTGCCCCCCGGAACCAGAACAGGGCCTGAAGCCATCCTGCGCTTTTGCGGCCAGCTCCCAAAAAAGCGAGTTGTAAAATGGAGGTTCAGGGCACTGCAATTCACAAACCTGCAGAGTTATAAATGATAACTCTCGTCCACAAATATATTGAGGGAAGGCAAAGAAGAGGATTTTAAATCAAGGCAGAATTGCACGAAACAGATTTCAGGAGGTAGATACGAATCGCCTTTAAAGCACATGAAAAGCGGCAAAACGTTGACAATGATGCCCTTGGCCAAAAAGGGCGTATGCGTTTTTTCCTGAATATATTCAGGAAAAAACGCATACGCCCTTTTTGGCCAACCAAGCAACCTGGAAAGGCAAATCAGCGCTACAGAGAAGTCTCGCTTCCCATCGGTCAAAAGGGCCATGCTGAAAAAAGTGTCAAAACCAGAAATGCAGGACAGGCCATGGAGAAATGGGAGCCTTGCTACACTGATGGGCGGGATGTAAATTGCCAACAGCCACTCTGGAGAAGTGTACGGTGTGTCCTGAAACATCTGAAAAACACAGCTTAGAGAGCATAGGGCACTTCCACTCATGGGGGTATAAATTGGGAAAATGAAAAATCAGCAAGACACAAGCACCCCAAAGTTTAGGGCTGCTCTGTTGACAAGGACCTCCACTTCATTCCACCTTAAGTATCCAAGGAAAGAGAAAAATGGATAAAGAAGTTGTGGTCCTTATGTACAATGGAATATCACTCAGCCATGAAATCAATGTCATAATGTTAGTAGCAGCATGATGAGTGGATTTAGGTACGACGATTCTAACAGAAATAAGTCACACAGAAAAGGACACTTCTCATAAGGTATCACTTTTAGAGGGAATGTAAAAACCGTTACACTTGAACTGAATTACAAAACAGAACAGAGTCACACATGCAGAAAACAGACTATGGCTTCTTAACGGGAAAGGTGAGGTGGGGTGATACATAAAACAAGGGTATCAAATTAGCTCAGATACCGTTCCATAAACCCAATATGTAGTAGACAAGACCTACTCCTTGCTCAGAGAACTGTACTCAACACGCCCTATTCCTCGCACAAGAATATATCTGACTAGTAATAATCTTAAAACCTATGTATTGATATCTCTCTGTTAGTGTGTCAAGTGGGTGTAAAGCGGCATAAACACAGCCGTGAAAAGCAGCTAAACCCCATTATGAAAATAAATTACTTTGAAAAACCCATGAAACAACGACAGTGAAAGAGAGAGAAATTCTTACACAATGCGTTCAGGGGCTGTGATGCAACCTGGATTGACCATATCTAGACCCACAGCTGGATGAGACATAAGGGTGGACACTCTTGGGGCTGAGAGGTTTGGTGAGGTTGGGTGAGCAAACGCAGACCCTTTAAAGTAATACTGCATGGTACCCATCGCATGGGTCCCAAATCTCCAGCTTCAAGGGCATCTTCCTACATCGAAAACATGCATGAGAAACCCAGAAGATGGTACACCGTGTGATGGGGAAAGGTTTCTAAAACGCACCTCATTTGTCATCTCCTTGTGCTCGTGTTCGCCATTCCAGCCGCTTTACTAGCAAGCTCCCTACTTGGAGCATCAGCACCTTTAACCTCCTGTTCCGTACAGGTTGCAATTTGTCCTGAGGATGAACGGGAAGACGGGGAACCAACGAGAGACTAGCTCTTGGTGTCGGGACAGGCACAGGTCACTCTATTTTCCCATCAGGAAGAAGAATTAACCACAGGCTCAGCCTGCCCCCCGGAACCAGAACAGGGCCTGAAGCCATCCTGCGCTTTTGCGGCCAGCTCCCAAAAAAGCGAGTTGTAAAATGGAGGTTCAGGGCACTGCAATTCACAAACCTGCAGAGTTATAAATGATAACTCTCGTCCACAAATATATTGAGGGAAGGCAAAGAAGAGGATTTGAAATCAAGGCAGAATTGCACGACACAGATTTCAGGAGGTAGATACGAATCGCCTTTAAAGCACATGAAAAGCGGCAAAACGTTGACAATGATGCCCTTGGCCAAAAAGGGCGTATGCGTTTTTTCCTGAATATATTCAGGAAAAAACGCATACGCCCTTTTTGGCCAACCAAGCAACCTGGAAAGGCAAATCAGCGCTACAGAGAAGTCTCGCTTCCCATCGGTCAAAAGGGCCATGCTGAAAAAAATTTCAAAACCAGAAATGCAGGAGAGGCCATGGAGAAATGGGAGCCTTGCTACACTGATGGGCGGGATGTAAATTGCCAACAGCCACTCTGGAGAAGTGTACGGTGTGTCCTGAAACATCTGAAAAACACAGCTTAGAGAGCATAGGGCACTTCCACTCATGGGGGTATAAATTGGGAAAATTAAAAATCAGCAAGACACAAGCACCCCAAAGTTGAGGGCTGCTCTGTTGACAAGGACCTCCACTTCATTCCACCTTAAATATCCCAGGAAAGAGAAAAATGGATAAAGAAGTTGTGGTCCTTATGTACAATGGAATATCACTCAGCCATGAAATCAATGTCATAAGGTTAGTAGCAGCATGATGAGTGGATTTAGGTACGACGATTCTAAGTGAAATAAGTCACACAGAAAAGGACACTTCTCATAAGGTATCACTGATAGAGGGAATGTAAAAACCGTTACACTTGAACTGAATTACAAAACAGAACAGAGTCACACATGCAGAAAACAGACTATGGCTGCTTAACGGGAAAGGTGAGGTGGGGTGATACATAAAACAAGGGTATCAAATTAGCTCAGATACCGTTCCATAAACCCAATATGTAGTAGACAAGACCTACTCCTTGCTCAGAGAACTGTACTCAACACGCCCTATTCACCGCACAAGAATATATCTGACTAGTAATAATCTTAAAACCTATGTATTGATATCTCTCTGTTAGTGTGTCAAGTGGGTGTAAAGCGGCATAAACACAGCCGTGAAAAGCAGCTAAACCCCATTATGAAAATAAATTACTTTGAAAAACCCATGAAACAACGACAGTGAAAGAGAGAGAAATTCTTACACAATGAGTTCAGGGGCTGTGATGCAACCTGGATTGACCATATCTAGACCCACAGCTGGATGAGACATAAGGGTGGACACTCTTGGGGCTGAGAGGTTTGGTGAGGTTGGGTGAGCAAACGCAGACCCTTTAAAGTAATACGGCGTGGTACCCATCGCATGGGTCCCAAATCTCCAAGTTCAAGGGCATCTTCCTACATCGAAAACATGCATGAGAAACCCAGAAGATGGTACACCGTGTGATGGGGAAAGGTTTCTAAAACGCACCTCATTTCTCATCTCCTTGTGCCCGGGTTCGCCATTCCAGCCACTTTACTAGCAATCTCCCTACTTGGAGCATCAGCACCTTTAACCTCCTGTTCCGTACAGGTTGCAATTTGTCCTGAGGATGAACGGGAAGACGGGGAACCAACGAGAGACTAGCTCTTGGTGTCGGGACAGGCACAGGTCACTCTATTTTTCCATCAGGAAGAAGAATTAACCACAGGCTCAGCCTGCCCCCCGGAACCAGAACAGGGCCTGAAGCCATCCTGCGCTTTTGCGGCCAGCTCCCTAAAAAGCGAGTTGTAAAATGGAGGTTCAGGACACTGCAATTCACAAACCTGCAGAGTTATAAATGATAACTCTCGTCCACAAATATATTGAGGGAAGGCAAAGAAGAGGATTTGAAATCAAGGCAGAATTGCACGAAACAGATTTCAGGAGTTAGATACGAATCGCCTTTAAAGCACATGAAAAGCGGCAAAACGTTGACAATGATGCCCTTGGCCAAAAAGGGCGTATGCGTTTTTTCCTGAATATATTCAGGAAAAAACGCATACGCCCTTTTTGGCCAACCAAGCAACCTGGAAAGGCAAATCAGCGCTACAGAGAAGTCTCGCTTCCCATCGGTCAAAAGGGCCATGCTGAAAAAAGTGTCAAAACCAGAAATGCAGTACAGGCCATGGAGAAATGGGAGCCTTGCTACACTGATGGGCGGGATGTAAATTGCCAACAGCCACTCTGGAGAAGTGTACGGTGTGTCCTGAAACATCTGAAAAACACATCTTAGAGAGCATAGGGCACTTCCACTCATGGGGGTATAAATTGGGAAAATGAAAAATCAGCAAGACACAAGCACCCCAAAGTTGAGGGCTGCTCTGTTGACAAGGACCTCCACTTCATTCCACCTTCAATATCCCAGGAAAGAGAAAAATGGATAAAGAAGTTGTGGTCCTTATGTACAATGGAATATCACTCAGCCATGAAATCAATGTCATAAGGTTAGTAGCAGCATGATGAGTGGATTTAGGTACGATGATTCTAACTGAAATAAGTCACACAGAAAAGGACACTTCTCATAAGGTATCACTGATAGAGGGAATGTAAAAACCGTTACACTTGAACTGAATTACAAAACAGAACAGAGTCACACATGCAGAAAACAGACTATGGCTGCTTAACGGGAAAGGTGAGGTGGGGTGATACATAAAACAAGGGTATCAAATTAGCTCAGATACCGTTCCATAAACCCAATATGTAATAGACAAGACCTACTCCTTGCTCAGAGAACTGGACTCAACACGCCCTATTCACCACACAAGAATATATCTGACTAGTAATAATCTTAAAACCTATGTATTGATATCTCTCTGTTAGTGTGTCAAGTGGGTGTAAAGCGGCATAAACACAGCAGTGAAAAGCAGCTAAACCCCATTATGAAAATAAATTACTTTGAAAAACCCATGAAACAACGACAGTGAAAGAGATAGAAATTCTTACACAATGAGTTCAGGGGCTGTGATGCAACCTGGATTGACCATATCTAGACCCACAGCTGGATGAGACATAAGGGTGGACACTCTTGGGGCTGAGAGGTTTGGTGAGGTTGGGTGAGCAAACGCAGACCCTTTAAAGTAATACGGCGTGGTACCCATCGCATGGGTCCCAAATCTCCAGGTTCAAGGGCATCTTCCTACATCGAAAACATGCATGAGAAACCCAGAAGATGGTACACCGTGTGATGGGGAAAGGTTTCTAAAACGCACATCATTTCTCATCTCCTTGTGCCCGGGTTCGCCATTCCAGCCGCTTTACTAGCAATCTCCCTACTTGGAGCATCAGCACCTTTAACCTCCTGTTCCGTACAGGTTGCAATTTGTCCTGAGGATGAACGGGAAGACGGGGAACCAACGAGAGACTAGCTCTTGGTGTCGGGACAGGCACAGGTCACTCTATTTTCCCATCAGGAAGAAGAATTAACCACAGGCTCAGCCTGCCCCCCGGAACCAGAACAGGGCCTGAAGCCATCCTGCGCTTTTGCGGCCAGCTCCCAAAAAAGCGAGTTGTAAAATGGAGGTTCAGGGCACTGCAATTCACAAACCTGCAGAGTTATAAATGATAACTTTCGTCCACAAATATATTGAGGGAAGGCAAAGGAGAGGATTTGAAATCAAGGCAGAATTGCACGAAACAGATTTCAGGAGGTAGATACGAATCGCCTTTAAAGCACATGAAAAGCGGCAAAACGTTGACAATGATGCCCTTGGCCAAAAAGGGCGTATGCGTTTTTTCCTGAATATATTCAGGAAAAATCGCATACGCCCTTTTTGGCCAACCAAGCAACCTGGAAAGGCAAATCAGTGCTACAGAGAAGTCTCGCTTCCCATCGGTCAAAAGGGCCATGCTGAAAAAAGTCTCAAAACCAGAAATGCAGGACAGGCCATGGAGAAATGGGAGCCTTGCTACACTGATGGGCGGGATGTAAATTGCCAAGAGCCACTCTGGAGAAGTGTCCGGTGAGTCCTGAAACATCTAAAAAACACAGCTTAGAGAGCATAGGGCACTTCCACTCATGGGGGTATAAACTGGGAAAATGAAAATCAGCAAGACACAAGCACCCCAAAGTTTAGGGCTGCTCTGTTGACAAGGACCTCCACTTCATTCCTCCTTCAATATCCCAGGAAAGGGAAAAATGGATAAAGAAGTTGTGGTCCTTATGTACAATGGAATATCACTCAGCCATGAAATCAATGTCATAAGGCTAGTAGCAGCATGATGAGTGGATTTAGGTACGACGATTCTAAGTGAAATAAGTCACACAGAAAAGGACACTTCTCATAAGGTATCACTTATAGAGGGAATGTAAAAACCGTTACACTTGAACTGAATTACAAAACAGAACAGAGTCACACATGCAGAAAACACACCATGGCTGCTTAACGGGAAAGGTGAGGTGGGGTGATACATAAAACAAGGGTATCAAATTAGCTCAGATACCGTTCCATAAACCCAATATGTAATAGACAAGACCTACTCCTTGCTCAGAGAACTGGACTCAACACGCCCTATTCACCGCACAAGAATATATCTGACTAGTAATAATCTTAAAACCTATGTATTGATATCTCTCTGTTAGTGTGTCAAGTGGGTGTAAAGCGGCATAAACACAGCAGTGAAAAGCAGCTAAACCCCATTATAAAAATAAATTACTTCGAAAAACCCATGAAACAAAGACAGTGAAAGAGAGAGAAATTCTTACACAATGCGTTCAGGGGCTGTGATGCAACCTGGATTGACCATATCTAGACCCACAGCTGGATGAGACATAAGGGTGGACACTCTTGTGGCTGAGACGTTTGGTGAGGTTGGGTGAGCAAACGCAGACCCTTTAAAGTAATACTGCGTGGTACCCATCGCATGGGTCCCAAATCTCCAGGTTCAAGGGCATCTTCCTACATCGAAAACATGCATGAGAAAACAAAAAGATGGTACACCATGTGATGGGGAAAGGTTTCTAAAACGCACCTCATTTCTCTTCTCCTTGTTCCCGGGTTCGCCATTCCAGCCGCTTTACTAACAATCTCCCTACTTGCAGCATTAGCACCTTTAACCTCCTGTTCCGTACAGGTTGCAATTTGTCCTGAGGATGAACTGGTAGACGGGGAACCAGTGAGAGACTAGCTCTTGTTGTTGGCACAGGCACAGGTCACTCTATTTTCCCATCAGGAAGAAGAATTCACCACAGGCTCATCATCCCCCCCGGAACCAGAACAGGGCCTGAAGCCATCCAGCGCTTTTGCGGCCAGCTCCCAAAAAAGCGAGTTGTAAAATGGAGCTTCAGGGCACTGCAATTCACAAACCTGCAGAGTTATAAATGATAACTCTCGTCCACAAATATATTGAGGGAAGGCAAAGAAGAGGATTTGAAATCAAGGCAGAATTGCAGGAAACAGATTTCAGGAGGTAGATTCGAATCGCCTTTAAAGCACATGAAAAGCGGCAAAACGTTGACAATGATGCCCTTGGCCAAAAAGGGCGTATGCGTTTTTTCCTGAATATATTCAGGAATAAACCCATACGCCCTTTTTGGCCAACCAAGCAACCTGGAAAGGCAAATCAGGGCTACAAAGACGACTCGCTACCCATCGGTCAAAAGGGCCATGCTGAAAAATGTCTCAAAACCAGAAATGCAGGACAGGCCATGGAGAAATGGGAGCCTTGCTACACTGATGGGCGGGATGTAAATTGCCAACAGCCACTCTGGAGAAGTGTACGGTGTGTCCTGAAACATCTAAAAAACACAGCTTAGAGAGCATAGGGCACTTCCACTCATGGGGGTATAAATTGGGAAAATGAAAAATCAGCAAGACACAAGCACCCCAAAGTTTAGGGCTGCTCTGTTGACAAGGACCTCCACTTCATTCCACCTTCAATATCCCAGGAAAGAGAAAAATGGATAAAGAAGTTGTGGTCCTTATGTACAATGGAATATCACTCAGCCATGAAATCAATGTCATAAGGCTAGTAGCAGCATGATGAGTGGATTTAGGTACGACGATTCTAAGTGAAATAAGTCACACAGAAAAGGACACTTCTCATAAGGTATCACTTATAGAGGGAATGTAAAAACCGTTACACTTGAACTGAATTACAAAACAGAACAGAGTCACACATGCAGAAAACACACTATGGCTGCTTAAAGGGAAAGGTGAGGTGGGGTGATACATAAAACAAGGGTTTCAAATTAGCTCAGATACCGTTCCATAAACCCAATATGTAATAGACAAGACCTACTCCTTGCTCAGAGAACTGGACTCAACACGCCCTATTCACCACACAAGAATATATCTGACTAGTAATAATCTTAAAACCTATGTATTGATATCTCTCTGTTAGTGTGTCAAGTGGCTGTAAAGCAGCATAAACACAGCAGTGAAAAGCAGCTAAACCCCATTATAAAAATAAATTACTTTTACAAACCCATGAAACAAAAACAGTGAAAGAGAGAGAAATTCTTACACAATGCGTTCAGGGGCTGTGATGCAACCTGGATTGACCATATCTAGACCCACAGCTGGATGAGACATAAGGGTGGACACTCTTGGGGCTGAGAGGTTTGGTGAGGTTGGGTGAGCAAACGCAGACCCTTTAAAGTAATACTGCGTGGTACCCATCCCATGGGTCCCAAATCTCCAGGTTCAAGGGCATCTTCCTACATTGAAAACATGCACGAGAAACCCAGAAGATGGTACACCGTGTGATGGGGAAAAATATCTAAAACGCACCTCATTTCTCATCTCCTTGTGCCCGGGTTCTCCATTCCAGCCGCTTTACTAGCAATCTCCTTATTTGGAGCATCAGCACCTTTAACCTCCTGTTCCGTGCAGGTTGCAATTTGTCCTGAGGATGAACGGGAAGAAGGGGAACCAGTGAGAGACTAGCTCTTGTTGTTGGGACAGGCACAGGTCACTCTATTTTCCCATCAGGAAGAAGAATTAACCACAGGCTCATCATCCCCCCCGGAACCAGAACAGGGCCTGAAGCCATCCAGCGCTTTTGCGGCCAGCTCCCAAAAAAGCGAGTTGTAAAATGGAGCTTCAGGGCACTGCAATTCACAAACCTGCAGAGTTATAAATCATAACTCTCGTCCACAAATATATTGAGGGAAGGCAAAGAAGAGGATTTGAAATCAAGGCAGAATTGCAGGAAACAGATTTCAGGAGGTAGATTCGAATCGCCTTTAAAGCACATGAAAAGCGGCAAAACGTTGACAATGATGCCCTTGGCTAAAAATGGCGTATGCGTTTTTTCCTGAATATATTCAGGAAAAAACGCATACGCCCTTTTTGGCCAACCAAGCAACCTGGAAAGGCAAATCAGCGCTACAAAGAAGACTCGCTACCCATCGGTCAAAAGGGCCATGCTGAAAACAGTCTCAAAACCAGAAATGCGGGACAGGCCATGGAGAAATGGGAGCCTTGCTACACTGATGGGCGGGATGTAAATTGCCAACAGCCACTCTGGAGAAGTGTACGGTGTGTCTTGAAACATCTAAAAAACACAGCTTAGAGAGCATAGGGCACTTCCACTCATGGGGGTATAAATTGGGAAAATGAAAAATCAGCAAGACACAAGCACCCCAAAGTTTAGGGCTGCTCTGTTGACAAGGACCTCCACTTCATTCCACCTTCAATATCCCAGGAAAGAGAAAAATGGATAAAGAAGTTGTGGTCCTTATGTACAATGGAATATCACTCAGCCATGAAATCGATGTCATAAGGCTAGTAGCAGCATGATGAGTGGATTTAGGTACGACGATTCTAAGTGAAATAAGTCACACAGAAAAGGACACTTCTCATAAGGTATCACTTATAGAGGGAATGTAAAAACTGTTACACTTGAACTGAATTACAAAACAGAACAGAGTCACACATGCAGAAAACACACTATGGCTGCTTATCGGGAAAGGAGAGGTGGGGTGATACATAAACCAAGGGTTTCAAATTAGCTCAGATACCGTTCCATAAACCCAATATGTAATAGACAAGACCTACTCCTTGCTCAGAGAACTGGACTCAACACGCCCTATTCACCACACAAGAATATATCTGACTAGTAATAATCTTAAAACCTATGTATTGATATCTCTCTGTTAGTGTGTCAAGTGGGTGTAAAGCAGCATAAACACAGCAGTGAAAAGCAGCTAAACCCCATTATAAAAATAAATTACTTTGAAACACCCATGAAACAAAGACAGTGAAAGAAAGAGAAATTCTTACACAATGCGTTCAGGGGCTGTGATGCAACCTGGATTGACCATATCTAGACCCACAGCTGGATGAGACATAAGGGTGGACACTCTTGGGGCTGAGATGTTTGGTGAGGTTGGGTGAGCAAACGCAGACCCTTTAAAGTAATACTGCGTGGTACCCATCCCATGGGTCCCAAATCTCCAGGTTCAAGGGCATCTTCCTACATCGAAAACATACACTAGAAACCCAGAAGATGGTACACCGTGTGATGGGGAAAAATATCTAAAACGCACCTCATTTCTCATCTCCTTGTGCCCGGGTTCTCCATTCCAGCCGCTTTACTAGCAATCTCCTTATTTGGAGCATCAGCACCTTTAACCTCCTGTTCCGTGCAGGTTGCAATTTGTCCTGAGGATGAACGGGAAGACGGGGAACCAGTGAGAGACTAGCTCTTGGTGTTGGGACAGGCACAGGTCACTCTATTTTCCCATCAGGAAGAAGAATTAACCACAGGCTCATCATCCCCCCCGGAACCAGAACAGGGCCTGAAGCCATCCAGCGCTTTTGCGGCCAGCTCCCAAAAAAGCGAGTTGTAAAATGGAGGTTCAGGGCACTGCAATTCACAAACCTGCAGAGTTATAAATGATAACTCTCGTCCACAAATATATTGAGGGAAGGCAAAGAAGAGGATTTTAAATCAAGGCAGAATTGCAGGAAACAGATTTCAGGAGGTAGATTCGAATCGCCTTTAAAGCACATGAAAAGCGGCAAAACGTTGACAATGATGCCCTTGGCCAAAAAGGGCGTATGCGTTTTTTCCTGAATATATTCAGGAAAAAACCCATACGCCCTTTTTGGCCAACCAAGCAACCTGGAAAGGCAAATCAGCGCTACAAAGAAGACTCGCTACCCATCGGTCAAAAGGGCCATGCTGAAAAAAGTCTCAAAACCAGAAATGCAGGACAGGCCATGGAGAAATGGGAGCCTTGCTACACTGATGGGCGGGATGTAAATTGCCAACAGCCACTCTGGAGAAGTGTACGGTGTGTCCTGAAACATCTAAAAAACACAGCTTAGAGAGCATAGGGCACTTCCACTCATGTGGGTATAAATTGGGAAAATGAAAAATCAGCAAGACACAAGCACCCCAAAGTTTAGGGCTGCTCTGTTGAAAAGGACCTCCACTTCATTCCACCTTCAATATCCCAGGAAAGAGAAAAATGGATAAAGAAGTTGTGGTCCTTATGTACAATGGAATATCACTCAGCCATGAAATCAATGTCATAAGGCTAGTAGCAGCATGATGAGTGGATTTAGGTTCGACGATTCTAAGTGAAATAAGTCACACAGAAAAGGACACTTCTCATAAGGTATCACTTATAGAGGGAATGTAAAAACCGTTACACTTGAACTGAATTACAAAACAGAACAGAGTCACACATGCAGAAAACACACTATGGCTGCTTAACGGGAAAGGTGAGGTGGGGTGATACATAAAACAAGCGTTTCAAATTAGCTCAGATACCGTTCCATAAACCCAATATGTAATAGACAAGACCTACTCCTTGCTCAGAGAACTGGACTCAACACGCCCTATTCACCGCACAAGAATATATCTGACTAGTAATAATCTTAAAACCTATGTATTGATATCTCTCTGTTAGTGTGTCAAGTGGGTGTAAAGCGGCATAAACACAGCAGTGAAAAGCAGCTAAACCCCATTATGAAAATAAATTACTTTGAAAAACCCATGAAACAACGACAGTGAAAGAGAGAGAAATTCTTACACAATGCGTTCAGGGGCTGTGATGCAACCTGGATTGACCATATCTAGACCCACAGCTGGATGAGACATAAGGGTGGACACTCTTGGGGCTGAGAGGTTTGGTGAGGTTGGGTGAGCAAACGCGGACCCTTTAAAGTAATACTGCGTGGTACCCATCGCATGGGTCCCAAATCTCCATGTTCAAGGGCATCTTCCTACATCGAAAACATGCATGAGAAACCCAGAAGATGGTACACCGTGTGATGGGGAAAGGTTTCTAAAACGCACCTCATTTCTCATCTCCTTGTGCCCGGGTTCGCCATTCCAGCCGCTTTACTAGCAATCTCCCTACTTGGAGCATCAGCACCTTTAACCTCCTGTTCCGTACAGGTTGCAATTTGTCCTGAGGATGAACGGGAAGACGGGGAACCAACGAGAGACTAGCTCTTGGTGTCGGGACAGGCACAGGTCACTCTATTTTCCCATCAGGAAGAAGAATTAACCACAGGCTCAGCCTGCCCCCCGGAACCAGAACAGGGCCTGAAGCCATCCTGCGCTTTTGCGGCCAGCTCCCAAAAAACCGAGTTGTAAAATGGAGGTTCAGGGCACTGCAATTCACAAACCTGCAGAGTTATAAATGATAACTCTCGTCCACAAATATATTGAGGGAAGGCAATGAAGAGGATTTGAATTCAAGGCAGAATTGCACGAAACAGATTTCAGGAGGTAGATACGAATCGCCTTTAAAGCACATGAAAAGCGGCAAAACGTTGACAATGATGCCCTTGGCCAAAAAGGGCGTATGCGTTTTTTCCTGAATATATTCAGGAAAAAACGCATACGCCCTTTTTGGCCAACCAAGCAACCTGGAAAAGCAAGTCAGTGCTACAGAGAAGTCTCGCTTCCCATCGGTCAAAAGGGCCATGCTGAAAAAAGTGTCAAAACCAGAAATGCAGGACAGGCCATGGAGAAATGGGAGCCTTGCTACACTGATGGGCGGGATGTAAATTGCCAACAGCCACTCTGGAGAAGTGTACGGTGTGTCCTGAAACATCTGAAAAACACAGCTTAGAGAGCATAGGGCACTTCCACTCATGGGGGTATAAATTGGGAAAATTAAAAATCAGCAAGACACAAGCACCCCAAAGTTGAGGGCTGCTCTGTTGACAAGGACCTCCACTTAATTCCACCTTCAATATCCCAGGAAAGAGAAAAATGGATAAAGAAGTTGTGGTCCTTATGTACAATGGAATATCACTCAGCCATGAAATCAATGTCATAAGGTTAGTAGCAGCATGATGAGTGGATTTAGGTACGACGATTCTAAGTGAAATAAGTCACACAGAAAAGGACACTTCTCATGAGGTATCACTGATAGAGGGAATGTAAAAACCGTTACACTTGAACTGAATTACAAAACAGAACAGAGTCACACATGCAGAAAACACACTATGGCTGCTTAACAGGAAAGGTGAGGTGGGGTGATACATAAAACAAGGGTATCAAATTAGCTCAGATACCGTTCCATAAACCCAATATGTAGTAGACAAGACCTACTCCTTGCTCAGAGAACTGGACTCAACACGCCCTATTCACCGCACAAGAATATATCTGACTAGTAATAATCTTAAAACCTATGTATTGATATCTCTCTGTTAGTGTGTCAAGTGGGTGTAAAGCGGCATAAGCACAGCCGTGAAAAGCAGCTAAACCCCATTATGAAAATAAATTACTTTGAAAAACCCATGAAACAACGACAGTGAAAGAGATAGAAATTCTTACACAATGAGTTCAGGGGCTGTGATGCAACCTGGATTGACCATATCTAGACCCACAGCTGGATGAGACATAAGGGTGGACACTCTTGGGGCTGAGAGGTTTGGTGAGGTTGGGTGAGCAAACGCGGACCCTTTAAAGTAATACTGCGTGGTACCCATCGCATGGGTCCCAAATCTCCAGGTTGAAGGGCATCTTCCTACATCGAAAACATGCATGAGAAACCCAGAAGATGGTACACCGTGTGATGGGGAAAGGTTTCTAAAACGCACCTCATTTCTCATCTCCTTGTGCCCGGGTTCGCCTTTCCAGCCGCTTTACTAGCAATCTCCCTACTTGGAGCATCAGCACCTTTAACCTCCTGTTCCGTACAGGTTGCAATTTGTCCTGAGGATGAACGGGAAGACGGGGAACCAACGAGAGACTAGCTCTTGGTGTCGGGACAGGCACAGGTCACTCTATTTTCCCATCAGGAAGAAGAATTAACCACAGGCTCAGCCTGCCCCCCGGAACCAGAACAGGGCCTGAAGCCATCCTGCGCTTTTGCGGCCAGCTCCCAAAAAAGCGAGTTGTAAAATGGAGCTTCAGGGCACTGCAATTCACAAACCTGCAGAGTTATAAATGATAACTCTCGTCCACAAATATATTGAGGGAAGGCAAAGAAGAGGATTTGAATTCAAGGCAGAATTGCACGAAACAGATTTCAGGAGGTAGATACGAATCGCCTTTAAAGCACATGAAAAGCGGCAAAACGTTGACAATGATGCCCTTGGCCAAAAAGGGCGTATGCGTTTTTTCCTGAATATATTCAGGAAAAAACGCATACGCCCTTTTTGGCCAACCAAGCAACCTGGAAAAGCAAGTCAGCGCTACAGAGAAGTCTCGCTTCCCATCGGTCAAAAGGGCCATGCTGAAAAAAGTGTCAAAACCAGAAATGCAGGACAGGCCATGGAGAAATGGGAGCCTTGCTACACTGATGGGCGGGATGTAAATTGCCAACAGCCACTCTAGAGAAGTGTACGGTGTGTCCTGAAATATCTGAAAAACACAGCTTAGAGAGCATAGGGCACTTCCACTCATGGGGGTATAAATTGGGAAAATTAAAAATCAGCAAGACACAAGCACCCCAAAGTTGAGGGCTGCTCTGTTGACAAGGACCTCCACTTCATTCCACCTTAAATATCCCAGGAAAGAGAAAAATGGATAAAGAAGTTGTGGTCCTTATGTACAATGGAATATCACTCAGCCATGAAATCAATGTCATAAGGTTAGTAGCAGCATGATGAGTGGATTTAGGTACGACGATTCTAAGTGAAATAAGTCACACAGAAAAGGACACTTCTCATAAGGTATCACTGATAGAGGGAATGTAAAAACCGTTACACTTGAACTGAATTACAAAACAGAACAGAGTCACACATGCAGAAAACACACTATGGCTGCTTAACGGGAAAGGTGAGGTGGGGTGATACATAAAACAAGGGTATCAAATTAGCTCAGATACCGTTCCATAAACCCAATATGTAGTAGACAAGACCTACTCCTTGCTCAGAGAACTGGACTCAACACGCCCTATTCACCGCACAAGAATATATCTGACTAGTAATAATCTTAAAACCTATGTATTGATATCTCTCTGTTAGTGTGTCAAGTGGGTGTAAAGCGGCATAAACACAGCAGTGAAAAGCAGCTAAACCCCATTATGAAAATAAATTACTTTGAAAAACCCATGAAACAACGACAGTGAAAGAGAGAGAAATTCGTACACAATGCGTTCGGGGCTGTGATGCAACCTGGATTGACCATATCTAGACCCACAGCTGGATGAGACATAAGGGTGGACACTCTTGGGGCTGAGAGGTTTGGTGAGGTTGGGTGAGCAAACGCAGACCCTTTAAAGTAATACTGCGTGGTACCCATCACATGGGTCCCAAATCTCCAGCTTCAAGGGCATCTTCCTACATCGAAAACATGCATGAGAAACCCAGAAGATGGTACACCGTGTGATGGGGAAAGGTTTCTAAAACGCACCTCATTTCTCATCTCCTTGTGCCCGGGTTCGCCTTTCCAGCCGCTTTACTAGCAATCTCCCTACTTGGAGCATCAGCACCTTTAACCTCCTGTTCCGTACAGGTTGCAATTTGTCCTGAGGATGAACGGGAAGACGGGGAACCAACGAGAGACTAGCTCTTGGTGTCGGGACAGGCACAGGTCACTCTATTTTCCCATCAGGAAGAAGAATTAACCACAGGCTCAGCCTGCCCCCCGGAACCAGAACAGGGCCTGAAGCCATCCTGCGCTTTTGCGGCCAGCTCCCAAAAAAGCGAGTTGTAAAATGGAGGTTCAGGGCACTGCAATTCACAAACCTGCAGAGTTATAAATGATAACTCTCGTCCACAAATATATTGAGGGAAGGCAAAGAAGAGGATTTGAATTCAAGGCAGAATTGCACGAAACAGATTTCAGGAGGTAGATACGAATCGCCTTTAAAGCACATGAAAAGCGGCAAAACGTTGACAATGATGCCCTTGGCCAAAAAGGGCGTATGCGTTTTTTCCTGAATATATTCAGGAAAAAACGCATACGCCCTTTTTGGCCAACCAAGCAACCTGGAAAAGCAAGTCAGCGCTACAGAGAAGTCTCGCTTCCCATCGGTCAAAAGGGCCATGCTGAAAAAAGTGTCAAAAGCAGAAAAGCAGGACAGGCCATGGAGAAATGGGAGCCTTGCTACACTGATGGGCGGGATGTAAATTGCCAACAGCCACTCTGGAGAAGTGTACGGTGTGTCCTGAAACATCTAAAAAACACAGCTTAGAGAGCATAGGGCACTTCCACTCATGGGGGTATAAATTGGGAAAATGAAAAATCAGCAAGACACAAGCACCCCAAAGTTTAGGGCTGCTCTGTTGACAAGGACCTCCACTTCATTCCACCTTCAATATCCCAGGAAAGAGAAAAATGGATAAAGAAGTTGTGGTCCTTATGTACAATGGAATATCACTCAGCCATGAAATCAATGTCATAAGGCTAGTAGCAGCATGATGAGTGGATTTAGGTACGACGATTCTAAGTGAAATAAGTCACACAGAAAAGGACACTTCTCATAAGGTATCACTTATAGAGGGAATGTAAAAACCGTTACACTTGAACTGAATTACAAAACAGAACAGATTCACACATGCAGAAAACACACTATGGCTGCTTAAAGGGAAAGGTGAGGTGGGGTGATACATAAAACAAGGGTTTCAAATTAGCTCAGATACCGTTCCATAAACCCAATATGTAATAGACAAGACCTACTCCTTGCTCAGAGAACTGGACTCAACACGCCCTATTCACCACACAAGAATATATCTGACTAGTAATAATCTTAAAACCTATGTATTGATATCTCTCTGTTAGTGTGTCAAGTGGCTGTAAAGCAGCATAAACACAGCAGTGAAAAGCAGCTAAACCCCATTATAAAAATAAATTACTTTTACAAACCCATGAAACAAAAACAGTGAAAGAGAGAGAAATTCTTACACAATGCGTTCAGGGGCTGTGATGCAACCTGGATTGACCATATCTAGACCCACAGCTGGATGAGACATAAGGGTGGACACTCTTGGGGCTGAGAGGTTTGGTGAGGTTGGGTGAGCAAACGCAGACCCTTTAAAGTAATACTGCGTGGTACCCATCCCATGGGTCCCAAATCTCCAGGTTCAAGGGCATCTTCCTACATTGAAAACATGCACGAGAAACCCAGAAGATGGTACACCGTGTGATGGGGAAAAATATCTAAAACGCACCTCATTTCTCATCTCCTTGTGCCCGGGTTCTCCATTCCAGCCGCTTTACTAGCAATCTCCTTATTTGGAGCATCAGCACCTTTAACCTCCTGTTCCGTGCAGGTTGCAATTTGTCCTGAGGATGAACGGGAAGAAGGGGAACCAGTGAGAGACTAGCTCTTGTTGTTGGGACAGGCACAGGTCACTCTATTTTCCCATCAGGAAGAAGAATTAACCACAGGCTCATCATCCCCCCCGGAACCAGAACAGGGCCTGAAGCCATCCAGCGCTTTTGCGGCCAGCTCCCAAAAAAGCGAGTTGTAAAATGGAGCTTCAGGGCACTGCAATTCACAAACCTGCAGAGTTATAAATGATAACTCTCGTCCACAAATATATTGAGGGAAGGCAAAGAAGAGGATTTGAAATCAAGGCAGAATTGCAGGAAACAGATTTCAGGAGGTAGATTCGAATCGCCTTTAAAGCACATGAAAAGCGGCAAAACGTTGACAATGATGCCCTTGGCCAAAAAGGGCGTATGCGTTTTTTCCTGAATATATTCAGGAAAAAACCCATACGCCCTTTTTGGCCAACCAAGCAACCTGGAAAGGCAAATCAGCGCTACAAAGAAGACTCGCTACCCATCGGTCAAAAGGGCCATGCTGAAAAAAGTCTCAAAACCAGAAATGCAGGACAGGCCATGGAGAAATGGGAGCCTTGCTACACTGATGGGCGGGATGTAAATTGCCAACAGCCACTCTGGAGAAGTGTACGGTGTGTCCTGAAACATCTAAAAAACACAGCTTAGAGAGCATAGGGCACTTCCACTCATGTGGGTATAAATTGGGAAAATGAAAAATCAGCAAGACACAAGCACCCCAAAGTTTAGGGCTGCTCTGTTGAAAAGGACCTCCACTTCATTCCACCTTCAATATCCCAGGAAAGAGAAAAATGGATAAAGAAGTTGTGGTCCTTATGTACAATGGAATATCACTCAGCCATGAAATCAATGTCATAAGGCTAGTAGCAGCATGATGAGTGGATTTAGGTTCGACGATTCTAAGTGAAATAAGTCACACAGAAAAGGACACTTCTCATAAGGTATCACTTATAGAGGGAATGTAAAAACCGTTACACTTGAACTGAATTACAAAACAGAACAGAGTCACACATGCAGAAAACACACTATGGCTGCTTAACGGGAAAGGTGAGGTGGGGTGATACATAAAACAAGCGTTTCAAATTAGCTCAGATACCGTTCCATAAACCCAATATGTAATAGACAAGACCTACTCCTTGCTCAGAGAACTGGACTCAACACGCCCTATTCACCGCACAAGAATATATCTGACTAGTAATAATCTTAAAACCTATGTATTGATATCTCTCTGTTAGTGTGTCAAGTGGGTGTAAAGCGGCATAAACACAGCAGTGAAAAGCAGCTAAACCCCATTATGAAAATAAATTACTTTGAAAAACCCATGAAACAACGACAGTGAAAGAGAGAGAAATTCTTACACAATGCGTTCAGGGGCTGTGATGCAACCTGGATTGACCATATCTAGACCCACAGCTGGATGAGACATAAGGGTGGACACTCTTGGGGCTGAGAGGTTTGGTGAGGTTGGGTGAGCAAACGCGGACCCTTTAAAGTAATACTGCGTGGTACCCATCGCATGGGTCCCAAATCTCCATGTTCAAGGGCATCTTCCTACATCGAAAACATGCATGAGAAACCCAGAAGATGGTACACCGTGTGATGGGGAAAGGTTTCTAAAACGCACCTCATTTCTCATCTCCTTGTGCCCGGGTTCGCCATTCCAGCCGCTTTACTAGCAATCTCCCTACTTGGAGCATCAGCACCTTTAACCTCCTGTTCCGTACAGGTTGCAATTTGTCCTGAGGATGAACGGGAAGACGGGGAACCAACGAGAGACTAGCTCTTGGTGTCGGGACAGGCACAGGTCACTCTATTTTCCCATCAGGAAGAAGAATTAACCACAGGCTCAGCCTGCCCCCCGGTACCAGAACAGGGCCTGAAGCCATCCTGCGCTTTTGCGGCCAGCTCCCAAAAAACCGAGTTGTAAAATGGAGGTTCAGGGCACTGCAATTCACAAACCTGCAGAGTTATAAATGATAACTCTCGTCCACAAATATATTGAGGGAAGGCAATGAAGAGGATTTGAATTCAAGGCAGAATTGCACGAAACAGATTTCAGGAGGTAGATACGAATCGCCTTTAAAGCACATGAAAAGCGGCAAAACGTTGACAATGATGCCCTTGGCCAAAAAGTGCGTATGCGTTTTTTCCTGAATATATTCAGGAAAAAACGCATACGCCCTTTTTGGCCAACCAAGCAACCTGGAAAAGCAAGTCAGCGCTACAGAGAAGTCTCGCTTCCCATCGGTCAAAAGGGCCATGCTGAAAAAAGTGTCAAAACCAGAAATGCAGGACAGGCCATGGAGAAATGGGAGCCTTGCTACACTGATGGGCGGGATGTAAATTGCCAACAGCCACTCTGGAGAAGTGTACGGTGTGTCCTGAAACATCTGAAAAACACAGCTTAGAGAGCATAGGGCACTTCCACTCATGGGGGTATAAATTGGGAAAATGAAAAATCAGCAAGACACAAGCACCCCAAAGTTGAGGGCTGCTCTGTTGACAAGGACCTCCACTTCATTCCACCTTCAATATCCCAGGAAAGAGAAAAATGGATAAAGAAGTTGTGGTCCTTATGTACAATGGAATATCACTCAGCCATGAAATCAATGTCATAAGGTTAGTAGCAGCATGATGAGTGGATTTAGGTACGACGATTCTAAGTGAAATAAGTCACACAGAAAAGGACACTTCTCATGAGGTATCACTGATAGAGGGAATGTAAAAACCGTTACACTTGAACTGAATTACAAAACAGAACAGAGTCACACATGCAGAAAACACACTATGGCTGCTTAACAGGAAAGGTGAGGTGGGGTGATACATAAAACAAGGGTATCAAATTAGCTCAGATACCGTTCCATAAACCCAATATGTAGTAGACAAGACCTACTCCTTGCTCAGAGAACTGGACTCAACACGCCCTATTCACCGCACAAGAATATATCTGACTAGTAATAATCTTAAAACCTATGTATTGATATCTCTCTGTTAGTGTGTCAAGTGGGTGTAAAGCGGCATAAGCACAGCCGTGAAAAGCAGCTAAACCCCATTATGAAAATAAATTACTTTGAAAAACCCATGAAACAACGACAGTGAAAGAGATAGAAATTCTTACACAATGAGTTCAGGGGCTGTGATGCAACCTGGATTGACCATATCTAGACCCACAGCTGGATGAGACATAAGGGTGGACACTCTTGGGGCTGAGAGGTTTGGTGAGGTTGGGTGAGCAAACGCGGACCCTTTAAAGTAATACTGCGTGGTACCCATCGCATGGGTCCCAAATCTCCAGGTTGAAGGGCATCTTCCTACATCGAAAACATGCATGAGAAACCCAGAAGATGGTACACCGTGTGATGGGGAAAGGTTTCTAAAACGCACCTCATTTCTCATCTCCTTGTGCCCGGGTTCGCCTTTCCAGCCGCTTTACTAGCAATCTCCCTACTTGGAGCATCAGCACCTTTAACCTCCTGTTCCGTACAGGTTGCAATTTGTCCTGAGGATGAACGGGAAGACGGGGAACCAACGAGAGACTAGCTCTTGGTGTCGGGACAGGCACAGGTCACTCTATTTTCCCATCAGGAAGAAGAATTAACCACAGGCTCAGCCTGCCCCCCGGAACCAGAACAGGGCCTGAAGCCATCCTGCGCTTTTGCGGCCAGCTCCCAAAAAAGCGAGTTGTAAAATGGAGCTTCAGGGCACTGCAATTCACAAACCTGCAGAGTTATAAATGATAACTCTCGTCCACAAATATATTGAGGGAAGGCAAAGAAGAGGATTTGAATTCAAGGCAGAATTGCACGAAACAGATTTCAGGAGGTAGATACGAATCGCCTTTAAAGCACATGAAAAGCGGCAAAACGTTGACAATGATGCCCTTGGCCAAAAAGGGCGTATGCGTTTTTTCCTGAATATATTCAGGAAAAAACGCATACGCCCTTTTTGGCCAACCAAGCAACCTGGAAAAGCAAGTCAGCGCTACAGAGAAGTCTCGCTTCCCATCGGTCAAAAGGGCCATGCTGAAAAAAGTGTCAAAACCAGAAATGCAGGACAGGCCATGGAGAAATGGGAGCCTTGCTACACTGATGGGCGGGATGTAAATTGCCAACAGCCACTCTAGAGAAGTGTACGGTGTGTCCTGAAATATCTGAAAAACACAGCTTAGAGAGCATAGGGCACTTCCACTCATGGGGGTATAAATTGGGAAAATTAAAAATCAGCAAGACACAAGCACCCCAAAGTTGAGGGCTGCTCTGTTGACAAGGACCTCCACTTCATTCCACCTTAAATATCCCAGGAAAGAGAAAAATGGATAAAGAAGTTGTCGTCCTTATGTACAATGGAATATCACTCAGCCATGAAATCAATGTCATAAGGTTAGTAGCAGCATGATGAGTGGATTTAGGTACGACGATTCTAAGTGAAATAAGTCACACAGAAAAGGACACTTCTCATAAGGTATCACTGATAGAGGGAATGTAAAAACCGTTACACTTGAACTGAATTACAAAACAGAACAGAGTCACACATGCAGAAAACACACTATGGCTGCTTAACGGGAAAGGTGAGGTGGGGTGATACATAAAACAAGGGTATCAAATTAGCTCAGATACCGTTCCATAAACCCAATATGTAGTAGACAAGACCTACTCCTTGCTCAGAGAACTGGACTCAACACGCCCTATTCACCGCACAAGAATATATCTGACTAGTAATAATCTTAAAACCTATGTATTGATATCTCTCTGTTAGTGTGTCAAGTGGGTGTAAAGCGGCATAAACACAGCAGTGAAAAGCAGCTAAACCCCATTATGAAAATAAATTACTTTGAAAAACCCATGAAACAACGACAGTGAAAGAGAGAGAAATTCGTACACAATGCGTTCGGGGCTGTGATGCAACCTGGATTGACCATATCTAGACCCACAGCTGGATGAGACATAAGGGTGGACACTCTTGGGGCTGAGAGGTTTGGTGAGGTTGGGTGAGCAAACGCAGACCCTTTAAAGTAATACTGCGTGGTACCCATCACATGGGTCCCAAATCTCCAGCTTCAAGGGCATCTTCCTACATCGAAAACATGCATGAGAAACCCAGAAGATGGTACACCGTGTGATGGGGAAAGGTTTCTAAAACGCACCTCATTTCTCATCTCCTTGTGCCCGGGTTCGCCTTTCCAGCCGCTTTACTAGCAATCTCCCTACTTGGAGCATCAGCACCTTTAACCTCCTGTTCCGTACAGGTTGCAATTTGTCCTGAGGATGAACGGGAAGACGGGGAACCAACGAGAGACTAGCTCTTGGTGTCGGGACAGGCACAGGTCACTCTATTTTCCCATCAGGAAGAAGAATTAACCACAGGCTCAGCCTGCCCCCCGGAACCAGAACAGGGCCTGAAGCCATCCTGCGCTTTTGCGGCCAGCTCCCAAAAAAGCGAGTTGTAAAATGGAGCTTCAGGGCACTGCAATTCACAAACCTGCAGAGTTATAAATGATAACTCTCGTCCACAAATATATTGAGGGAAGGCAAAGAAGAGGATTTGAATTCAAGGCAGAATTGCACGAAACAGATTTCAGGAGGTAGATACGAATCGCCTTTAAAGCACATGAAAAGCGGCAAAACGTTGACAATGATGCCCTTGGCCAAAAAGGGCGTATGCGTTTTTTCCTGAATATATTCAGGAAAAAACGCATACGCCCTTTTTGGCCAACCAAGCAACCTGGAAAAGCAAGTCAGCGCTACAGAGAAGTCTCGCTTCCCATCGGTCAAAAGGGCCATGCTGAAAAAAGTGTCAAAAGCAGAAATGCAGGACAGGCCATGGAGAAATGGGAGCCTTGCTACACTGATGGGCGGGATGTAAATTGCCAACAGCCACTCTGGAGAAGTGTACGGTGTGTCCTGAAACATCTAAAAAACACAGCTTAGAGAGCATAGGGCACTTCCACTCATGGGGGTATAAATTGGGAAAATGAAAAATCAGCAAGACACAAGCACCCCAAAGTTTAGGGCTGCTCTGTTGACAAGGACCTCCACTTCATTCCACCTTCAATATCCCAGGAAAGAGAAAAATGGATAAAGAAGTTGTGGTCCTTATGTACAATGGAATATCACTCAGCCATGAAATCAATGTCATAAGGCTAGTAGCAGCATGATGAGTGGATTTAGGTACGACGATTCTAAGTGAAATAAGTCACACAGAAAAGGACACTTCTCATAAGGTATCACTTATAGAGGGAATGTAAAAACCGTTACACTTGAACTGAATTACAAAACAGAACAGAGTCACACATGCAGAAAACACACTATGGCTGCTTAAAGGGAAAGGTGAGGTGGGGTGATACATAAAACAAGGGTTTCAAATTAGCTCAGATACCGTTCCATAAACCCAATATGTAATAGACAAGACCTACTCCTTGCTCAGAGAACTGGACTCAACACGCCCTATTCACCACACAAGAATATATCTGACTAGTAATAATCTTAAAACCTATGTATTGATATCTCTCTGTTAGTGTGTCAAGTGGGTGTAAAGCAGCATAAACACAGCAGTGAAAAGCAGCTAAACCCCATTATAAAAATAAATTACTTTTACAAACCCATGAAACAAAAACAGTGAAAGAGAGAGAAATTCTTACACAATGCGTTCAGGGGCTGTGATGCAACCTGGATTGACCATATCTAGACCCACAGCTGGATGAGACATAAGGGTGGACACTCTTGGGGCTGAGAGGTTTGGTGAGGTTGGGTGAGCAAACGCAGACCCTTTAAAGTAATACTGCGTGGTACCCATCCCATGGGTCCCAAATCTCCAGGTTCAAGGGCATCTTCCTACATTGAAAACATGCACGAGAAACCCAGAAGATGGTACACCGTGTGATGGGGAAAAATATCTAAAACGCACCTCATTTCTCATCTCCTTGTGCCCGGGTTCTCCATTCCAGCCGCTTTACTAGCAATCTCCTTATTTGGAGCATCAGCACCTTTAACCTCCTGTTCCGTGCAGGTTGCAATTTGTCCTGAGGATGAACGGGAAGAAGGGGAACCAGTGAGAGACTAGCTCTTGTTGTTGGGACAGGCACAGGTCACTCTATTTTCCCATCAGGAAGAAGAATTAACCACAGGCTCATCATCCCCCCCGGAACCAGAACAGGGCCTGAAGCCATCCAGCGCTTTTGCGGCCAGCTCCCAAAAAAGCGAGTTGTAAAATGGAGCTTCAGGGCACTGCAATTCACAAACCTGCAGAGTTATAAATCATAACTCTCGTCCACAAATATATTGAGGGAAGGCAAAGAAGAGGATTTGAAATCAAGGCAGAATTGCAGGAAACAGATTTCAGGAGGTAGATTCGAATCGCCTTTAAAGCACATGAAAAGCGGCAAAACGTTGACAATGATGCCCTTGGCTAAAAATGGCGTATGCGTTTTTTCCTGAATATATTCAGGAAAAAACGCATACGCCCTTTTTGGCCAACCAAGCAACCTGGAAAGGCAAATCAGCGCTACAAAGAAGACTCGCTACCCATCGGTCAAAAGGGCCATGCTGAAAACAGTCTCAAAACCAGAAATGCGGGACAGGCCATGGAGAAATGGGAGCCTTGCTACACTGATGGGCGGGATGTAAATTGCCAACAGCCACTCTGGAGAAGTGTACGGTGTGTCTTGAAACATCTAAAAAACACAGCTTAGAGAGCATAGGGCACTTCCACTCATGGGGGTATAAATTGGGAAAATGAAAAATCAGCAAGACACAAGCACCCCAAAGTTTAGGGCTGCTCTGTTGACAAGGACCTCCACTTCATTCCACCTTCAATATCCCAGGAAAGAGAAAAATGGATAAAGAAGTTGTGGTCCTTATGTACAATGGAATATCACTCAGCCATGAAATCGATGTCATAAGGCTAGTAGCAGCATGATGAGTGGATTTAGGTACGACGATTCTAAGTGAAATAAGTCACACAGAAAAGGACACTTCTCATAAGGTATCACTTATAGAGGGAATGTAAAAACTGTTACACTTGAACTGAATTACAAAACAGAACAGAGTCACACATGCAGAAAACACACTATGGCTGCTTATCGGGAAAGGAGAGGTGGGGTGATACATAAACCAAGGGTTTCAAATTAGCTCAGATACCGTTCCATAAACCCAATATGTAATAGACAAGACCTACTCCTTGCTCAGAGAACTGGACTCAACACGCCCTATTCACCACACAAGAATATATCTGACTAGTAATAATCTTAAAACCTATGTATTGATATCTCTCTGTTAGTGTGTCAAGTGGGTGTAAAGCAGCATAAACACAGCAGTGAAAAGCAGCTAAACCCCATTATAAAAATAAATTACTTTGAAACACCCATGAAACAAAGACAGTGAAAGAAAGAGAAATTCTTACACAATGCGTTCAGGGGCTGTGATGCAACCTGGATTGACCATATCTAGACCCACAGCTGGATGAGACATAAGGGTGGACACTCTTGGGGCTGAGATGTTTGGTGAGGTTGGGTGAGCAAACGCAGACCCTTTAAAGTAATACTGCGTGGTACCCATCCCATGGGTCCCAAATCTCCAGGTTCAAGGGCATCTTCCTACATCGAAAACATACACTAGAAACCCAGAAGATGGTACACCGTGTGATGGGGAAAAATATCTAAAACGCACCTCATTTCTCATCTCCTTGTGCCCGGGTTCTCCATTCCAGCCGCTTTACTAGCAATCTCCTTATTTGGAGCATCAGCACCTTTAACCTCCTGTTCCGTGCAGGTTGCAATTTGTCCTGAGGATGAACGGGAAGACGGGGAACCAGTGAGAGACTAGCTCTTGGTGTTGGGACAGGCACAGGTCACTCTATTTTCCCATCAGGAAGAAGAATTAACCACAGGCTCATCATCCCCCCCGGAACCAGAACAGGGCCTGAAGCCATCCAGCGCTTTTGCGGCCAGCTCCCAAAAAAGCGAGTTGTAAAATGGAGCTTCAGGGCACTGCAATTCACAAACCTGCAGAGTTATAAATGATAACTCTCGTCCACAAATATATTGAGGGAAGGCAAAGAAGAGGATTTTAAATCAAGGCAGAATTGCAGGAAACAGATTTCAGGAGGTAGATTCGAATCGCCTTTAAAGCACATGAAAAGCGGCAAAACGTTGACAATGATGCCCTTGGCCAAAAAGGGCGTATGCGTTTTTTCCTGAATATATTCAGGAAAAAACCCATACGCCCTTTTTGGCCAACCAAGCAACCTGGAAAGGCAAATCAGCGCTACAAAGAAGACTCGCTACCCATCGGTCAAAAGGGCCATGCTGAAAAAAGTCTCAAAACCAGAAATGCAGGACAGGCCATGGAGAAATGGGAGCCTTGCTACACTGATGGGCGGGATGTAAATTGCCAACAGCCACTCTGGAGAAGTGTACGGTGTGTCCTGAAACATCTAAAAAACACAGCTTAGAGAGCATAGGGCACTTCCACTCATGTGGGTATAAATTGGGAAAATGAAAAATCAGCAAGACACAAGCACCCCAAAGTTTAGGGCTGCTCTGTTGAAAAGGACCTCCACTTCATTCCACCTTCAATATCCCAGGAAAGAGAAAAATGGATAAAGAAGTTGTGGTCCTTATGTACAATGGAATATCACTCAGCCATGAAATCAATGTCATAAGGCTAGTAGCAGCATGATGAGTGGATTTAGGTTCGACGATTCTAAGTGAAATAAGTCACACAGAAAAGGACACTTCTCATAAGGTATCACTGATAGAGGGAATGTAAAAACCGTTACACTTGAACTGAATTACAAAACAGAACAGAGTCACACATGCAGAAAACACACTATGGCTGCTTAACGGGAAAGGTGAGGTGGGGTGATACATAAAACAAGCGTTTCAAATTAGCTCAGATACCGTTCCATAAACCCAATATGTAATAGACAAGACCTACTCCTTGCTCAGAGAACTGGACTCAACACGCCCTATTCACCGCACAAGAATATATCTGACTAGTAATAATCTTAAAACCTATGTATTGATATCTCTCTGTTAGTGTGTCAAGTGGGTGTAAAGCGGCATAAACACAGCAGTGAAAAGCAGCTAAACCCCATTATGAAAATAAATTACTTTGAAAAACCCATGAAACAACGACAGTGAAAGAGAGAGAAATTCTTACACAATGCGTTCAGGGGCTGTGATGCAACCTGGATTGACCATATCTAGACCCACAGCTGGATGAGACATAAGGGTGGACACTCTTGGGGCTGAGAGGTTTGGTGAGGTTGGGTGAGCAAACGCGGACCCTTTAAATTAATACTGCGTGGTACCCATCGCATGGGTCCCAAATCTCCATGTTCAAGGGCATCTTCCTACATCGAAAACATGCATGAGAAACCCAGAAGATGGTACACCGTGTGATGGGGAAAGGTTTCTAAAACGAACCTCATTTCTCATCTCCTTGTGCCCGGGTTCGCCATTCCAGCCGCTTTACTAGCAATCTCCCTACTTGGAGCATCAGCACCTTTAACCTCCTGTTCCGTACAGGTTGCAATTTGTCCTGAGGATGAACGGGAAGACGGGGAACCAACGAGAGACTAGATCTTGGTGTCGGGACAGGCACAGGTCACTCTATTTTCCCATCAGGAAGAAGAATTAACCACAGGCTCAGCCTGCCCCCCGGAACCAGAACAGGGCCTGAAGCCATCCTGCGCTTTTGCGGCCAGCTCCCAAAAAACCGAGTTGTAAAATGGAGGTTCAGGGCACTGCAATTCACAAACCTGCAGAGTTATAAATGATAACTCTCGTCCACAAATATATTGAGGGAAGGCAATGAAGAGGATTTGAATTCAAGGCAGAATTGCACGAAACAGATTTCAGGAGGTAGATACGAATCGCCTTTAAAGCACATGAAAAGCGGCAAAACGTTGACAATGATGCCCTTGGCCAAAAAGGGCGTATGCGTTTTTTCCTGAATATATTCAGGAAAAAACGCATACGCCCTTTTTGGCCAACCAAGCAACCTGGAAAAGCAAGTCAGCGCTACAGAGAAGTCTCGCTTCCCATCGGTCAAAAGGGCCATGCTGAAAAAAGTGTCAAAACCAGAAATGCAGGACAGGCCATGGAGAAATGGGAGCCTTGCTACACTGATGGGCGGGATGTAAATTGCCAACAGCCACTCTGGAGAAGTGTACGGTGTGTCCTGAAACATCTGAAAAACACAGCTTAGAGAGCATAGGGCACTTCCACTCATGGGGGTATAAATTGGGAAAATTAAAAATCAGCAAGACACAAGCACCCCAAAGTTGAGGGCTGCTCTGTTGACAAGGACCTCCACTTAATTCCACCTTCAATATCCCAGGAAAGAGAAAAATGGATAAAGAAGTTGTGGTCCTTATGTACAATGGAATATCACTCAGCCATGAAATCAATGTCATAAGGTTAGTAGCAGCATGATGAGTGGATTTAGGTACGACGATTCTAAGTGAAATAAGTCACACAGAAAAGGACACTTCTCATGAGGTATCACTGATAGAGGGAATGTAAAAACCGTTACACTTGAACTGAATTACAAAACAGAACAGAGTCACACATGCAGAAAACACACTATGGCTGCTTAACAGGAAAGGTGAGGTGGGGTGATACATAAAACAAGGGTATCAAATTAGCTCAGATACCGTTCCATAAACCCAATATGTAGTAGACAAGACCTACTCCTTGCTCAGAGAACTGGACTCAACACGCCCTATTCACCGCACAAGAATATATCTGACTAGTAATAATCTTAAAACCTATGTATTGATATCTCTCTGTTAGTGTGTCAAGTGGGTGTAAAGCGGCATAAGCACAGCCGTGAAAAGCAGCTAAACCCCATTATGAAAATAAATTACTTTGAAAAACCCATGAAACAACGACAGTGAAAGAGATAGAAATTCTTACACAATGAGTTCAGGGGCTGTGATGCAACCTGGATTGACCATATCTAGACCCACAGCTGGATGAGACATAAGGGTGGACACTCTTGGGGCTGAGAGGTTTGGTGAGGTTGGGTGAGCAAACGCGGACCCTTTAAAGTAATACTGCGTGGTACCCATCGCATGGGTCCCAAATCTCCAGGTTCAAGGGCATCTTCCTACATCGAAAACATGCATGAGAAACCCAGAAGATGGTACACCGTGTGATGGGGAAAGGTTTCTAAAACGCACCTCATTTCTCATCTCCTTGTGCCCGGGTTCGCCTTTCCAGCCGCTTTACTAGCAATCTCCCTACTTGGAGCATCAGCACCTTTAACCTCCTGTTCCGTACAGGTTGCAATTTGTCCTGAGGATGAACGGGAAGACGGGGAACCAACGAGAGACTAGCTCTTGGTGTCGGGACAGGCACAGGTCACTCTATTTTCCCATCAGGAAGAAGAATTAACCACAGGCTCAGCCTGCCCCCCGGAACCAGAACAGGGCCTGAAGCCATCCTGCGCTTTTGCGGCCAGCTCCCAAAAAAGCGAGTTGTAAAATGGAGCTTCAGGGCACTGCAATTCACAAACCTGCAGAGTTATAAATGATAACTCTCGTCCACAAATATATTGAGGGAAGGCAAAGAAGAGGATTTGAATTCAAGGCAGAATTGCACGAAACAGATTTCAGGAGGTAGATACGAATCGCCTTTAAAGCACATGAAAAGCGGCAAAACGTTGACAATGATGCCCTTGGCCAAAAAGGGCGTATGCGTTTTTTCCTGAATATATTCAGGAAAAAACGCATACGCCCTTTTTGGCCAACCAAGCAACCTGGAAAAGCAAGTCAGCGCTACAGAGAAGTCTCGCTTCCCATCGGTCAAAAGGGCCATGCTGAAAAAAGTGTCAAAACCAGAAATGCAGGACAGGCCATGGAGAAATGGGAGCCTTGCTACACTGATGGGCGGGATGTAAATTGCCAACAGCCACTCTAGAGAAGTGTACGGTGTGTCCTGAAATATCTGAAAAACACAGCTTAGAGAGCATAGGGCACTTCCACTCATGGGGGTATAAATTGGGAAAATTAAAAATCAGCAAGACACAAGCACCCCAAAGTTGAGGGCTGCTCTGTTGACAAGGACCTCCACTTCATTCCACCTTAAATATCCCAGGAAAGAGAAAAATGGATAAAGAAGTTGTGGTCCTTATGTACAATGGAATATCACTCAGCCATGAAATCAATGTCATAAGGTTAGTAGCAGCATGATGAGTGGATTTAGGTACGACGATTCTAAGTGAAATAAGTCACACAGAAAAGGACACTTCTCATAAGGTATCACTGATAGAGGGAATGTAAAAACCGTTACACTTGAACTGAATTACAAAACAGAACAGAGTCACACATGCAGAAAACACACTATGGCTGCTTAACGGGAAAGGTGAGGTGGGGTGATACATAAAACAAGGGTATCAAATTAGCTCAGATACCGTTCCATAAACCCAATATGTAGTAGACAAGACCTACTCCTTGCTCAGAGAACTGGACTCAACACGCCCTATTCACCGCACAAGAATATATCTGACTAGTAATAATCTTAAAACCTATGTATTGATATCTCTCTGTTAGTGTGTCAAGTGGGTGTAAAGCGGCATAAACACAGCAGTGAAAAGCAGCTAAACCCCATTATGAAAATAAATTACTTTGAAAAACCCATGAAACAACGACAGTGAAAGAGAGAGAAATTCGTACACAATGCGTTCGGGGCTGTGATGCAACCTGGATTGACCATATCTAGACCCACAGCTGGATGAGACATAAGGGTGGACACTCTTGGGGCTGAGAGGTTTGGTGAGGTTGGGTGAGCAAACGCAGACCCTTTAAAGTAATACTGCGTGGTACCCATCACATGGGTCCCAAATCTCCAGCTTCAAGGGCATCTTCCTACATCGAAAACATGCATGAGAAACCCAGAAGATGGTACACCGTGTGATGGGGAAAGGTTTCTAAAACGCACCTCATTTCTCATCTCCTTGTGCCCGGGTTCGCCTTTCCAGCCGCTTTACTAGCAATCTCCCTACTTGGAGCATCAGCACCTTTAACCTCCTGTTCCGTACAGGTTGCAATTTGTCCTGAGGATGAACGGGAAGACGGGGAACCAACGAGAGACTAGCTCTTGGTGTCGGGACAGGCACAGGTCACTCTATTTTCCCATCAGGAAGAAGAATTAACCACAGGCTCAGCCTGCCCCCCGGAACCAGAACAGGGCCTGAAGCCATGTGGCGCTTTTGCGGCCAGCTCCCAAAAAAGCGAGTTGTAAAATGGAGGTTCAGGGCACTGCAATTCACAAACCTGCAGAGTTATAAATGATAACTCTCGTCCACAAATATATTGAGGGAAGGCAAAGAAGAGGATTTGAATTCAAGGCAGAATTGCACGAAACAGATTTCAGGAGGTAGATACGAATCGCCTTTAAAGCACATGAAAAGCGGCAAAACGTTGACAATGATGCCCTTGGCCAAAAAGGGCGTATGCGTTTTTTCCTGAATATATTCAGGAAAAAACGCATACGCCCTTTTTGGCCAACCAAGCAACCTGGAAAAGCAAGTCAGCGCTACAGAGAAGTCTCGCTTCCCATCGGTCAAAAGGGCCATGCTGAAAAAAGTGTCAAAAGCAGAAATGCAGGACAGGCCATGGAGAAATGGGAGCCTTGCTACACTGATGGGCGGGATGTAAATTGCCAACAGCCACTCTGGAGAAGTGTACGGTGTGTCCTGAAACATCTAAAAAACACAGCTTAGAGAGCATAGGGCACTTCCACTCATGGGGGTATAAATTGGGAAAATGAAAAATCAGCAAGACACAAGCACCCCAAAGTTTAGGGCTGCTCTGTTGACAAGGACCTCCACTTCATTCCACCTTCAATATCCCAGGAAAGAGAAAAATGGATAAAGAAGTTGTGGTCCTTATGTACAATGGAATATCACTCAGCCATGAAATCAATGTCATAAGGCTAGTAGCAGCATGATGAGTGGATTTAGGTACGACGATTCTAAGTGAAATAAGTCACACAGAAAAGGACACTTCTCATAAGGTATCACTTATAGAGGGAATGTAAAAACCGTTACACTTGAACTGAATTACAAAACAGAACAGAGTCACACATGCAGAAAACACACTATGGCTGCTTAAAGGGAAAGGTGAGGTGGGGTGATACATAAAACAAGGGTTTCAAATTAGCTCAGATACCGTTCCATAAACCCAATATGTAATAGACAAGACCTACTCCTTGCTCAGAGAACTGGACTCAACACGCCCTATTCACCACACAAGAATATATCTGACTAGTAATAATCTTAAAACCTATGTATTGATATCTCTCTGTTAGTGTGTCAAGTGGGTGTAAAGCAGCATAAACACAGCAGTGAAAAGCAGCTAAACCCCATTATAAAAATAAATTACTTTTACAAACCCATGAAACAAAAACAGTGAAAGAGAGAGAAATTCTTACACAATGCGTTCAGGGGCTGTGATGCAACCTGGATTGACCATATCTAGACCCACAGCTGGATGAGACATAAGGGTGGACACTCTTGGGGCTGAGAGGTTTGGTGAGGTTGGGTGAGCAAACGCAGACCCTTTAAAGTAATACTGCGTGGTACCCATCCCATGGGTCCCAAATCTCCAGGTTCAAGGGCATCTTCCTACATTGAAAACATGCACGAGAAACCCAGAAGATGGTACACCGTGTGATGGGGAAAAATATCTAAAACGCACCTCATTTCTCATCTCCTTGTGCCCGGGTTCTCCATTCCAGCCGCTTTACTAGCAATCTCCTTATTTGGAGCATCAGCACCTTTAACCTCCTGTTCCGTGCAGGTTGCAATTTGTCCTGAGGATGAACGGGAAGAAGGGGAACCAGTGAGAGACTAGCTCTTGTTGTTGGGACAGGCACAGGTCACTCTATTTTCCCATCAGGAAGAAGAATTAACCACAGGCTCATCATCCCCCCCGGAACCAGAACAGGGCCTGAAGCCATCCAGCGCTTTTGCGGCCAGCTCCCAAAAAAGCGAGTTGTAAAATGGAGCTTCAGGGCACTGCAATTCACAAACCTGCAGAGTTATAAATCATAACTCTCGTCCACAAATATATTGAGGGAAGGCAAAGAAGAGGATTTGAAATCAAGGCAGAATTGCAGGAAACAGATTTCAGGAGGTAGATTCGAATCGCCTTTAAAGCACATGAAAAGCGGCAAAACGTTGACAATGATGCCCTTGGCTAAAAATGGCGTATGCGTTTTTTCCTGAATATATTCAGGAAAAAACGCATACGCCCTTTTTGGCCAACCAAGCAACCTGGAAAGGCAAATCAGCGCTACAAAGAAGACTCGCTACCCATCGGTCAAAAGGGCCATGCTGAAAACAGTCTCAAAACCAGAAATGCGGGACAGGCCATGGAGAAATGGGAGCCTTGCTACACTGATGGGCGGGATGTAAATTGCCAACAGCCACTCTGGAGAAGTGTACGGTGTGTCTTGAAACATCTAAAAAACACAGCTTAGAGAGCATAGGGCACTTCCACTCATGGGGGTATAAATTGGGAAAATGAAAAATCAGCAAGACACAAGCACCCCAAAGTTTAGGGCTGCTCTGTTGACAAGGACCTCCACTTCATTCCACCTTCAATATCCCAGGAAAGAGAAAAATGGATAAAGAAGTTGTGGTCCTTATGTACAATGGAATATCACTCAGCCATGAAATCGATGTCATAAGGCTAGTAGCAGCATGATGAGTGGATTTAGGTACGACGATTCTAAGTGAAATAAGTCACACAGAAAAGGACACTTCTCATAAGGTATCACTTATAGAGGGAATGTAAAAACTGTTACACTTGAACTGAATTACAAAACAGAACAGAGTCACACATGCAGAAAACACACTATGGCTGCTTATCGGGAAAGGAGAGGTGGGGTGATACATAAACCAAGGGTTTCAAATTAGCTCAGATACCGTTCCATAAACCCAATATGTAATAGACAAGACCTACTCCTTGCTCAGAGAACTGGACTCAACACGCCCTATTCACCACACAAGAATATATCTGACTAGTAATAATCTTAAAACCTATGTATTGATATCTCTCTGTTAGTGTGTCAAGTGGGTGTAAAGCAGCATAAACACAGCAGTGAAAAGCAGCTAAACCCCATTATAAAAATAAATTACTTTGAAACACCCATGAAACAAAGACAGTGAAAGAAAGAGAAATTCTTACACAATGCGTTCAGGGGCTGTGATGCAACCTGGATTGACCATATCTAGACCCACAGCTGGATGAGACATAAGGGTGGACACTCTTGGGGCTGAGATGTTTGGTGAGGTTGGGTGAGCAAACGCAGACCCTTTAAAGTAATACTGCGTGGTACCCATCCCATGGGTCCCAAATCTCCAGGTTCAAGGGCATCTTCCTACATCGAAAACATACACTAGAAACCCAGAAGATGGTACACCGTGTGATGGGGAAAAATATCTAAAACGCACCTCATTTCTCATCTCCTTGTGCCCGGGTTCTCCATTCCAGCCGCTTTACTAGCAATCTCCTTATTTGGAGCATCAGCACCTTTAACCTCCTGTTCCGTGCAGGTTGCAATTTGTCCTGAGGATGAACGGGAAGACGGGGAACCAGTGAGAGACTAGCTCTTGGTGTTGGGACAGGCACAGGTCACTCTATTTTCCCATCAGGAAGAAGAATTAACCACAGGCTCATCATCCCCCCCGGAACCAGAACAGGGCCTGAAGCCATCCAGCGCTTTTGCGGCCAGCTCCCAAAAAAGCGAGTTGTAAAATGGAGGTTCAGGGCACTGCAATTCACAAACCTGCAGAGTTATAAATGATAACTCTCGTCCACAAATATATTGAGGGAAGGCAAAGAAGAGGATTTTAAATCAAGGCAGAATTGCAGGAAACAGATTTCAGGAGGTAGATTCGAATCGCCTTTAAAGCACATGAAAAGCGGCAAAACGTTGACAATGATGCCCTTGGCCAAAAAGGGCGTATGCGTTTTTTCCTGAATATATTCAGGAAAAAACCCATACGCCCTTTTTGGCCAACCAAGCAACCTGGAAAGGCAAATCAGTGCTACAAAGAAGACTCGCTACCCATCGGTCAAAAGGGCCATGCTGAAAAAAGTCTCAAAACCAGAAATGCAGGACAGGCCATGGAGAAATGGGAGCCTTGCTACACTGATGGGCGGGATGTAAATTGCCAACAGCCACTCTGGAGAAGTGTACGGTGTGTCCTGAAACATCTAAAAAACACAGCTTAGAGAGCATAGGGCACTTCCACTCATGTGGGTATAAATTGGGAAAATGAAAAATCAGCAAGACACAAGCACCCCAAAGTTTAGGGCTGCTCTGTTGAAAAGGACCTCCACTTCATTCCACCTTCAATATCCCAGGAAAGAGAAAAATGGATAAAGAAGTTGTGGTCCTTATGTACAATGGAATATCACTCAGCCATGAAATCAATGTCATAAGGCTAGTAGCAGCATGATGAGTGGATTTAGGTTCGACGATTCTAAGTGAAATAAGTCACACAGAAAAGGACACTTCTCATAAGGTATCACTTATAGAGGGAATGTAAAAACCGTTACACTTGAACTGAATTACAAAACAGAACAGAGTCACACATGCAGAAAACACACTATGGCTGCTTAACGGGAAAGGTGAGGTGGGGTGATACATAAAACAAGCGTTTCAAATTAGCTCAGATACCGTTCCATAAACCCAATATGTAATAGACAAGACCTACTCCTTGCTCAGAGAACTGGACTCAACACGCCCTATTCACCGCACAAGAATATATCTGACTAGTAATAATCTTAAAACCTATGTATTGATATCTCTCTGTTAGTGTGTCAAGTGGGTGTAAAGCGGCATAAACACAGCAGTGAAAAGCAGCTAAACCCCATTATGAAAATAAATTACTTTGAAAAACCCATGAAACAACGACAGTGAAAGAGAGAGAAATTCTTACACAATGCGTTCAGGGGCTGTGATGCAACCTGGATTGACCATATCTAGACCCACAGCTGGATGAGACATAAGGGTGGACACTCTTGGGGCTGAGAGGTTTGGTGAGGTTGGGTGAGCAAACGCAGACCCTTTAAAGTAATACTTCGTGGTACCCGTCGCATGGGTCCCAAATCTCCAGCTTCAAGGGCATCTTCCTACATCGAAAACATGCATGAGAAACCCAGAAGATGGTACACCGTGTGATGGGGAAAGGTTTCTAAAATGCACCTCATTTCTCATCTCCTTGTGCCCGGGTTCGCCATTCCAGCCGCTTTACTAGCAATCTCCCTACTTGGAGCATCAGCACCTTTAACCTCCTGTTCCGTACAGGTTGCAATTTGTCCTGAGGATGAACGGGAAGACGGGGAACCAACGAGAGACTAGCTCTTGGTGTCGGGACAGGCACAGGTCACTCTATTTTCCCATCAGGAAGAAGAATTAACCACAGGCTCAGCCTGCCCCCCGGAACCAGAACAGGGCCTGAAGCCATCCTGCGCTTTTGCGGCCAGCTCCCAAAAAAGCGAGTTGTAAAATGGAGGTTCAGGGCACTGCAATTCACAAACCTGCAGAGTTATAAATGATAACTCTCGTCCACAAATATATTGAGGGAAGGCAAAGAAGAGGATTTGAAATCAAGGCAGAATTGCACGAAACAGATTTCAGGAGGTAGATACGAATCGCCTTTAAAGCACATGAAAAGCGGCAAAACGTTGACAATGATGCCCTTGGCCAAAAAGGGCGTATGCGTTTTTTCCTGAATATATTCAGGAAAAAACGCATACGCCCTTTTTGGCCAACCAAGCAACCTGGAAAAGCAAATCAGCGCTACAGAGAAGTCTCGCTTCCCATCGGTCAAAAGGGCCATGCTGAAAAAAGTGTCAAAACCAGAAATGCAGGACAGGCCATGGAGAAATGGGAGCCTTGCTACACTGATGGGCGGGATGTAAATTGCCAACAGCCACTCTGGAGAAGTGTACGGTGTGTCCTGAAACATCTGAAAAACACAGCTTAGAGAGCATAGGGCACTTCCACTCATGGGGGTATAAATAGGGAAAATTAAAAATCAGCAAGACACAAGCACCCCAAAGTTGAGGGCTGCTCTGTTGACAAGGACCTCCACTTCATTCCACCTTCAATATCCCAGGAAAGAGAAAAATGGATAAAGAAGTTGTGGTCCTTATGTACAATGGAATATCACTCAGCCATGAAATCAATGTCATAAGGTTAGTAGCAGCATGATGAGTGGATTTAGGTACGACGATTCTAAGTGAAATAAGTCACACAGAAAAGGACACTTCTCATGAGGTATCACTGATAGAGGGAATGTAAAAACCGTTACACTTGAACTGAATTACAAAACAGAACAGAGTCACACATGCAGAAAACACACTATGGCTGCTTAACAGGAAAGGTGAGGTGGGGTGATACATAAAACAAGGGTATCAAATTAGCTCAGATACCGTTCCATAAACCCAATATGTAGTAGACAAGACCTACTCCTTGCTCAGAGAACTGGACTCAACACGCCCTATTCACCGCACAAGAATATATCTGACTAGTAATAATCTTAAAACCTATGTATTGATATCTCTCTGTTAGTGTGTCAAGTGGGTGTAAAGCGGCATAAGCACAGCCGTGAAAAGCAGCTAAACCCCATTATGAAAATAAATTACTTTGAAAAACCCATGAAACAACGACAGTGAAAGAGATAGAAATTCTTACACAATGAGTTCAGGGGCTGTGATGCAACCTGGATTGACCATATCTAGACCCACAGCTGGATGAGACATAAGGGTGGACACTCTTGGGGCTGAGAGGTTTGGTGAGGTTGGGTGAGCAAACGCGGACCCTTTAAAGTAATACTGCGTGGTACCCATCGCATGGGTCCCAAATCTCCAGGTTCAAGGGCATCTTCCTACATCGAAAACATGCATGAGAAACCCAGAAGATGGTACACCGTGTGATGGGGAAAGGTTTCTAAAACGCACCTCATTTCTCATCTCCTTGTGCCCGGGTTCGCCTTTCCAGCCGCTTTACTAGCAATCTCCCTACTTGGAGCATCAGCACCTTTAACCTCCTGTTCCGTACAGGTTGCAATTTGTCCTGAGGATGAACTGGAAGACGGGGAACCAACGAGAGACTAGCTCTTGGTGTCGGGACAGGCACAGGTCACTCTATTTTCCCATCAGGAAGAAGAATTAACCACAGGCTCAGCCTGCCCCCCGGAACCAGAACAGGGCCTGAAGCCATCCTGCGCTTTTGCGGCCAGCTCCCAAAAAAGCGAGTTGTAAAATGGAGCTTCAGGGCACTGCAATTCACAAACCTGCAGAGTTATAAATGATAACTCTCGTCCACAAATATATTGAGGGAAGGCAAAGAAGAGGATTTGAATTCAAGGCAGAATTGCACGAAACAGATTTCAGGAGGTAGATACGAATCGCCTTTAAAGCACATGAAAAGCGGCAAAATGTTGACAATGATGCCCTTGGCCAAAAAGGGCGTATGCGTTTTTTCCTGAATATATTCAGGAAAAAACGCATACGCCCTTTTTGGCCAACCAAGCAACCTGGAAAAGCAAGTCAGCGCTACAGAGAAGTCTCGCTTCCCATCGGTCAAAAGGGCCATGCTGAAAAAAGTGTCAAAAGCAGAAATGCAGGACAGGCCATGGAGAAATGGGAGCCTTGCTACACTGATGGGCGGGATGTAAATTGCCAACAGCCACTCTAGAGAAGTGTACGGTGTGTCCTGAAATATCTGAAAAACACAGCTTAGAGAGCATAGGGCACTTCCACTCATGGGGGTATAAATTGGGAAAATGAAAAATCAGCAAGACACAAGCACCCCAAAGTTGAGGGCTGCTCTGTTGACAAGGACCTCCACTTCATTCCACCTTAAATATCCCAGGAAAGAGAAAAATGGATAAAGAAGTTGTGGTCCTTATGTACAATGGAATATCACTCAGCCATGAAATCAATGTCATAAGGTTAGTAGCAGCATGATGAGTGGATTTAGGTACGACGATTCTAAGTGAAATAAGTCACACAGAAAAGGACACTTCTCATAAGGTATCACTGATAGAGGGAATGTAAAAACCGTTACACTTGAACTGAATTACAAAACAGAACAGAGTCACACATGCAGAAAACACACTATGGCTGCTTAACGGGAAAGGTGAGGTGGGGTGATACATAAAACAAGGGTATCAAATTAGCTCAGATACCGTTCCATAAACCCAATATGTAGTAGACAAGACCTACTCCTTGCTCAGAGAACTGGACTCAACACGCCCTATTCACCGCACAAGAATATATCTGACTAGTAATAATCTTAAAACCTATGTATTGATATCTCTCTGTTAGTGTGTCAAGTGGGTGTAAAGCGGCATAAACACAGCAGTGAAAAGCAGCTAAACCCCATTATGAAAATAAATTACTTTGAAAAACCCATGAAACAACGACAGTGAAAGAGAGAGAAATTCGTACACAATGCGTTCGGGGCTGTGATGCAACCTGGATTGACCATATCTAGACCCTCAGCTGGATGAGACATAAGGGTGGACACTCTTGGGGCTGAGAGGTTTGGTGAGGTTGGGTGAGCAAACGCAGACCCTTTAAAGTAATACTGCGTGGTACCCATCACATGGGTCCCAAATCTCCAGCTTCAAGGGCATCTTCCTACATCGAAAACATGCATGAGAAACCCAGAAGATGGTACACCGTGTGATGGGGAAAGGTTTCTAAAACGCACCTCATTTCTCATCTCCTTGTGCCCGGGTTCGCCATTCCAGCCCCTTTACTAGCAATCTCCCTACTTGGAGCATCAGCACCTTTAACCTCCTGTTCCGTACAGGTTGTAATTTGTCCTGAGGATGAACGGGAAGACGGGGAACCAACGAGAGACTAGCTCTTGGTGTCGGGACAGGCACAGGTCACTCTATTTTCCCATCAGGAAGAAGAATTAACCACAGGCTCAGCCTGCCCCCCGGAACCAGAACAGGGCCTGAAGCCATCCTGCGCTTTTGCGGCCAGCTCCCAAAAAAGCGAGTTGTAAAATGGAGGTTCAGGGCACTGCAATTCACAAACCTGCAGAGTTATAAATGATAACTCTCGTCCACAAATATATTGAGGGAAGGCAAAGAAGAGGATTTGAAATCAAGGCAGAATTGCACGAAACAGATTTCAGGAGGTAGATACGAATCGCCTTTAAAGCACATGAAAAGCGGCAAAACGTTGACAATGATGCCCTTGGCCAAAAAGGGCGTATGCGTTTTTTCCTGAATATATTCAGGAAAAAACGCATACGCCCTTTTTGGCCAACCAAGCAACCTGGAAAGGCAAATCAGCGCTACAGAGAAGTCTCGCTTCCCATCGGTCAAAAGGGCCATGCTGAAAAAAGTGTCAAAACCAGAAATGCAGGACAGGCCATGGAGAAATGGGAGCCTTGCTACACTGATGGGCAGGATGTAAATTGCCAACAGCCACTCTGGAGAAGTGTACGGTGTGTCCTGAAACATCTGAAAAACACAGCTTAGAGAGCATAGGGCACTTCCACTCATGGGGGTATAAATTGGGAAAATTAAAAATCAGCAAGACACAAGCACCCCAAAGTTGAGGGCTGCTCTGTTGACAAGGACCTCCACTTAATTCCACCTTCAATGTCCCAGGAAAGAGAAAAATGGATAAAGAAGTTGTGGTCCTTATGTACAATGGAATATCACTCAGCCATGAAATCAATGTCATAAGGTTAGTAGCAGCATGATGAGTGGATTTAGGTACGACGATTCTAAGTGAAATAAGTCACACAGAAAAGGACACTTCTCATGAGGTATCACTGATAGAGGGAATGTAAAAACCGTTACACTTGAACTGAATTACAAAACAGAACAGAGTCACACATGCAGAAAACACACTATGGCTGCTTAACGGGAAAGGTGAGGTGGGGTGATACATAAAACAAGGGTATCAAATTAGCTCAGATACCGTTCCATAAACCCAATATGTAGTAGACAAGACCTACTCCTTGCTCAGAGAACTGGACTCAACACGCCCTATTCACCGCACAAGAATATATCTGACTAGTAATAATCTTAAAACCTATGTATTGATATCTCTCTGTTAGTGTGTCAAGTGGGTGTAAAGCGGCATAAACACAGCCGTGAAAAGCAGCTAAACCCCATTATGAAAATAAATTACTTTGAAAAACCCATGAAACAACGACAGTGAAAGAGATAGAAATTCTTACACAATGAGTTAAGGGGCTGTGATGCAACCTGGATTGACCATATCTAGACCCACAGCTGGATGAGACATAAGGGTGGACACTCTTGGGGCTGAGAGGTTTGGTGAGGTTGGGTGAGCAAACGCAGACCCTTTAAAGTAATACTGCGTGGTACCCATCCCATGGGTCCCAAATCTCCAGGTTCAAGGGCATCTTCCTACATCGAAAACATACACTAGAAACCCAGAAGATGGTACACCGTGTGATGGGGAAAAATATCTAAAACGCACCTCATTTCTCATCTCCTTGTGCCCGGGTTCTCCATTCCAGCCGCTTTACTAGCAATCTCCTTATTTGGAGCATCAGCACCTTTAACCTCCTGTTCCGTGCAGGTTGCAATTTGTCCTGAGGATGAACGGGAAGACGGGGAACCAGTGAGAGACTAGCTCTTGGTGTTGGGACAGGCACAGGTCACTCTATTTTCCCATCAGGAAGAAGAATTAACCACAGGCTCATCATCCCCCCCGGAACCAGAACAGGGCCTGAAGCCATCCAGCGCTTTTGCGGCCAGCTCCCAAAAAAGCGAGTTGTAAAATGGAGGTTCAGGGCACTGCAATTCACAAACCTGCAGAGTTATAAATGATAACTCTCGTCCACAAATATATTGAGGGAAGGCAAAGAAGAGGATTTTAAATCAAGGCAGAATTGCAGGAAACAGATTTCAGGAGGTAGATTCGAATCGCCTTTAAAGCACATGAAAAGCGGCAAAACGTTGACAATGATGCCCTTGGCCAAAAAGGGCGTATGCGTTTTTTCCTGAATATATTCAGGAAAAAACCCATACGCCCTTTTTGGCCAACCAAGCAACCTGGAAAGGCAAATCAGTGCTACAAAGAAGACTCGCTACCCATCGGTCAAAAGGGCCATGCTGAAAAAAGTCTCAAAACCAGAAATGCAGGACAGGCCATGGAGAAATGGGAGCCTTGCTACACTGATGGGCGGGATGTAAATTGCCAACAGCCACTCTGGAGAAGTGTACGGTGTGTCCTGAAACATCTAAAAAACACAGCTTAGAGAGCATAGGGCACTTCCACTCATGTGGGTATAAATTGGGAAAATGAAAAATCAGCAAGACACAAGCACCCCAAAGTTTAGGGCTGCTCTGTTGAAAAGGACCTCCACTTCATTCCACCTTCAATATCCCAGGAAAGAGAAAAATGGATAAAGAAGTTGTGGTCCTTATGTACAATGGAATATCACTCAGCCATGAAATCAATGTCATAAGGCTAGTAGCAGCATGATGAGTGGATTTAGGTTCGACGATTCTAAGTGAAATAAGTCACACAGAAAAGGACACTTCTCATAAGGTATCACTTATAGAGGGAATGTAAAAACCGTTACACTTGAACTGAATTACAAAACAGAACAGAGTCACACATGCAGAAAACACACTATGGCTGCTTAACGGGAAAGGTGAGGTGGGGTGATACATAAAACAAGCGTTTCAAATTAGCTCAGATACCGTTCCATAAACCCAATATGTAATAGACAAGACCTACTCCTTGCTCAGAGAACTGGACTCAACACGCCCTATTCACCGCACAAGAATATATCTGACTAGTAATAATCTTAAAACCTATGTATTGATATCTCTCTGTTAGTGTGTCAAGTGGGTGTAAAGCGGCATAAACACAGCAGTGAAAAGCAGCTAAACCCCATTATGAAAATAAATTACTTTGAAAAACCCATGAAACAACGACAGTGAAAGAGAGAGAAATTCTTACACAATGCGTTCAGGGGCTGTGATGCAACCTGGATTGACCATATCTAGACCCACAGCTGGATGAGACATAAGGGTGGACACTCTTGGGGCTGAGAGGTTTGGTGAGGTTGGGTGAGCAAACGCAGACCCTTTAAAGTAATACTTCGTGGTACCCGTCGCATGGGTCCCAAATCTCCAGCTTCAAGGGCATCTTCCTACATCGAAAACATGCATGAGAAACCCAGAAGATGGTACACCGTGTGATGGGGAAAGGTTTCTAAAATGCACCTCATTTCTCATCTCCTTGTGCCCGGGTTCGCCATTCCAGCCGCTTTACTAGCAATCTCCCTACTTGGAGCATCAGCACCTTTAACCTCCTGTTCCGTACAGGTTGCAATTTGTCCTGAGGATGAACGGGAAGACGGGGAACCAACGAGAGACTAGCTCTTGGTGTCGGGACAGGCACAGGTCACTCTATTTTCCCATCAGGAAGAAGAATTAACCACAGGCTCAGCCTGCCCCCCGGAACCAGAACAGGGCCTGAAGCCATCCTGCGCTTTTGCGGCCAGCTCCCAAAAAAGCGAGTTGTAAAATGGAGGTTCAGGGCACTGCAATTCACAAACCTGCAGAGTTATAAATGATAACTCTCGTCCACAAATATATTGAGGGAAGGCAAAGAAGAGGATTTGAAATCAAGGCAGAATTGCACGAAACAGATTTCAGGAGGTAGATACGAATCGCCTTTAAAGCACATGAAAAGCGGCAAAACGTTGACAATGATGCCCTTGGCCAAAAAGGGCGTATGCGTTTTTTCCTGAATATATTCAGGAAAAAACGCATACGCCCTTTTTGGCCAACCAAGCAACCTGGAAAGGCAAATCAGCGCTACAGAGAAGTCTCGCTTCCCATCGGTCAAAAGGGCCATGCTGAAAAAAGTGTCAAAACCAGAAATGCAGGACAGGCCATGGAGAAATGGGAGCCTTGCTACACTGATGGGCGGGATGTAAATTGCCAACAGCCACTCTGGAGAAGTGTACGGTGTGTCCTGAAACATCTGAAAAACACAGCTTAGAGAGCATAGGGCACTTCCACTCATGGGGGTATAAATAGGGAAAATTAAAAATCAGCAAGACACAAGCACCCCAAAGTTGAGGGCTGCTCTGTTGACAAGGACCTCCACTTCATTCCACCTTCAATATCCCAGGAAAGAGAAAAATGGATAAAGAAGTTGTGGTCCTTATGTACAATGGAATATCACTCAGCCATGAAATCAATGTCATAAGGTTAGTAGCAGCATGATGAGTGGATTTAGGTACGACGATTCTAAGTGAAATAAGTCACACAGAAAAGGACACTTCTCATGAGGTATCACTGATAGAGGGAATGTAAAAACCGTTACACTTGAACTGAATTACAAAACAGAACAGAGTCACACATGCAGAAAACACACTATGGCTGCTTAACGGGAAAGGTGAGGTGGGGTGATACATAAAACAAGGGTATCAAATTAGCTCAGATACCGTTCCATAAACCCAATATGTAGTAGACAAGACCTACTCCTTGCTCAGAGAACTGGACTCAACACGCCCTATTCACCGCACAAGAATATATCTGACTAGTAATAATCTTAAAACCTATGTATTGATATCTCTCTGTTAGTGTGTCAAGTGGGTGTAAAGCGGCATAAGCACAGCCGTGAAAAGCAGCTAAACCCCATTATGAAAATAAATTACTTTGAAAAACCCATGAAACAACGACAGTGAAAGAGATAGAAATTCTTACACAATGAGTTCAGGGGCTGTGATGCAACCTGGATTGACCATATCTAGACCCACAGCTGGATGAGACATAAGGGTGGACACTCTTGGGGCTGAGAGGTTTGGTGAGGTTGGGTGAGCAAACGCGGACCCTTTAAAGTAATACTGCGTGGTACCCATCGCATGGGTCCCAAATCTCCAGGTTCAAGGGCATCTTCCTACATCGAAAACATGCATGAGAAACCCAGAAGATGGTACACCGTGTGATGGGGAAAGGTTTCTAAAACGCACCTCATTTCTCATCTCCTTGTGCCCGGGTTCGCCTTTCCAGCCGCTTTACTAGCAATCTCCCTACTTGGAGCATCAGCACCTTTAACCTCCTGTTCCGTACAGGTTGCAATTTGTCCTGAGGATGAACGGGAAGACGGGGAACCAACGAGAGACTAGCTCTTGGTGTCGGGACAGGCACAGGTCACTCTATTTTCCCATCAGGAAGAAGAATTAACCACAGGCTCAGCCTGCCCCCCGGAACCAGAACAGGGCCTGAAGCCATCCTGCGCTTTTGCGGCCAGCTCCCAAAAAAGCGAGTTGTAAAATGGAGCTTCAGGGCACTGCAATTCACAAACCTGCAGAGTTATAAATGATAACTCTCGTCCACAAATATATTGAGGGAAGGCAAAGAAGAGGATTTGAATTCAAGGCAGAATTGCACGAAACAGATTTCAGGAGGTAGATACGAATCGCCTTTAAAGCACATGAAAAGCGGCAAAACGTTGACAATGATGCCCTTGGCCAAAAAGGGCGTATGCGTTTTTTCCTGAATATATTCAGGAAAAAACGCATACGCCCTTTTTGGCCAACCAAGCAACCTGGAAAAGCAAGTCAGCGCTACAGAGAAGTCTCGCTTCCCATCGGTCAAAAGGGCCATGCTGAAAAAAGTGTCAAAAGCAGAAATGCAGGACAGGCCATGGAGAAATGGGAGCCTTGCTACACTGATGGGCGGGATGTAAATTGCCAACAGCCACTCTAGAGAAGTGTACGGTGTGTCCTGAAATATCTGAAAAACACAGCTTAGAGAGCATAGGGCACTTCCACTCATGGGGGTATAAATTGGGAAAATTAAAAATCAGCAAGACACAAGCACCCCAAAGTTGAGGGCTGCTCTGTTGACAAGGACCTCCACTTCATTCCACCTTAAATATCCCAGGAAAGAGAAAAATGGATAAAGAAGTTGTGGTCCTTATGTACAATGGAATATCACTCAGCCATGAAATCAATGTCATAAGGTTAGTAGCAGCATGATGAGTGGATTTAGGTACGACGATTCTAAGTGAAATAAGTCACACAGAAAAGGACACTTCTCATAAGGTATCACTGATAGAGGGAATGTAAAAACCGTTACACTTGAACTGAATTACAAAACAGAACAGAGTCACACATGCAGAAAACACACTATGGCTGCTTAACGGGAAAGGTGAGGTGGGGTGATACATAAAACAAGGGTATCAAATTAGCTCAGATACCGTTCCATAAACCCAATATGTAGTAGACAAGACCTACTCCTTGCTCAGAGAACTGGACTCAACACGCCCTATTCACCGCACAAGAATATATCTGACTAGTAATAATCTTAAAACCTATGTATTGATATCTCTCTGTTAGTGTGTCAAGTGGGTGTAAAGCGGCATAAACACAGCAGTGAAAAGCAGCTAAACCCCATTATGAAAATAAATTACTTTGAAAAACCCATGAAACAACGACAGTGAAAGAGAGAGAAATTCGTACACAATGCGTTCGGGGCTGTGATGCAACCTGGATTGACCATATCTAGACCCACAGCTGGATGAGACATAAGGGTGGACACTCTTGGGGCTGAGAGGTTTGGTGAGGTTGGGTGAGCAAACGCGGACCCTTTAAAGTAATACTGCGTGGTACCCATCGCATGGGTCCCAAATCTCCAGGTTCAAGGGCATCTTCCTACATCGAAAACATGCATGAGAAACCCAGAAGATGGTACACCGTGTGATGGGGAAAGGTTTCTAAAACGCACCTCATTTCTCATCTCCTTGTGCCCGGGTTCGCCTTTCCAGCCGCTTTACTAGCAATCTCCCTACTTGGAGCATCAGCACCTTTAACCTCCTGTTCCGTACAGGTTGCAATTTGTCCTGAGGATGAACGGGAAGACGGGGAACCAACGAGAGACTAGCTCTTGGTGTCGGGACAGGCACAGGTCACTCTATTTTCCCATCAGGAAGAAGAATTAACCACAGGCTCAGCCTGCCCCCCGGAACCAGAACAGGGCCTGAAGCCATCCTGCGCTTTTGCGGCCAGCTCCCAAAAAAGCGAGTTGTAAAATGGAGGTTCAGGGCACTGCAATTCACAAACCTGCAGAGTTATAAATGATAACTCTCGTCCACAAATATATTGAGGGAAGGCAAAGAAGAGGATTTGAAATCAAGGCAGAATTGCACGAAACAGATTTCAGGAGGTAGATACGAATCGCCTTTAAAGCACATGAAAAGCGGCAAAACGTTGACAATGATGCCCTTGGCCAAAAAGGGCGTATGCGTTTTTTCCTGAATATATTCAGGAAAAAACGCATACGCCCTTTTTGGCCAACCAAGCAACCTGGAAAGGCAAATCAGCGCTACAGAGAAGTCTCGCTTCCCATCGGTCAAAAGGGCCATGCTGAAAAAAGTGTCAAAACCAGAAATGCAGGACAGGCCATGGAGAAATGGGAGCCTTGCTACACTGATGGGCAGGATGTAAATTGCCAACAGCCACTCTGGAGAAGTGTACGGTGTGTCCTGAAACATCTGAAAAACACAGCTGAGAGAGCATAGGGCACTTCCACTCATGGGGGTATAAATTGGGAAAATTAAAAATCAGCAAGACACAAGCACCCCAAAGTTGAGGGCTGCTCTGTTGACAAGGACCTCCACTTAATTCCACCTTCAATGTCCCAGGAAAGAGAAAAATGGATAAAGAAGTTGTGGTCCTTATGTACAATGGAATATCACTCAGCCATGAAATCAATGTCATAAGGTTAGTAGCAGCATGATGAGTGGATTTAGGTACGACGATTCTAAGTGAAATAAGTCACACAGAAAAGGACACTTCTCATGAGGTATCACTGATAGAGGGAATGTAAAAACCGTTACACTTGAACTGAATTACAAAACAGAACAGAGTCACACATGCAGAAAACACACTATGGCTGCTTAACGGGAAAGGTGAGGTGGGGTGATACATAAAACAAGGGTATCAAATTAGCTCAGATACCGTTCCATAAACCCAATATGTAGTAGACAAGACCTACTCCTTGCTCAGAGAACTGGACTCAACACGCCCTATTCACCGCACAAGAATATATCTGACTAGTAATAATCTTAAAACCTATGTATTGATATCTCTCTGTTAGTGTGTCAAGTGGGTGTAAAGCGGCATAAACACAGCAGTGAAAAGCAGCTAAACCCCATTATGAAAATAAATTACTTTGAAAAACCCATGAAACAACGACAGTGAAAGAGAGAGAAATTCTTACACAATGCGTTCAGGGGCTGTGATGCAACCTGGATTGACCATATCTAGACCCACAGCTGGATGAGACATAAGGGTGGACACTCTTGGGGCTGAGAGGTTTGGTGAGGTTGGGTGAGCAAACGCAGACCCTTTAAAGTAATACTGCGTGGTACCCATCACATGGGTCCCAAATCTCCAGCTTCAAGGGCATCTTCCTACATCGAAAACATGCATGAGAAACCCAGAAGATGGTACACCGTGTGATGGGGAAAGGTTTCTAAAACGCACCTCATTTCTCATCTCCTTGTGCCCGGGTTCGCCATTCCAGCCGCTTTAGTAGCAATCTCCCTACTTGGAGCATCAGCACCTTTAACCTCCTGTTCCGTACAGGTTGCAATTTGTCCTGAGGATGAACGGGAAGACGGGGAACCAACGAGAGACTAGCTCTTGGTGTCGGGACAGGCACAGGTCACTCTATTTTCCCATCAGGAAGAAGAATTAACCACAGGCTCAGCCTGCCCCCCGGAACCAGAACAGGGCCTGAAGCCGTCCTGCGCTTTTGCGGCCAGCTCCCAAAAAAGCGAGTTGTAAAATGGAGGTTCAGGGCACTGCAATTCACAAACCTGCAGAGTTATAAATGATAACTCTCGTCCACAAATATATTGAGGGAAGGCAAAGAAGAGGATTTGAAATCAAGGCAGAATTGCACGAAACAGATTTCAGGAGGTAGATACGAATCGCCTTTAAAGCACATGAAAAGCGGCAAAACGTTGACAATGATGCCCTTGGCCAAAAAGGGCGTATGCGTTTTTTCCTGAATATATTCAGGAAAAAACGCATACGCCCTCTTTGGCCAACCAAGCAACCTGGAAAGGCAAATCAGCGCTACAGAGAAATCTCGCTTCCCATCGGTCAAAAGGGCCATGCTGAAAAAAGTGTCAAAACTAGAAATGCAGGACAGGCCATGGAGAAATGGGAGCCTTGCTACACTGATGGGCGGGATGTAAATTGCCAACAGCCACTCTGGAGAAGTGTACGGTGTGTCCTGAAACATCTGAAAAACACAGCTTAGAGAGCATAGGGCACTTCCACTCATGGGGGTATAAATTGGGAAAATTAAAAATCAGCAAGACACAAGCACCCCAAAGTTGAGGGCTGCTCTGTTGACAAGGACCTCCACTTCATTCCACCTTCAATATCCCAGGAAAGAGAAAAATGGATAAAGAAGTTGTGGTCCTTATGTACAATGGAATATCACTCAGCCATGAAATCAATGTCATAAGGTTAGTAGCAGCATGATGAGTGGATTTAGGTACGACGATTCTAAGTGAAATAAGTCACACAGAAAAGGACACTTCTCATGAGGTATCACTGATAGAGGGAATGTAAAAACCGTTACACTTGAACTGAATTACAAAACAGAACAGAGTCACACATGCAGAAAACACACTATGGCTGCTTAACGGGAAAGGTGAGGTGGGGTGATACATAAAACAAGGGTATCAAATTAGCTCAGATACCGTTCCATAAACCCAATATGTAGTAGACAAGACCTACTCCTTGCTCAGAGAACTGGACTCAACACGCCCTATTCACCGCACAAGAATATATCTGACTAGTAATAATCTTAAAACCTATGTATTGATATCTCTCTGTTAGTGTGTCAAGTGGGTGTAAAGCGGCATAAACACAGCCGTGAAAAGCAGCTAAACCCCATTATGAAAATAAATTACTTTGAAAAACCCATGAAACAACGACAGTGAAAGAGATAGAAATTCTTACACAATGAGTTCAGGGGCTGTGATGCAACCTGGATTGACCATATCTAGACCCACAGCTGGATGAGACATAAGGGTGGACACTCTTGGGGCTGAGAGGTTTGGTGAGGTTGGGTGAGCAAACGCAGACCCTTTAAAGTAATACTGCGTGGTACCCATCGCATGGGTCCCAAATCTCCAGGTTCAAGGGCATCTTCCTACATCGAAAACATGCATGAGAAACCCAGAAGATGGTACACCGTGTGATGGGGAAAGGTTTCTAAAACGCACCTAATTTCTCATCTCCTTGTGCCCGGGTTCGCCTTTCCAGCCGCTTTACTAGCAATCTCCCTACTTGGAGCATCAGCACCTTTAACCTCCTGTTCCGTACAGGTTGCAATTTGTCCTGAGGATGAACGGGAAGACGGGGAACCAACGAGAGACTAGCTCTTGGTGTTGGGACAGGCACAGGTCACTCTATTTTCCCATCAGGAAGAAGAATTAACCACAGGCTCAGCCTGCCCCCCGGAACCAGAACAGGGCCTGAAGCCATCCTGCGCTTTTGCGGCCAGCTCCCAAAAAAGCGAGTTGTAAAATGGAGGTTCAGGGCACTGCAATTCACAAACCTGCAGAGTTATAAATGATAACTCTCGTCCACAAATATATTGAGGGAAGGCAAAGAAGAGGATTTGAAATCAAGGCAGAATTGCACGAAACAGATTTCAGGAGGTAGATACGAATCGCCTTTAAAGCACATGAAAAGCGGCAAAACGTTGACAATGATGCCCTTGGCCAAAAAGGGCGTATGTGTTTTTTCCTGAATATATTCAGGAAAAAACGCATACGCCCTTTTTGGCCAACCAAGCAACCTGGAAAGGCAAATCAGCGCTACAGAGAAGTCTCGCTTCCCATCGGTCAAAAGGGCCATGCTGAAAAAAGTGTCAAAACCAGAAATGCAGGACAGGCCATGGAGAAATGGGAGCCTTGCTACACTGATGGGCGGGATGTAAATTGCCAACAGCCACTCTGGAGAAGTGTACGGTGTGTCCTGAAACATCTGAAAAACACAGCTTAGAGAGCATAGGGCACTTCCACTCATGGGGGTATAAATTGGGAAAATGAAAAATCAGCAAGACACAAGCACCCCAAAGTTGAGGGCTGCTCTGTTGACAAGGACCTCCACTTCATTCCACCTTCAATATCCCAGGAAAGAGAAAAATGGATAAAGAAGTTGTGGTCCTTATGTACAATGGAATATCACTCAGCCATGAAATCAATGTCATAAGGTTAGTAGCAGCATGATGAGTGGATTTAGGTACGACGATTCTAAGTGAAATAAGTCACACAGAAAAGGACACTTCTCATAAGGTATCACTGATAGAGGGAATGTAAAAACCGTTACACTTGAACTGAATTACAAAACAGAACAGAGTCACACATGCAGAAAACAGACTATGGCTGCTTAACGGGAAAGGTGAGGTGGGGTGATGCATAAAACAAGGGTATCAAATTAGCTCAGATACCGTTCCATAAACCCAATATGTAATAGACAAGACCTACTCCTTGCTCAGAGAACTGGACTCAACACGCCCTATTCACCGCACAAGAATATATCTGACTAGTAATAATCTTAAAACCTATGTATTGATATCTCTCTGTTAGTGTGTCAAGTGGGTGTAAAGCGGCATAAACACAGCAGTGAAAAGCAGCTAAACCCCATTATGAAAATAAATTACTTTGAAAAACCCATGAAACAACGACAGTGAAAGAGAGAGAAATTCTTACACAATGCGTTCAGGGGCTGTGATGCAACCTGGATTGACCATATCTAGACCCACAGCTGGATGAGACATAAGGGTGGACACTCTTGGGGCTGAGAGGTTTGGTGAGGTTGGGTGAGCAAACGCAGACCCTTTAAAGTAATACTGCGTGGTACCCATCACATGGGTCCCAAATCTCCAGCTTCAAGGGCATCTTCCTACATCGAAAACATGCATGAGAAACCCAGAAGATGGTACACCGTGTGATGGGGAAAGGTTTCTAAAACGCACCTCATTTCTCATCTCCTTGTGCCCGGGTTCGCCATTCCAGCCGCTTTACTAGCAATCTCCCTACTTGGAGCATCAGCACCTTTAACCTCCTGTTCCGTACAGGTTGCAATTTGTCCTGAGGATGAACGGGAAGACGGGGAACTAACGAGAGACTAGCTCTTGGTGTTGGGACAGGCACAGGTCACTCTATTTTCCCATCAGGAAGAAGAATTAACCACAGGTTCAGCCTGCCCCCCGGAACCAGAACAGGGCCTGAAGCCATCCTGCACTTTTGCGGCCAGCTCCCAAAAAAGCGAGTTGTAAAATGGAGGTTCAGGGCACTGCAATTCACAAACCTGCAGAGTTATAAATGATAACTCTCGTCCACAAATATATTGAGGGAAGGCAAAGAAGAGGATTTTAAATCAAGGCAGAATTGCACGAAACAGATTTCAGGAGGTAGATTCGAATCGCCTTTAAAGCACATGAAAAGCGGCAAAATGTTGACAATGATGCCCTTGGCCAAAAAGGGCGTATGCGTTTTTTCCTGAATATATTCAGGAAAAAACGCATACGCCCTTTTTGGCCAACCAAGCAACCTGGAAAGGCAAATCAGCGCTACAAAGAAGTCTCACTTCCCATCGGTCAAAAGGGCCATGCTGAAAAATGTGTCAAAACCAGAAATGCAGGACAGGCCATGGAGAAATGAGAGCCTTGCTACACTGATGGGCGGGATGTAAATTGCCAACAGCCACTCTGGAGAAGTGTACGGTGTGTCCTGAAACATCTGAAAAACACAGCTTAGAGAGCATAGGGCACTTCCACTCATGGGGGTATAAATTGGGAAAATGAAAAATCAGCAAGACACAAGCACACCAAAGTTGAGGCCTGCACTGTTGACAAGGACCTCCACTTCATTCGACCTTAAATATCCCAGGAAAGAGAAAAAAGGATAAAGAAGTTGTGGTCCTTATGTACAATGGAATATCACTCAGCCATGAAATCAATGTCATAAGGTTAGTAGCAGCATGATGAGTGGATTTAGGTACGACGATTCTAAGTGAAATAAGTCACACAGAAAAGGACACTTCTCATAAGGTATCACTGATAGAGGGAATGTAAAAACCGTTACACTTGAACTGAATTACAAAACAGAACAGAGTCACACATGCAGAAAACACACTATGGCTGCTTAACGGGAAAGGTGAGGTGGGGTGATACATAAAACAAGGGTATCAAATTAGCTCAGATACCGTTCCATAAACCCAATATGTAGTAGACAAGACCTACTCCTTGCTCAGAGAACTGGACTCAACACGCCCTATTCACCGCACAAGAATATATCTGACTAGTAATAATCTTAAAACCTATGTATTGATATCTCTCTGTTAGTGTGTCAAGTGGGTGTAAAGCGGCATAAACACAGCAGTGAAAAGCAGCTAAACCCCATTATGAAAATAAATTACTTTGAAAAACCCATGAAACAACGACAGTGAAAGAGAGAGAAATTCTTACACAATGCGTTCAGGGGCTGTGATGCAACCTGGATTGACCATATCTAGACCCACAGCTGGATGAGACATAAGGGTGGACACTCTTGGGGCTGAGAGGTTTGGTGAGGTTGGGTGAGCAAACGCAGACCCTTTAAAGTAATACTGCGTGGTACCCATCACATGGGTCCCAAATCTCCAGCTTCAAGGGCATCTTCCTACATCGAAAACATGCATGAGAAACCCAGAAGATGGTACACCGTGTGATGGGGAAAGGTTTCTAAAACGCACCTCATTTCTCATCTCCTTGTGCCCGGGTTCGCCATTCCAGCCGCTTTAGTAGCAATCTCCCTACTTGGAGCATCAGCACCTTTAACCTCCTGTTCCGTACAGGTTGCAATTTGTCCTGAGGATGAACGGGAAGACGGGGAACCAACGAGAGACTAGCTCTTGGTGTCGGGACAGGCACAGGTCACTCTATTTTCCCATCAGGAAGAAGAATTAACCACAGGCTCAGCCTGCCCCCCGGAACCAGAACAGGGCCTGAAGCCATCCTGCGCTTTTGCGGCCAGCTCCCAAAAAAGCGAGTTGTAAAATGGAGGTTCAGGGCACTGCAATTCACAAACCTGCAGAGTTATAAATGATAACTCTCGTCCACAAATATATTGAGGGAAGGCAAAGAAGAGGATTTGACATCAAGGCAGAATTGCACGAAACAGATTTCAGGAGGTAGATACGAATCGCCTTTAAAGCACATGAAAAGCGGCAAAACGTTGACAATGATGCCCTTGGCCAAAAAGGGCGTATGCGTTTTTTCCTGAATATATTCAGGAAAAAACGCATACGCCCTTTTTGGCCAACCAAGCAACCTGGAAAGGCAAATCAGCGCTACAGAGAAGTCTCGCTTCCCATCGGTCAAAAGGGCCATGCTGAAAAAAGTGTCAAAACCAGAAATGCAGGACAGGCCATGGAGAAATGGGAGCCTTGCTACACTGATGGGCAGGATGTAAATTGCCAACAGCCACTCTGGAGAAGTGTACGGTGTGTCCTGAAACATCTGAAAAACACAGCTTAGAGAGCATAGGGCACTTCCACTCATGGGGGTATAAATTGGGAAAATTAAAAATCAGCAAGACACAAGCACCCCAAAGTTGAGGGCTGCTCTGTTGACAAGGACCTCCACTTAATTCCACCTTCAATGTCCCAGGAAAGAGAAAAATGGATAAAGAAGTTGTGGTCCTTATGTACAATGGAATATCACTCAGCCATGAAATCAATGTCATAAGGTTAGTAGCAGCATGATGAGTGGATTTAGGTACGACGATTCTAAGTGAAATAAGTCACACAGAAAAGGACACTTCTCATGAGGTATCACTGATAGAGGGAATGTAAAAACCGTTACACTTGAACTGAATTACAAAACAGAACAGAGTCACACATGCAGAAAACACACTATGGCTGCTTAACGGGAAAGGTGAGGTGGGGTGATACATAAAACAAGGGTATCAAATTAGCTCAGATACCGTTCCATAAACCCAATATGTAGTAGACAAGACCTACTCCTTGCTCAGAGAACTGGACTCAACACGCCCTATTCACCGCACAAGAATATATCTGACTAGTAATAATCTTAAAACCTATGTATTGATATCTCTCTGTTAGTGTGTCAAGTGGGTGTAAAGCGGCATAAACACAGCCGTGAAAAGCAGCTAAACCCCATTATGAAAATAAATTACTTTGAAAAACCCATGAAACAACGACAGTGAAAGAGATAGAAATTCTTACACAATGAGTTAAGGGGCTGTGATGCAACCTGGATTGACCATATCTAGACCCACAGCTGGATGAGACATAAGGGTGGACACTCTTGGGGCTGAGAGGTTTGGTGAGGTTGGGTGAGCAAACGCAGACCCTTTAAAGTAATACTGCGTGGTACCCATCCCATGGGTCCCAAATCTCCAGGTTCAAGGGCATCTTCCTACATCGAAAACATACACTAGAAACCCAGAAGATGGTACACCGTGTGATGGGGAAAAATATCTAAAACGCACCTCATTTCTCATCTCCTTGTGCCCGGGTTCTCCATTCCAGCCGCTTTACTAGCAATCTCCTTATTTGGAGCATCAGCACCTTTAACCTCCTGTTCCGTGCAGGTTGCAATTTGTCCTGAGGATGAACGGGAAGACGGGGAACCAGTGAGAGACTAGCTCTTGGTGTTGGGACAGGCACAGGTCACTCTATTTTCCCATCAGGAAGAAGAATTAACCACAGGCTCATCATCCCCCCCGGAACCAGAACAGGGCCTGAAGCCATCCAGCGCTTTTGCGGCCAGCTCCCAAAAAAGCGAGTTGTAAAATGGAGGTTCAGGGCACTGCAATTCACAAACCTGCAGAGTTATAAATGATAACTCTCGTCCACAAATATATTGAGGGAAGGCAAAGAAGAGGATTTTAAATCAAGGCAGAATTGCAGGAAACAGATTTCAGGAGGTAGATTCGAATCGCCTTTAAAGCACATGAAAAGCGGCAAAACGTTGACAATGATGCCCTTGGCCAAAAAGGGCGTATGCGTTTTTTCCTGAATATATTCAGGAAAAAACCCATACGCCCTTTTTGGCCAACCAAGCAACCTGGAAAGGCAAATCAGTGCTACAAAGAAGACTCGCTACCCATCGGTCAAAAGGGCCATGCTGAAAAAAGTCTCAAAACCAGAAATGCAGGACAGGCCATGGAGAAATGGGAGCCTTGCTACACTGATGGGCGGGATGTAAATTGCCAACAGCCACTCTGGAGAAGTGTACGGTGTGTCCTGAAACATCTAAAAAACACAGCTTAGAGAGCATAGGGCACTTCCACTCATGTGGGTATAAATTGGGAAAATGAAAAATCAGCAAGACACAAGCACCCCAAAGTTTAGGGCTGCTCTGTTGAAAAGGACCTCCACTTCATTCCACCTTCAATATCCCAGGAAAGAGAAAAATGGATAAAGAAGTTGTGGTCCTTATGTACAATGGAATATCACTCAGCCATGAAATCAATGTCATAAGGCTAGTAGCAGCATGATGAGTGGATTTAGGTTCGACGATTCTAAGTGAAATAAGTCACACAGAAAAGGACACTTCTCATAAGGTATCACTTATAGAGGGAATGTAAAAACCGTTACACTTGAACTGAATTACAAAACAGAACAGAGTCACACATGCAGAAAACACACTATGGCTGCTTAACGGGAAAGGTGAGGTGGGGTGATACATAAAACAAGCGTTTCAAATTAGCTCAGATACCGTTCCATAAACCCAATATGTAATAGACAAGACCTACTCCTTGCTCAGAGAACTGGACTCAACACGCCCTATTCACCGCACAAGAATATATCTGACTAGTAATAATCTTAAAACCTATGTATTGATATCTCTCTGTTAGTGTGTCAAGTGGGTGTAAAGCGGCATAAACACAGCAGTGAAAAGCAGCTAAACCCCATTATGAAAATAAATTACTTTGAAAAACCCATGAAACAACGACAGTGAAAGAGAGAGAAATTCTTACACAATGCGTTCAGGGGCTGTGATGCAACCTGGATTGACCATATCTAGACCCACAGCTGGATGAGACATAAGGGTGGACACTCTTGGGGCTGAGAGGTTTGGTGAGGTTGGGTGAGCAAACGCAGACCCTTTAAAGTAATACTTCGTGGTACCCGTCGCATGGGTCCCAAATCTCCAGCTTCAAGGGCATCTTCCTACATCGAAAACATGCATGAGAAACCCAGAAGATGGTACACCGTGTGATGGGGAAAGGTTTCTAAAATGCACCTCATTTCTCATCTCCTTGTGCCCGGGTTCGCCATTCCAGCCGCTTTACTAGCAATCTCCCTACTTGGAGCATCAGCACCTTTAACCTCCTGTTCCGTACAGGTTGCAATTTGTCCTGAGGATGAACGGGAAGACGGGGAACCAACGAGAGACTAGCTCTTGGTGTCGGGACAGGCACAGGTCACTCTATTTTCCCATCAGGAAGAAGAATTAACCACAGGCTCAGCCTGCCCCCCGGAACCAGAACAGGGCCTGAAGCCATCCTGCGCTTTTGCGGCCAGCTCCCAAAAAAGCGAGTTGTAAAATGGAGGTTCAGGGCACTGCAATTCACAAACCTGCAGAGTTATAAATGATAACTCTCGTCCACAAATATATTGAGGGAAGGCAAAGAAGAGGATTTGAAATCAAGGCAGAATTGCACGAAACAGATTTCAGGAGGTAGATACGAATCGCCTTTAAAGCACATGAAAAGCGGCAAAACGTTGACAATGATGCCCTTGGCCAAAAAGGGCGTATGCGTTTTTTCCTGAATATATTCAGGAAAAAACGCATACGCCCTTTTTGGCCAACCAAGCAACCTGGAAAGGCAAATCAGCGCTACAGAGAAGTCTCGCTTCCCATCGGTCAAAAGGGCCATGCTGAAAAAAGTGTCAAAACCAGAAATGCAGGACAGGCCATGGAGAAATGGGAGCCTTGCTACACTGATGGGCGGGATGTAAATTGCCAACAGCCACTCTGGAGAAGTGTACGGTGTGTCCTGAAACATCTGAAAAACACAGCTTAGAGAGCATAGGGCACTTCCACTCATGGGGGTATAAATAGGGAAAATTAAAAATCAGCAAGACACAAGCACCCCAAAGTTGAGGGCTGCTCTGTTGACAAGGACCTCCACTTCATTCCACCTTCAATATCCCAGGAAAGAGAAAAATGGATAAAGAAGTTGTGGTCCTTATGTACAATGGAATATCACTCAGCCATGAAATCAATGTCATAAGGTTAGTAGCAGCATGATGAGTGGATTTAGGTACGACGATTCTAAGTGAAATAAGTCACACAGAAAAGGACACTTCTCATGAGGTATCACTGATAGAGGGAATGTAAAAACCGTTACACTTGAACTGAATTACAAAACAGAACAGAGTCACACATGCAGAAAACACACTATGGCTGCTTAACAGGAAAGGTGAGGTGGGGTGATACATAAAACAAGGGTATCAAATTAGCTCAGATACCGTTCCATAAACCCAATATGTAGTAGACAAGACCTACTCCTTGCTCAGAGAACTGGACTCAACACGCCCTATTCACCGCACAAGAATATATCTGACTAGTAATAATCTTAAAACCTATGTATTGATATCTCTCTGTTAGTGTGTCAAGTGGGTGTAAAGCGGCATAAGCACAGCCGTGAAAAGCAGCTAAACCCCATTATGAAAATAAATTACTTTGAAAAACCCATGAAACAACGACAGTGAAAGAGATAGAAATTCTTACACAATGAGTTCAGGGGCTGTGATGCAACCTGGATTGACCATATCTAGACCCACAGCTGGATGAGACATAAGGGTGGACACTCTTGGGGCTGAGAGGTTTGGTGAGGTTGGGTGAGCAAACGCGGACCCTTTAAAGTAATACTGCGTGGTACCCATCGCATGGGTCCCAAATCTCCAGGTTCAAGGGCATCTTCCTACATCGAAAACATGCATGAGAAACCCAGAAGATGGTACACCGTGTGATGGGGAAAGGTTTCTAAAACGCACCTCATTTCTCATCTCCTTGTGCCCGGGTTCGCCTTTCCAGCCGCTTTACTAGCAATCTCCCTACTTGGAGCATCAGCACCTTTAACCTCCTGTTCCGTACAGGTTGCAATTTGTCCTGAGGATGAACGGGAAGACGGGGAACCAACGAGAGACTAGCTCTTGGTGTCGGGACAGGCACAGGTCACTCTATTTTCCCATCAGGAAGAAGAATTAACCACAGGCTCAGCCTGCCCCCCGGAACCAGAACAGGGCCTGAAGCCATCCTGCGCTTTTGCGGCCAGCTCCCAAAAAAGCGAGTTGTAAAATGGAGCTTCAGGGCACTGCAATTCACAAACCTGCAGAGTTATAAATGATAACTCTCGTCCACAAATATATTGAGGGAAGGCAAAGAAGAGGATTTGAATTCAAGGCAGAATTGCACGAAACAGATTTCAGGAGGTAGATACGAATCGCCTTTAAAGCACATGAAAAGCGGCAAAACGTTGACAATGATGCCCTTGGCCAAAAAGGGCGTATGCGTTTTTTCCTGAATATATTCAGGAAAAAACGCATACGCCCTTTTTGGCCAACCAAGCAACCTGGAAAAGCAAGTCAGCGCTACAGAGAAGTCTCGCTTCCCATCGGTCAAAAGGGCCATGCTGAAAAAAGTGTCAAAAGCAGAAATGCAGGACAGGCCATGGAGAAATGGGAGCCTTGCTACACTGATGGGCGGGATGTAAATTGCCAACAGCCACTCTAGAGAAGTGTACGGTGTGTCCTGAAATATCTGAAAAACACAGCTTAGAGAGCATAGGGCACTTCCACTCATGGGGGTATAAATTGGGAAAATTAAAAATCAGCAAGACACAAGCACCCCAAAGTTGAGGGCTGCTCTGTTGACAAGGACCTCCACTTCATTCCACCTTAAATATCCCAGGAAAGAGAAAAATGGATAAAGAAGTTGTGGTCCTTATGTACAATGGAATATCACTCAGCCATGAAATCAATGTCATAAGGTTAGTAGCAGCATGATGAGTGGATTTAGGTACGACGATTCTAAGTGAAATAAGTCACACAGAAAAGGACACTTCTCATAAGGTATCACTGATAGAGGGAATGTAAAAACCGTTACACTTGAACTGAATTACAAAACAGAACAGAGTCACACATGCAGAAAACACACTATGGCTGCTTAACGGGAAAGGTGAGGTGGGGTGATACATAAAACAAGGGTATCAAATTAGCTCAGATACCGTTCCATAAACCCAATATGTAGTAGACAAGACCTACTCCTTGCTCAGAGAACTGGACTCAACACGCCCTATTCACCGCACAAGAATATATCTGACTAGTAATAATCTTAAAACCTATGTATTGATATCTCTCTGTTAGTGTGTCAAGTGGGTGTAAAGCGGCATAAACACAGCAGTGAAAAGCAGCTAAACCCCATTATGAAAATAAATTACTTTGAAAAACCCATGAAACAACGACAGTGAAAGAGAGAGAAATTCGTACACAATGCGTTCGGGGCTGTGATGCAACCTGGATTGACCATATCTAGACCCACAGCTGGATGAGACATAAGGGTGGACACTCTTGGGGCTGAGAGGTTTGGTGAGGTTGGGTGAGCAAACGCGGACCCTTTAAAGTAATACTGCGTGGTACCCATCGCATGGGTCCCAAATCTCCAGGTTCAAGGGCATCTTCCTACATCGAAAACATGCATGAGAAACCCAGAAGATGGTACACCGTGTGATGGGGAAAGGTTTCTAAAACGCACCTCATTTCTCATCTCCTTGTGCCCGGGTTCGCCTTTCCAGCCGCTTTACTAGCAATCTCCCTACTTGGAGCATCAGCACCTTTAACCTCCTGTTCCGTACAGGTTGCAATTTGTCCTGAGGATGAACGGGAAGACGGGGAACCAACGAGAGACTAGCTCTTGGTGTCGGGACAGGCACAGGTCACTCTATTTTCCCATCAGGAAGAAGAATTAACCACAGGCTCAGCCTGCCCCCCGGAACCAGAACAGGGCCTGAAGCCATCCTGCGCTTTTGCGGCCAGCTCCCAAAAAAGCGAGTTGTAAAATGGAGGTTCAGGGCACTGCAATTCACAAACCTGCAGAGTTATAAATGATAACTCTCGTCCACAAATATATTGAGGGAAGGCAAAGAAGAGGATTTGAAATCAAGGCAGAATTGCACAAAACAGATTTCAGGAGGTAGATACGAATCGCCTTTAAAGCACATGAAAAGCGGCAAAACGTTGACAATGATGCCCTTGGCCAAAAAGGGCGTATGCGTTTTTTCCTGAATATATTCAGGAAAAAACGCATACGCCCTTTTTGGCCAACCAAGCAACCTGGAAAGGCAAATCAGCGCTACAGAGAAGTCTCGCTTCCCATCGGTCAAAAGGGCCATGCTGAAAAAAGTGTCAAAACCAGAAATGCAGGACAGGCCATGGAGAAATGGGAGCCTTGCTACACTGATGGGCAGGATGTAAATTGCCAACAGCCACTCTGGAGAAGTGTACGGTGTGTCCTGAAACATCTGAAAAACACAGCTTAGAGAGCATAGGGCACTTCCACTCATGGGGGTATAAATTGGGAAAATTAAAAATCAGCAAGACACAAGCACCCCAAAGTTGAGGGCTGCTCTGTTGACAAGGACCTCCACTTAATTCCACCTTCAATGTCCCAGGAAAGAGAAAAATGGATAAAGAAGTTGTGGTCCTTATGTACAATGGAATATCACTCAGCCATGAAATCAATGTCATAAGGTTAGTAGCAGCATGATGAGTGGATTTAGGTACGACGATTCTAAGTGAAATAAGTCACACAGAAAAGGACACTTCTCATGAGGTATCACTGATAGAGGGAATGTAAAAACCGTTACACTTGAACTGAATTACAAAACAGAACAGAGTCACACATGCAGAAAACACACTATGGCTGCTTAACGGGAAAGGTGAGGTGGGGTGATACATAAAACAAGGGTATCAAATTAGCTCAGATACCGTTCCATAAACCCAATATGTAGTAGACAAGACCTACTCCTTGCTCAGAGAACTGGACTCAACACGCCCTATTCACCGCACAAGAATATATCTGACTAGTAATAATCTTAAAACCTATGTATTGATATCTCTCTGTTAGTGTGTCAAGTGGGTGTAAAGCGGCATAAACACAGCCGTGAAAAGCAGCTAAACCCCATTATGAAAATAAATTACTTTGAAAAACCCATGAAACAACGACAGTGAAAGAGATAGAAATTCTTACACAATGAGTTAAGGGGCTGTGATGCAACCTGGATTGACCATATCTAGACCCACAGCTGGATGAGACATAAGGGTGGACACTCTTGGGGCTGAGAGGTTTGGTGAGGTTGGGTGAGCAAACGCAGACCCTTTAAAGTAATACTGCGTGGTACCCATCGCATGGGTCCCAAATCTCCAGGTTCAAGGGCATCTTCCTACATCGAAAACATGCATGAGAAACCCAGAAGATGGTACACCGTGTGATGGGGAAAGGTTTCTAAAACGCACCTCATTTCTCATCTCCTTGTGCCCGGGTTCGCCTTTCCAGCCGCTTTACTAGCAATCTCCCTACTTGGAGCATCAGCACCTTTAACCTCCTGTTCCGTACAGGTTGCAATTTGTCCTGAGGATGAACGGGAAGACGGGGAACCAACGAGAGACTAGCTCTTGGTGTCGGGACAGGCACAGGTCACTCTATTTTCCCATCAGGAAGAAGAATTAACCACAGGCTCAGCCTGCCCCCCGGAACCAGAACAGGGCCTGAAGCCATCCTGCGCTTTTGCGGCCAGCTCCCAAAAAAGCGAGTTGTAAAATGGAGGTTCAGGGCACTGCAATTCACAAACCTGCAGAGTTATAAATGATAACTCTCGTCCACAAATATATTGAGGGAAGGCAAAGAAGAGGATTTGAAATCAAGGCAGAATTGCACGAAACAGATTTCAGGAGGTAGATACGAATCGCCTTTAAAGCACATGAAAAGCGGCAAAACGTTGACAATGATGCCCTTGGCCAAAAAGGGCGTATGCGTTTTTTCCTGAATATATTCAGGAAAAAACGCATACGCCCTTTTTGGCCAACCAAGCAACCTGGAAAAGCAAGTCAGCGCTACAGAGAAGTCTCGCTTCCCATCGGTCAAAAGGGCCATGCTGAAAAAAGTGTCAAAACCAGAAATGCAGGACAGGCCATGGAGAAATGGGAGCCTTGCTACACTGATGGGCGGGATGTAAATTGCCAACAGCCACTCTGGAGAAGTGTACGGTGTGTCCTGAAACATCTGAAAAACACAGCTTAGAGAGCATAGGGCACTTCCACTCATGGGGGTATAAATTGGGAAAATGAAAAATCAGCAAGACACAAGCACCCCAAAGTTGAGGGCTGCTCTGTTGACAAGGACCTCCACTTCATTCCACCTTCAATATCCCAGGAAAGAGAAAAATGGATAAAGAAGTTGTGGTCCTTATGTACAATGGAATATCACTCAGCCATGAAATCAATGTCATAAGGTTAGTAGCAGCATGATGAGTGGATTTAGGTACGACGATTCTAAGTGAAATAAGTCACACAGAAAAGGACACTTCTCATAAGGTATCACTGATAGAGGGAATGTAAAAACCGTTACACTTGAACTGAATTACAAAACAGAACAGAGTCACACATGCAGAAAACAGACTATGGCTGCTTAACGGGAAAGGTGAGGTGGGGTGATGCATAAAACAAGGGTATCAAATTAGCTCAGATACCGTTCCATAAACCCAATATGTAATAGACAAGACCTACTCCTTGCTCAGAGAACTGGACTCAACACGCCCTATTCACCGCACAAGAATATATCTGACTAGTAATAATCTTAAAACCTATGTATTGATATCTCTCTGTTAGTGTGTCAAGTGGGTGTAAAGCGGCATAAACACAGCAGTGAAAAGCAGCTAAACCCCATTATGAAAATAAATTACTTTGAAAAACCCATGAAACAACGACAGTGAAAGAGAGAGAAATTCTTACACAATGCGTTCAGGGGCTGTGATGCAACCTGGATTGACCATATCTAGACCCACAGCTGGATGAGACATAAGGGTGGACACTCTTGGGGCTGAGAGGTTTGGTGAGGTTGGGTGAGCAAACGCAGACCCTTTAAAGTAATACTTCGTGGTACCCGTCGCATGGGTCCCAAATCTCCAGCTTCAAGGGCATCTTCCTACATCGAAAACATGCATGAGAAACCCAGAAGATGGTACACCGTGTGATGGGGAAAGGTTTCTAAAACGCACCTCATTTCTCATCTCCTTGTGCCCGGGTTCGCCTTTCCAGCCGCTTTACTAGCAATCTCCCTACTTGGAGCATCAGCACCTTTAACCTCCTGTTCCGTACAGGTTGCAATTTGTCCTGAGGATGAACGGGAAGACGGGGAACCAACGAGAGACTAGCTCTTGGTGTCGGGACAGGCACAGGTCACTCTATTTTCCCATCAGGAAGAAGAATTAACCACAGGCTCAGCCTGCCCCCCGGAACCAGAACAGGGCCTGAAGCCATGTGGCGCTTTTGCGGCCAGCTCCCAAAAAAGCGAGTTGTAAAATGGAGGTTCAGGGCACTGCAATTCACAAACCTGCAGAGTTATAAATGATAACTCTCGTCCACAAATATATTGAGGGAAGGCAAAGAAGAGGATTTGAATTCAAGGCAGAATTGCACGAAACAGATTTCAGGAGGTAGATACGAATCGCCTTTAAAGCACATGAAAAGCAGCAAAACGTTGACAATGATGCCCTTGGCCAAAAAGGGCGTATGCGTTTTTTCCTGAATATATTCAGGAAAAAACGCATACGCCCTTTTTGGCCAACCAAGCAACCTGGAAAAGCAAGTCAGCGCTACAGAGAAGTCTCGCTTCCCATCGGTCAAAAGGGCCATGCTGAAAAAAGTGTCAAAAGCAGAAATGCAGGACAGGCCATGGAGAAATGGGAGCCTTGCTACACTGATGGGCGGGATGTAAATTGCCAACAGCCACTCTAGAGAAGTGTACGGTGTGTCCTGAAATATCTGAAAAACACAGCTTAGAGAGCATAGGGCACTTCCACTCATGGGGGTATAAATTGGGAAAATGAAAAATCAGCAAGACACAAGCACCCCAAAGTTGAGGGCTGCTCTGTTGACAAGGACCTCCACTTCATTCCACCTTCAATATCCCAGGAAAGAGAAAAATGGATAAAGAAGTTGTGGTCCTTATGTACAATGGAATATCACTCAGCCATGAAATCAATGTCATAAGGTTAGTAGCAGCATGATGAGTGGATTTAGGTACGACGATTCTAAGTGAAATAAGTCACACAGAAAAGGACACTTCTCATAAGGTATCACTGATAGAGGGAATGTAAAAACCGTTACACTTGAACTGAATTACAAAACAGAACAGAGTCACACATGCAGAAAACACACTATGGCTGCTTAACGGGAAAGGTGAGGTGGGGTGATACATAAAACAAGGGTATCAAATTAGCTCAGATACCGTTCCATAAACCCAATATGTAATAGACAAGACCTACTCCTTGCTCAGAGAACTGGACTCAACACGCCCTATTCACCGCACAAGAATATATCTGACTAGTAATAATCTTAAAACCTATGTATTGATATCTCTCTGTTAGTGTGTCAAGTGGGTGTAAAGCGGCATAAACACAGCAGTGAAAAGCAGCTAAACCCCATTATGAAAATAAATTACTTTGAAAAACCCATGAAACAACGACAGTGAAAGAGAGAGAAATTCTTACACAATGCGTTCAGGGGCTGTGATGCAACCTGGATTGACCATATCTAGACCCACAGCTGGATGAGACATAAGGGTGGACACTCTTGGGGCTGAGAGGTTTGGTGAGGTTGGGTGAGCAAACGCAGACCCTTTAAAGTAATACTGCGTGGTACCCATCACATGGGTCCCAAATCTCCAGCTTCAAGGGCATCTTCCTACATCGAAAACATGCATGAGAAACCCAGAAGATAGTACACCGTGTGATGGGGAAAGGTTTCTAAAACGCACCTCATTTCTCATCTCCTTGTGCCCGGGTTCGCCATTCCAGCCGCTTTACTAGCAATCTCCCTACTTGGAGCATCAGCACCTTTAACCTCCTGTTCCGTACAGGTTGCAATTTGTCCTGAGGATGAACGGGAAGACGGGGAACTAACGAGAGACTAGCTCTTGGTGTTGGGACAGGCACAGGTCACTCTATTTTCCCATCAGGAAGAAGAATTAACCACAGGTTCAGCCTGCCCCCCGGAACCAGAACAGGGCCTGAAGCCATCCTGCACTTTTGCGGCCAGCTCCCAAAAAAGCGAGTTGTAAAATGGAGGTTCAGGGCACTGCAATTCACAAACCTGCAGAGTTATAAATGATAACTCTCGTCCACAAATATATTGAGGGAAGGCAAAGAAGAGGATTTTAAATCAAGGCAGAATTGCAGGAAACAGATTTCAGGAGGTAGATTCGAATCGCCTTTAAAGCACATGAAAAGCGGCAAAATGTTGACAATGATGCCCTTGGCCAAAAAGGGCGTATGCGTTTTTTCCTGAATATATTCAGGAAAAAACGCATACGCCCTTTTTGGCCAACCAAGCAACCTGGAAAGGCAAATCAGCGCTACAAAGAAGTCTCACTTCCCATCGGTCAAAAGGGCCATGCTGAAAAATGTGTCAAAACCAGAAATGCAGGACAGGCCATGGAGAAATGAGAGCCTTGCTACACTGATGGGCGGGATGTAAATTGCCAACAGCCACTCTGGAGAAGTGTACGGTGTGTCCTGAAACATCTGAAAAACACAGCTTAGAGAGCATAGGGCACTTCCACTCATGGGGGTATAAATTGGGAAAATGAAAAATCAGCAAGACACAAGCACCCCAAAGTTGAGGCCTGCTCTGTTGACAAGGACCTCCACTTCATTCGACCTTAAATATCCCAGGAAAGAGAAAAATGGATAAAGAAGTTGTGGTCCTTATGTACAATGGAATATCACTCAGCCATGAAATCAATGTCATAAGGTTAGTAGCAGCATGATGAGTGGATTTAGGTACGACGATTCTAAGTGAAATAAGTCACACAGAAAAGGACACTTCTCATAAGGTATCACTGATAGAGGGAATGTAAAAACCGTTACACTTGAACTGAATTACAAAACAGAACAGAGTCACACATGCAGAAAACACACTATGGCTGCTTAACGGGAAAGGTGAGGTGGGGTGATACATAAAACAAGGGTATCAAATTAGCTCAGATACAGTTCCATAAACCCAATATGTAGTAGACAAGACCTACTCCTTGCTCAGAGAACTGGACTCAACACGCCCTATTCACCGCACAAGAATATATCTGACTAGTAATAATCTTAAAACCTATGTATTGATATCTCTCTGTTAGTGTGTCAAGTGGGTGTAAAGCGGCATAAACACAGCCGTGAAAAGCAGCTAAACCCCATTATGAAAATAAATTACTTTGAAAAACCCATGAAACAACGACAGTGAAAGAGAGAGAAATTCTTACACAATGCGTTCAGGGGCTGTGATGCAACCTGGATTGACCATATCTAGACCCACAGCTGGATGAGACATAAGGGTGGACACTCTTGGGGCTGAGAGGTTTGGTGAGGTTGGGTGAGCAAACGCAGACCCTTTAAAGTAATACTGCGTGGTACCCATCACATGGGTCCCAAATCTCCAGCTTCAAGGGCATCTTCCTACATCGAAAACATGCATGAGAAACCCAGAAGATAGTACACCGTGTGATGGGGAAAGGTTTCTAAAACGCACCTCATTTCTCATCTCCTTGTGCCCGGGTTCGCCATTCCAGCCGCTTTACTAGCAATCTCCCTACTTGGAGCATCAGCACCTTTAACCTCCTGTTCCGTACAGGTTGCAATTTGTCCTGAGGATGAACGGGAAGACGGGGAACTAACGAGAGACTAGCTCTTGGTGTTGGGACAGGCACAGGTCACTCTATTTTCCCATCAGGAAGAAGAATTAACCACAGGTTCAGCCTGCCCCCCGGAACCAGAACAGGGCCTGAAGCCATCCTGCACTTTTGCGGCCAGCTCCCAAAAAAGCGAGTTGTAAAATGGAGGTTCAGGGCACTGCAATTCACAAACCTGCAGAGTTATAAATGATAACTCTCGTCCACAAATATATTGAGGGAAGGCAAAGAAGAGGATTTTAAATCAAGGCAGAATTGCAGGAAACAGATTTCAGGAGGTAGATTCGAATCGCCTTTAAAGCACATGAAAAGCGGCAAAATGTTGACAATGATGCCCTTGGCCAAAAAGGGCGTATGCGTTTTTTCCTGAATATATTCAGGAAAAAACGCATACGCCCTTTTTGGCCAACCAAGCAACCTGGAAAGGCAAATCAGCGCTACAAAGAAGTCTCACTTCCCATCGGTCAAAAGGGCCATGCTGAAAAATGTGTCAAAACCAGAAATGCAGGACAGGCCATGGAGAAATGAGAGCCTTGCTACACTGATGGGCGGGATGTAAATTGCCAAGAGCCACTCTGGAGAAGTGTACGGTGTGTCCTGAAACATCTGAAAAACACAGCTTAGAGAGCATAGGGCACTTCCACTCATGGGGGTATAAATTGGGAAAATGAAAAATCAGCAAGACACAAGCACCCCAAAGTTGAGGCCTGCTCTGTTGACAAGGACCTCCACTTCATTCGACCTTAAATATCCCAGGAAAGAGAAAAATGGATAAAGAAGTTGTGGTCCTTATGTACAATGGAATATCACTCAGCCATGAAATCAATGTCATAAGGTTAGTAGCAGCATGATGAGTGGATTTAGGTACGACGATTCTAAGTGAAATAAGTCACACAGAAAAGGACACTTCTCATAAGGTATCACTGATAGAGGGAATGTAAAAACCGTTACACTTGAACTGAATTACAAAACAGAACAGAGTCACACATGCAGAAAACACACTATGGCTGCTTAACGGGAAAGGTGAGGTGGGGTGATACATAAAACAAGGGTATCAAATTAGCTCAGATACCGTTCCATAAACCCAATATGTAGTAGACAAGACCTACTCCTTGCTCAGAGAACTGGACTCAACACGCCCTATTCACCGCACAAGAATATATCTGACTAGTAATAATCTTAAAACCTATGTATTGATATCTCTCTGTTAGTGTGTCAAGTGGGTGTAAAGCGGCATAAACACAGCAGTGAAAAGCAGCTAAACCCCATTATGAAAATAAATTACTTTGAAAAACCCATGAAACAACGACAGTGAAAGAGAGAGAAATTCGTACACAATGCGTTCAGGGGCTGTGATGCAACCTGGATTGACCATATCTAGACCCACAGCTGGATGAGACATAAGGGTGGACACTCTTGGGGCTGAGAGGTTTGGTGAGGTTGGGTGAGCAAACGCAGACCCTTTAAAGTAATACTGCGTGGTACCCATCACATGGGTCCCAAATCTCCAGCTTCAAGGGCATCTTCCTACATCGAAAACATGCATGAGAAACCCAGAAGATGGTACACCGTGTGATGGGGAAAGGTTTCTAAAACGCACCTCATTTCTCATCTCCTTGTGCCCGGGTTCGCCATTCCAGCCGCTTTAGTAGCAATCTCCCTACTTGGAGCATCAGCACCTTTAACCTCCTGTTCCGTACAGGTTGCAATTTGTCCTGAGGATGAACGGGAAGACGGGGAACCAACGAGAGACTAGCTCTTGGTGTCGGGACAGGCACAGGTCACTCTATTTTCCCATCAGGAAGAAGAATTAACCACAGGCTCAGCCTGCCCCCCGGAACCAGAACAGGGCCTGAAGCCGTCCTGCGCTTTTGCGGCCAGCTCCCAAAAAAGCGAGTTGTAAAATGGAGGTTCAGGGCACTGCAATTCACAAACCTGCAGAGTTATAAATGATAACTCTCGTCCACAAATATATTGAGGGAAGGCAAAGAAGAGGATTTGAAATCAAGGCAGAATTGCACGAAACAGATTTCAGGAGGTAGATACGAATCGCCTTTAAAGCACATGAAAAGCGGCAAAACGTTGACAATGATGCCCTTGGCCAAAAAGGGCGTATGCGTTTTTTCCTGAATATATTCAGGAAAAAACGCATACGCCCTCTTTGGCCAACCAAGCAACCTGGAAAGGCAAATCAGCGCTACAGAGAAATCTCGCTTCCCATCGGTCAAAAGGGCCATGCTGAAAAAAGTGTCAAAACTAGAAATGCAGGACAGGCCATGGAGAAATGGGAGCCTTGCTACACTGATGGGCGGGATGTAAATTGCCAACTGCCACTCTGGAGAAGTGTACGGTGTGTCCTGAAACATCTGAAAAACACAGCTGAGAGAGCATAGGGCACTTCCACTCATGGGGGTATAAATTGGGAAAATTAAAAATCAGCAAGACACAAGCACCCCAAAGTTGAGGGCTGCTCTGTTGACAAGGACCTCCACTTAATTCCACCTTCAATATCCCAGGAAAGAGAAAAATGGATAAAGAAGTTGTGGTCCTTATGTACAATGGAATATCACTCAGCCATGAAATCAATGTCATAAGGTTAGTAGCAGCATGATGAGTGGATTTAGGTACGACGATTCTAAGTGAAATAAGTCACACAGAAAAGGACACTTCTCATGAGGTATCACTGATAGAGGGAATGTAAAAACCGTTACACTTGAACTGAATTACAAAACAGAACAGAGTCACACATGCAGAAAACACACTATGGCTGCTTAACGGGAAAGGTGAGGTGGGGTGATACATAAAACAAGGGTATCAAATTAGCTCAGATACCGTTCCATAAACCCAATATGTAGTAGACAAGACCTACTCCTTGCTCAGAGAACTGGACTCAACACGCCCTATTCACCGCACAAGAATATATCTGACTAGTAATAATCTTAAAACCTATGTATTGATATCTCTCTGTTAGTGTGTCAAGTGGGTGTAAAGCGGCATAAACACAGCAGTGAAAAGCAGCTAAACCCCATTATGAAAATAAATTACTTTGAAAAACCCATGAAACAACGACAGTGAAAGAGAGAGAAATTCTTACACAATGCGTTCAGGGGCTGTGATGCAACCTGGATTGACCATATCTAGACCCACAGCTGGATGAGACATAAGGGTGGACACTCTTGGGGCTGAGAGGTTTGGTGAGGTTGGGTGAGCAAACGCAGACCCTTTAAAGTAATACTGCGTGGTACCCATCACATGGGTCCCAAATCTCCAGCTTCAAGGGCATCTTCCTACATCGAAAACATGCATGAGAAACCCAGAAGATGGTACACCGTGTGATGGGGAAAGGTTTCTAAAACGCACCTCATTTCTCATCTCCTTGTGCCCGGGTTCGCCATTCCAGCCGCTTTAGTAGCAATCTCCCTACTTGGAGCATCAGCACCTTTAACCTCCTGTTCCGTACAGGTTGCAATTTGTCCTGAGGATGAACGGGAAGACGGGGAACCAACGAGAGACTAGCTCTTGGTGTCGGGACAGGCACAGGTCACTCTATTTTCCCATCAGGAAGAAGAATTAACCACAGGCTCAGCCTGCCCCCCGGAACCAGAACAGGGCCTGAAGCCGTCCTGCGCTTTTGCGGCCAGCTCCCAAAAAAGCGAGTTGTAAAATGGAGGTTCAGGGCACTGCAATTCACAAACCTGCAGAGTTATAAATGATAACTCTCGTCCACAAATATATTGAGGGAAGGCAAAGAAGAGGATTTGAAATCAAGGCAGAATTGCACGAAACAGATTTCAGGAGGTAGATACGAATCGCCTTTAAAGCACATGAAAAGCGGCAAAACGTTGACAATGATGCCCTTGGCCAAAAAGGGCGTATGCGTTTTTTCCTGAATATATTCAGGAAAAAACGCATACGCCCTCTTTGGCCAACCAAGCAACCTGGAAAGGCAAATCAGCGCTACAGAGAAATCTCGCTTCCCATCGGTCAAAAGGGCCATGCTGAAAAAAGTGTCAAAACTAGAAATGCAGGACAGGCCATGGAGAAATGGGAGCCTTGCTACACTGATGGGCGGGATGTAAATTGCCAACTGCCACTCTGGAGAAGTGTACGGTGTGTCCTGAAACATCTGAAAAACACAGCTTAGAGAGCATAGGGCACTTCCACTCATGGGGGTATAAATTGGGAAAATTAAAAATCAGCAAGACACAAGCACCCCAAAGTTGAGGGCTGCTCTGTTGACAAGGACCTCCACTTCATTCCACCTTCAATATCCCAGGAAAGAGAAAAATGGATAAAGAAGTTGTGGTCCTTATGTACAATGGAATATCACTCAGCCATGAAATCAATGTCATAAGGTTAGTAGCAGCATGATGAGTGGATTTAGGTACGACGATTCTAAGTGAAATAAGTCACACAGAAAAGGACACTTCTCATGAGGTATCACTGATAGAGGGAATGTAAAAACCGTTACACTTGAACTGAATTACAAAACAGAACAGAGTCACACATGCAGAAAACACACTATGGCTGCTTAACGGGAAAGGTGAGGTGGGGTGATACATAAAACAAGGGTATCAAATTAGCTCAGATACCGTTCCATAAACCCAATATGTAGTAGACAAGACCTACTCCTTGCTCAGAGAACTGGACTCAACACGCCCTATTCACCGCACAAGAATATATCTGACTAGTAATAATCTTAAAACCTATGTATTGATATCTCTCTGTTAGTGTGTCAAGTGGGTGTAAAGCGGCATAAACACAGCCGTGAAAAGCAGCTAAACCCCATTATGAAAATAAATTACTTTGAAAAACCCATGAAACAACGACAGTGAAAGAGATAGAAATTCTTACACAATGAGTTCAGGGGCTGTGATGCAACCTGGATTGACCATATCTAGACCCACAGCTGGATGAGACATAAGGGTGGACACTCTTGGGGCTGAGAGGTTTGGTGAGGTTGGGTGAGCAAACGCAGACCCTTTAAAGTAATACTGCGTGGTACCCATCGCATGGGTCCCAAATCTCCAGGTTCAAGGGCATCTTCCTACATCGAAAACATGCATGAGAAACCCAGAAGATGGTACACCGTGTGATGGGGAAAGGTTTCTAAAACGCACCTAATTTCTCATCTCCTTGTGCCCGGGTTCGCCTTTCCAGCCGCTTTACTAGCAATCTCCCTACTTGGAGCATCAGCACCTTTAACCTCCTGTTCCGTACAGGTTGCAATTTGTCCTGAGGATGAACGGGAAGACGGGGAACCAACGAGAGACTAGCTCTTGGTGTTGGGACAGGCACAGGTCACTCTATTTTCCCATCAGGAAGAAGAATTAACCACAGGCTCAGCCTGCCCCCCGGAACCAGAACAGGGCCTGAAGCCATCCTGCGCTTTTGCGGCCAGCTCCCAAAAAAGCGAGTTGTAAAATGGAGGTTCAGGGCACTGCAATTCACAAACCTGCAGAGTTATAAATGATAACTCTCGTCCACAAATATATTGAGGGAAGGCAAAGAAGAGGATTTGAAATCAAGGCAGAATTGCACGAAACAGATTTCAGGAGGTAGATACGAATCGCCTTTAAAGCACATGAAAAGCGGCAAAACGTTGACAATGATGCCCTTGGCCAAAAAGGGCGTATGTGTTTTTTCCTGAATATATTCAGGAAAAAACGCATACGCCCTTTTTGGCCAACCAAGCAACCTGGAAAGGCAAATCAGCGCTACAGAGAAGTCTCGCTTCCCATCGGTCAAAAGGGCCATGCTGAAAAAAGTGTCAAAACCAGAAATGCAGGACAGGCCATGGAGAAATGGGAGCCTTGCTACACTGATGGGCGGGATGTAAATTGCCAACAGCCACTCTGGAGAAGTGTACGGTGTGTCCTGAAACATCTGAAAAACACAGCTTAGAGAGCATAGGGCACTTCCACTCATGGGGGTATAAATTGGGAAAATGAAAAATCAGCAAGACACAAGCACCCCAAAGTTGAGGGCTGCTCTGTTGACAAGGACCTCCACTTCATTCCACCTTCAATATCCCAGGAAAGAGAAAAATGGATAAAGAAGTTGTGGTCCTTATGTACAATGGAATATCACTCAGCCATGAAATCAATGTCATAAGGTTAGTAGCAGCATGATGAGTGGATTTAGGTACGACGATTCTAAGTGAAATAAGTCACACAGAAAAGGACACTTCTCATAAGGTATCACTGATAGAGGGAATGTAAAAACCGTTACACTTGAACTGAATTACAAAACAGAACAGAGTCACACATGCAGAAAACAGACTATGGCTGCTTAACGGGAAAGGTGAGGTGGGGTGATGCATAAAACAAGGGTATCAAATTAGCTCAGATACCGTTCCATAAACCCAATATGTAATAGACAAGACCTACTCCTTGCTCAGAGAACTGGACTCAACACGCCCTATTCACCGCACAAGAATATATCTGACTAGTAATAATCTTAAAACCTATGTATTGATATCTCTCTGTTAGTGTGTCAAGTGGGTGTAAAGCGGCATAAACACAGCAGTGAAAAGCAGCTAAACCCCATTATGAAAATAAATTACTTTGAAAAACCCATGAAACAACGACAGTGAAAGAGAGAGAAATTCTTACACAATGCGTTCAGGGGCTGTGATGCAACCTGGATTGACCATATCTAGACCCACAGCTGGATGAGACATAAGGGTGGACACTCTTGGGGCTGAGAGGTTTGGTGAGGTTGGGTGAGCAAACGCAGACCCTTTAAAGTAATACTGCGTGGTACCCATCACATGGGTCCCAAATCTCCAGCTTCAAGGGCATCTTCCTACATCGAAAACATGCATGAGAAACCCAGAAGATGGTACACCGTGTGATGGGGAAAGGTTTCTAAAACGCACCTCATTTCTCATCTCCTTGTGCCCGGGTTCGCCATTCCAGCCGCTTTACTAGCAATCTCCCTACTTGGAGCATCAGCACCTTTAACCTCCTGTTCCGTACAGGTTGCAATTTGTCCTGAGGATGAACGGGAAGACGGGGAACTAACGAGAGACTAGCTCTTGGTGTTGGGACAGGCACAGGTCACTCTATTTTCCCATCAGGAAGAAGAATTAACCACAGGTTCAGCCTGCCCCCCGGAACCAGAACAGGGCCTGAAGCCATCCTGCACTTTTGCGGCCAGCTCCCAAAAAAGCGAGTTGTAAAATGGAGGTTCAGGGCACTGCAATTCACAAACCTGCAGAGTTATAAATGATAACTCTCGTCCACAAATATATTGAGGGAAGGCAAAGAAGAGGATTTTAAATCAAGGCAGAATTGCACGAAACAGATTTCAGGAGGTAGATTCGAATCGCCTTTAAAGCACATGAAAAGCGGCAAAATGTTGACAATGATGCCCTTGGCCAAAAAGGGCGTATGCGTTTTTTCCTGAATATATTCAGGAAAAAACGCATACGCCCTTTTTGGCCAACCAAGCAACCTGGAAAGGCAAATCAGCGCTACAAAGAAGTCTCACTTCCCATCGGTCAAAAGGGCCATGCTGAAAAATGTGTCAAAACCAGAAATGCAGGACAGGCCATGGAGAAATGAGAGCCTTGCTACACTGATGGGCGGGATGTAAATTGCCAACAGCCACTCTGGAGAAGTGTACGGTGTGTCCTGAAACATCTGAAAAACACAGCTTAGAGAGCATAGGGCACTTCCACTCATGGGGGTATAAATTGGGAAAATGAAAAATCAGCAAGACACAAGCACACCAAAGTTGAGGCCTGCACTGTTGACAAGGACCTCCACTTCATTCGACCTTAAATATCCCAGGAAAGAGAAAAAAGGATAAAGAAGTTGTGGTCCTTATGTACAATGGAATATCACTCAGCCATGAAATCAATGTCATAAGGTTAGTAGCAGCATGATGAGTGGATTTAGGTACGACGATTCTAAGTGAAATAAGTCACACAGAAAAGGACACTTCTCATAAGGTATCACTGATAGAGGGAATGTAAAAACCGTTACACTTGAACTGAATTACAAAACAGAACAGAGTCACACATGCAGAAAACACACTATGGCTGCTTAACGGGAAAGGTGAGGTGGGGTGATACATAAAACAAGGGTATCAAATTAGCTCAGATACCGTTCCATAAACCCAATATGTAGTAGACAAGACCTACTCCTTGCTCAGAGAACTGGACTCAACACGCCCTATTCACCGCACAAGAATATATCTGACTAGTAATAATCTTAAAACCTATGTATTGATATCTCTCTGTTAGTGTGTCAAGTGGGTGTAAAGCGGCATAAACACAGCAGTGAAAAGCAGCTAAACCCCATTATGAAAATAAATTACTTTGAAAAACCCATGAAACAACGACAGTGAAAGAGAGAGAAATTCTTACACAATGCGTTCAGGGGCTGTGATGCAACCTGGATTGACCATATCTAGACCCACAGCTGGATGAGACATAAGGGTGGACACTCTTGGGGCTGAGAGGTTTGGTGAGGTTGGGTGAGCAAACGCAGACCCTTTAAAGTAATACTGCGTGGTACCCATCACATGGGTCCCAAATCTCCAGCTTCAAGGGCATCTTCCTACATCGAAAACATGCATGAGAAACCCAGAAGATGGTACACCGTGTGATGGGGAAAGGTTTCTAAAACGCACCTCATTTCTCATCTCCTTGTGCCCGGGTTCGCCATTCCAGCCGCTTTAGTAGCAATCTCCCTACTTGGAGCATCAGCACCTTTAACCTCCTGTTCCGTACAGGTTGCAATTTGTCCTGAGGATGAACGGGAAGACGGGGAACCAACGAGAGACTAGCTCTTGGTGTCGGGACAGGCACAGGTCACTCTATTTTCCCATCAGGAAGAAGAATTAACCACAGGCTCAGCCTGCCCCCCGGAACCAGAACAGGGCCTGAAGCCATCCTGCGCTTTTGCGGCCAGCTCCCAAAAAAGCGAGTTGTAAAATGGAGGTTCAGGGCACTGCAATTCACAAACCTGCAGAGTTATAAATGATAACTCTCGTCCACAAATATATTGAGGGAAGGCAAAGAAGAGGATTTGAAATCAAGGCAGAATTGCACGAAACAGATTTCAGGAGGTAGATACGAATCGCCTTTAAAGCACATGAAAAGCGGCAAAACGTTGACAATGATGCCCTTGGCCAAAAAGGGCGTATGCGTTTTTTCCTGAATATATTCAGGAAAAAACGCATACGCCCTTTTTGGCCAACCAAGCAACCTGGAAAGGCAAATCAGCGCTACAGAGAAGTCTCGCTTCCCATCGGTCAAAAGGGCCATGCTGAAAAAAGTGTCAAAACCAGAAATGCAGGACAGGCCATGGAGAAATGGGAGCCTTGCTACACTGATGGGCGGGATGTAAATTGCCAACAGCCACTCTGGAGAAGTGTACGGTGTGTCCTGAAACATCTGAAAAACACAGCTTAGAGAGCATAGGGCACTTCCACTCATGGGGGTATAAATAGGGAAAATTAAAAATCAGCAAGACACAAGCACCCCAAAGTTGAGGGCTGCTCTGTTGACAAGGACCTCCACTTCATTCCACCTTCAATATCCCAGGAAAGAGAAAAATGGATAAAGAAGTTGTGGTCCTTATGTACAATGGAATATCACTCAGCCATGAAATCAATGTCATAAGGTTAGTAGCAGCATGATGAGTGGATTTAGGTACGACGATTCTAAGTGAAATAAGTCACACAGAAAAGGACACTTCTCATGAGGTATCACTGATAGAGGGAATGTAAAAACCGTTACACTTGAACTGAATTACAAAACAGAACAGAGTCACACATGCAGAAAACACACTATGGCTGCTTAACAGGAAAGGTGAGGTGGGGTGATACATAAAACAAGGGTATCAAATTAGCTCAGATACCGTTCCATAAACCCAATATGTAGTAGACAAGACCTACTCCTTGCTCAGAGAACTGGACTCAACACGCCCTATTCACCGCACAAGAATATATCTGACTAGTAATAATCTTAAAACCTATGTATTGATATCTCTCTGTTAGTGTGTCAAGTGGGTGTAAAGCGGCATAAGCACAGCCGTGAAAAGCAGCTAAACCCCATTATGAAAATAAATTACTTTGAAAAACCCATGAAACAACGACAGTGAAAGAGATAGAAATTCTTACACAATGAGTTCAGGGGCTGTGATGCAACCTGGATTGACCATATCTAGACCCACAGCTGGATGAGACATAAGGGTGGACACTCTTGGGGCTGAGAGGTTTGGTGAGGTTGGGTGAGCAAACGCGGACCCTTTAAAGTAATACTGCGTGGTACCCATCGCATGGGTCCCAAATCTCCAGGTTCAAGGGCATCTTCCTACATCGAAAACATGCATGAGAAACCCAGAAGATGGTACACCGTGTGATGGGGAAAGGTTTCTAAAACGCACCTCATTTCTCATCTCCTTGTGCCCGGGTTCGCCTTTCCAGCCGCTTTACTAGCAATCTCCCTACTTGGAGCATCAGCACCTTTAACCTCCTGTTCCGTACAGGTTGCAATTTGTCCTGAGGATGAACGGGAAGACGGGGAACCAACGAGAGACTAGCTCTTGGTGTCGGGACAGGCACAGGTCACTCTATTTTCCCATCAGGAAGAAGAATTAACCACAGGCTCAGCCTGCCCCCCGGAACCAGAACAGGGCCTGAAGCCATCCTGCGCTTTTGCGGCCAGCTCCCAAAAAAGCGAGTTGTAAAATGGAGCTTCAGGGCACTGCAATTCACAAACCTGCAGAGTTATAAATGATAACTCTCGTCCACAAATATATTGAGGGAAGGCAAAGAAGAGGATTTGAATTCAAGGCAGAATTGCACGAAACAGATTTCAGGAGGTAGATACGAATCGCCTTTAAAGCACATGAAAAGCGGCAAAACGTTGACAATGATGCCCTTGGCCAAAAAGGGCGTATGCGTTTTTTCCTGAATATATTCAGGAAAAAACGCATACGCCCTTTTTGGCCAACCAAGCAACCTGGAAAAGCAAGTCAGCGCTACAGAGAAGTCTCGCTTCCCATCGGTCAAAAGGGCCATGCTGAAAAAAGTGTCAAAAGCAGAAATGCAGGACAGGCCATGGAGAAATGGGAGCCTTGCTACACTGATGGGCGGGATGTAAATTGCCAACAGCCACTCTAGAGAAGTGTACGGTGTGTCCTGAAATATCTGAAAAACACAGCTTAGAGAGCATAGGGCACTTCCACTCATGGGGGTATAAATTGGGAAAATTAAAAATCAGCAAGACACAAGCACCCCAAAGTTGAGGGCTGCTCTGTTGACAAGGACCTCCACTTCATTCCACCTTAAATATCCCAGGAAAGAGAAAAATGGATAAAGAAGTTGTGGTCCTTATGTACAATGGAATATCACTCAGCCATGAAATCAATGTCATAAGGTTAGTAGCAGCATGATGAGTGGATTTAGGTACGACGATTCTAAGTGAAATAAGTCACACAGAAAAGGACACTTCTCATAAGGTATCACTGATAGAGGGAATGTAAAAACCGTTACACTTGAACTGAATTACAAAACAGAACAGAGTCACACATGCAGAAAACACACTATGGCTGCTTAACGGGAAAGGTGAGGTGGGGTGATACATAAAACAAGGGTATCAAATTAGCTCAGATACCGTTCCATAAACCCAATATGTAGTAGACAAGACCTACTCCTTGCTCAGAGAACTGGACTCAACACGCCCTATTCACCGCACAAGAATATATCTGACTAGTAATAATCTTAAAACCTATGTATTGATATCTCTCTGTTAGTGTGTCAAGTGGGTGTAAAGCGGCATAAACACAGCAGTGAAAAGCAGCTAAACCCCATTATGAAAATAAATTACTTTGAAAAACCCATGAAACAACGACAGTGAAAGAGAGAGAAATTCGTACACAATGCGTTCGGGGCTGTGATGCAACCTGGATTGACCATATCTAGACCCACAGCTGGATGAGACATAAGGGTGGACACTCTTGGGGCTGAGAGGTTTGGTGAGGTTGGGTGAGCAAACGCGGACCCTTTAAAGTAATACTGCGTGGTACCCATCGCATGGGTCCCAAATCTCCAGGTTCAAGGGCATCTTCCTACATCGAAAACATGCATGAGAAACCCAGAAGATGGTACACCGTGTGATGGGGAAAGGTTTCTAAAACGCACCTCATTTCTCATCTCCTTGTGCCCGGGTTCGCCTTTCCAGCCGCTTTACTAGCAATCTCCCTACTTGGAGCATCAGCACCTTTAACCTCCTGTTCCGTACAGGTTGCAATTTGTCCTGAGGATGAACGGGAAGACGGGGAACCAACGAGAGACTAGCTCTTGGTGTCGGGACAGGCACAGGTCACTCTATTTTCCCATCAGGAAGAAGAATTAACCACAGGCTCAGCCTGCCCCCCGGAACCAGAACAGGGCCTGAAGCCATCCTGCGCTTTTGCGGCCAGCTCCCAAAAAAGCGAGTTGTAAAATGGAGGTTCAGGGCACTGCAATTCACAAACCTGCAGAGTTATAAATGATAACTCTCGTCCACAAATATATTGAGGGAAGGCAAAGAAGAGGATTTGAAATCAAGGCAGAATTGCACGAAACAGATTTCAGGAGGTAGATACGAATCGCCTTTAAAGCACATGAAAAGCGGCAAAACGTTGACAATGATGCCCTTGGCCAAAAAGGGCGTATGCGTTTTTTCCTGAATATATTCAGGAAAAAACGCATACGCCCTTTTTGGCCAACCAAGCAACCTGGAAAGGCAAATCAGCGCTACAGAGAAGTCTCGCTTCCCATCGGTCAAAAGGGCCATGCTGAAAAAAGTGTCAAAACCAGAAATGCAGGACAGGCCATGGAGAAATGGGAGCCTTGCTACACTGATGGGCAGGATGTAAATTGCCAACAGCCACTCTGGAGAAGTGTACGGTGTGTCCTGAAACATCTGAAAAACACAGCTTAGAGAGCATAGGGCACTTCCACTCATGGGGGTATAAATTGGGAAAATTAAAAATCAGCAAGACACAAGCACCCCAAAGTTGAGGGCTGCTCTGTTGACAAGGACCTCCACTTAATTCCACCTTCAATGTCCCAGGAAAGAGAAAAATGGATAAAGAAGTTGTGGTCCTTATGTACAATGGAATATCACTCAGCCATGAAATCAATGTCATAAGGTTAGTAGCAGCATGATGAGTGGATTTAGGTACGACGATTCTAAGTGAAATAAGTCACACAGAAAAGGACACTTCTCATGAGGTATCACTGATAGAGGGAATGTAAAAACCGTTACACTTGAACTGAATTACAAAACAGAACAGAGTCACACATGCAGAAAACACACTATGGCTGCTTAACGGGAAAGGTGAGGTGGGGTGATACATAAAACAAGGGTATCAAATTAGCTCAGATACCGTTCCATAAACCCAATATGTAGTAGACAAGACCTACTCCTTGCTCAGAGAACTGGACTCAACACGCCCTATTCACCGCACAAGAATATATCTGACTAGTAATAATCTTAAAACCTATGTATTGATATCTCTCTGTTAGTGTGTCAAGTGGGTGTAAAGCGGCATAAACACAGCCGTGAAAAGCAGCTAAACCCCATTATGAAAATAAATTACTTTGAAAAACCCATGAAACAACGACAGTGAAAGAGATAGAAATTCTTACACAATGAGTTAAGGGGCTGTGATGCAACCTGGATTGACCATATCTAGACCCACAGCTGGATGAGACATAAGGGTGGACACTCTTGGGGCTGAGAGGTTTGGTGAGGTTGGGTGAGCAAACGCAGACCCTTTAAAGTAATACTGCGTGGTACCCATCGCATGGGTCCCAAATCTCCAGGTTCAAGGGCATCTTCCTACATCGAAAACATGCATGAGAAACCCAGAAGATGGTACACCGTGTGATGGGGAAAGGTTTCTAAAACGCACCTCATTTCTCATCTCCTTGTGCCCGGGTTCGCCTTTCCAGCCGCTTTACTAGCAATCTCCCTACTTGGAGCATCAGCACCTTTAACCTCCTGTTCCGTACAGGTTGCAATTTGTCCTGAGGATGAACGGGAAGACGGGGAACCAACGAGAGACTAGCTCTTGGTGTCGGGACAGGCACAGGTCACTCTATTTTCCCATCAGGAAGAAGAATTAACCACAGGCTCAGCCTGCCCCCCGGAACCAGAACAGGGCCTGAAGCCATCCTGCGCTTTTGCGGCCAGCTCCCAAAAAAGCGAGTTGTAAAATGGAGGTTCAGGGCACTGCAATTCACAAACCTGCAGAGTTATAAATGATAACTCTCGTCCACAAATATATTGAGGGAAGGCAAAGAAGAGGATTTGAAATCAAGGCAGAATTGCACGAAACAGATTTCAGGAGGTAGATACGAATCGCCTTTAAAGCACATGAAAAGCGGCAAAACGTTGACAATGATGCCCTTGGCCAAAAAGGGCGTATGCGTTTTTTCCTGAATATATTCAGGAAAAAACGCATACGCCCTTTTTGGCCAACCAAGCAACCTGGAAAAGCAAGTCAGCGCTACAGAGAAGTCTCGCTTCCCATCGGTCAAAAGGGCCATGCTGAAAAAAGTGTCAAAACCAGAAATGCAGGACAGGCCATGGAGAAATGGGAGCCTTGCTACACTGATGGGCGGGATGTAAATTGCCAACAGCCACTCTGGAGAAGTGTACGGTGTGTCCTGAAACATCTGAAAAACACAGCTTAGAGAGCATAGGGCACTTCCACTCATGGGGGTATAAATTGGGAAAATGAAAAATCAGCAAGACACAAGCACCCCAAAGTTGAGGGCTGCTCTGTTGACAAGGACCTCCACTTCATTCCACCTTCAATATCCCAGGAAAGAGAAAAATGGATAAAGAAGTTGTGGTCCTTATGTACAATGGAATATCACTCAGCCATGAAATCAATGTCATAAGGTTAGTAGCAGCATGATGAGTGGATTTAGGTACGACGATTCTAAGTGAAATAAGTCACACAGAAAAGGACACTTCTCATAAGGTATCACTGATAGAGGGAATGTAAAAACCGTTACACTTGAACTGAATTACAAAACAGAACAGAGTCACACATGCAGAAAACAGACTATGGCTGCTTAACGGGAAAGGTGAGGTGGGGTGATGCATAAAACAAGGGTATCAAATTAGCTCAGATACCGTTCCATAAACCCAATATGTAATAGACAAGACCTACTCCTTGCTCAGAGAACTGGACTCAACACGCCCTATTCACCGCACAAGAATATATCTGACTAGTAATAATCTTAAAACCTATGTATTGATATCTCTCTGTTAGTGTGTCAAGTGGGTGTAAAGCGGCATAAACACAGCAGTGAAAAGCAGCTAAACCCCATTATGAAAATAAATTACTTTGAAAAACCCATGAAACAACGACAGTGAAAGAGAGAGAAATTCTTACACAATGCGTTCAGGGGCTGTGATGCAACCTGGATTGACCATATCTAGACCCACAGCTGGATGAGACATAAGGGTGGACACTCTTGGGGCTGAGAGGTTTGGTGAGGTTGGGTGAGCAAACGCAGACCCTTTAATGTAATACTTCGTGGTACCCGTCGCATGGGTCCCAAATCTCCAGCTTCAAGGGCATCTTCCTACATCGAAAACATGCATGAGAAACCCAGAAGATGGTACACCGTGTGATGGGGAAAGGTTTCTAAAACGCACCTCATTTCTCATCTCCTTGTGCCCGGGTTCGCCTTTCCAGCCGCTTTACTAGCAATCTCCCTACTTGGAGCATCAGCACCTTTAACCTCCTGTTCCGTACAGGTTGCAATTTGTCCTGAGGATGAACGGGAAGACGGGGAACCAACGAGAGACTAGCTCTTGGTGTCGGGACAGGCACAGGTCACTCTATTTTCCCATCAGGAAGAAGAATTAACCACAGGCTCAGCCTGCCCCCCGGAACCAGAACAGGGCCTGAAGCCATGTGGCGCTTTTGCGGCCAGCTCCCAAAAAAGCGAGTTGTAAAATGGAGGTTCAGGGCACTGCAATTCACAAACCTGCAGAGTTATAAATGATAACTCTCGTCCACAAATATATTGAGGGAAGGCAAAGAAGAGGATTTGAATTCAAGGCAGAATTGCACGAAACAGATTTCAGGAGGTAGATACGAATCGCCTTTAAAGCACATGAAAAGCAGCAAAACGTTGACAATGATGCCCTTGGCCGAAAAGGGCGTATGCGTTTTTTCCTGAATATATTCAGGAAAAAACGCATACGCCCTTTTTGGCCAACCAAGCAACCTGGAAAAGCAAGTCAGCGCTACAGAGAAGTCTCGCTTCCCATCGGTCAAAAGGGCCATGCTGAAAAAAGTGTCAAAAGCAGAAATGCAGGACAGGCCATGGAGAAATGGGAGCCTTGCTACACTGATGGGCGGGATGTAAATTGCCAACAGCCACTCTAGAGAAGTGTACGGTGTGTCCTGAAATATCTGAAAAACACAGCTTAGAGAGCATAGGGCACTTCCACTCATGGGGGTATAAATTGGGAAAATGAAAAATCAGCAAGACACAAGCACCCCAAAGTTGAGGGCTGCTCTGTTGACAAGGACCTCCACTTCATTCCACCTTCAATATCCCAGGAAAGAGAAAAATGGATAAAGAAGTTGTGGTCCTTATGTACAATGGAATATCACTCAGCCATGAAATCAATGTCATAAGGTTAGTAGCAGCATGATGAGTGGATTTAGGTACGACGATTCTAAGTGAAATAAGTCACACAGAAAAGGACACTTCTCATAAGGTATCACTGATAGAGGGAATGTAAAAACCGTTACACTTGAACTGAATTACAAAACAGAACAGAGTCACACATGCAGAAAACACACTATGGCTGCTTAACGGGAAAGGTGAGGTGGGGTGATACATAAAACAAGGGTATCAAATTAGCTCAGATACCGTTCCATAAACCCAATATGTAATAGACAAGACCTACTCCTTGCTCAGAGAACTGGACTCAACACGCCCTATTCACCGCACAAGAATATATCTGACTAGTAATAATCTTAAAACCTATGTATTGATATCTCTCTGTTAGTGTGTCAAGTGGGTGTAAAGCGGCATAAACACAGCAGTGAAAAGCAGCTAAACCCCATTATGAAAATAAATTACTTTGAAAAACCCATGAAACAACGACAGTGAAAGAGAGAGAAATTCTTACACAATGCGTTCAGGGGCTGTGATGCAACCTGGATTGACCATATCTAGACCCACAGCTGGATGAGACATAAGGGTGGACACTCTTGGGGCTGAGAGGTTTGGTGAGGTTGGGTGAGCAAACGCAGACCCTTTAAAGTAATACTGCGTGGTACCCATCACATGGGTCCCAAATCTCCAGCTTCAAGGGCATCTTCCTACATCGAAAACATGCATGAGAAACCCAGAAGATAGTACACCGTGTGATGGGGAAAGGTTTCTAAAACGCACCTCATTTCTCATCTCCTTGTGCCCGGGTTCGCCATTCCAGCCGCTTTACTAGCAATCTCCCTACTTGGAGCATCAGCACCTTTAACCTCCTGTTCCGTACAGGTTGCAATTTGTCCTGAGGATGAACGGGAAGACGGGGAACTAACGAGAGACTAGCTCTTGGTGTTGGGACAGGCACAGGTCACTCTATTTTCCCATCAGGAAGAAGAATTAACCACAGGTTCAGCCTGCCCCCCGGAACCAGAACAGGGCCTGAAGCCATCCTGCACTTTTGCGGCCAGCTCCCAAAAAAGCGAGTTGTAAAATGGAGGTTCAGGGCACTGCAATTCACAAACCTGCAGAGTTATAAATGATAACTCTCGTCCACAAATATATTGAGGGAAGGCAAAGAAGAGGATTTTAAATCAAGGCAGAATTGCAGGAAACAGATTTCAGGAGGTAGATTCGAATCGCCTTTAAAGCACATGAAAAGCGGCAAAATGTTGACAATGATGCCCTTGGCCAAAAAGGGCGTATGCGTTTTTTCCTGAATATATTCAGGAAAAAACGCATACGCCCTTTTTGGCCAACCAAGCAACCTGGAAAGGCAAATCAGCGCTACAAAGAAGTCTCACTTCCCATCGGTCAAAAGGGCCATGCTGAAAAATGTGTCAAAACCAGAAATGCAGGACAGGCCATGGAGAAATGAGAGCCTTGCTACACTGATGGGCGGGATGTAAATTGCCAACAGCCACTCTGGAGAAGTGTACGGTGTGTCCTGAAACATCTGAAAAACACAGCTTAGAGAGCATAGGGCACTTCCACTCATGGGGGTATAAATTGGGAAAATGAAAAATCAGCAAGACACAAGCACCCCAAAGTTGAGGCCTGCTCTGTTGACAAGGACCTCCACTTCATTCGACCTTAAATATCCCAGGAAAGAGAAAAATGGATAAAGAAGTTGTGGTCCTTATGTACAATGGAATATCACTCAGCCATGAAATCAATGTCATAAGGTTAGTAGCAGCATGATGAGTGGATTTAGGTACGACGATTCTAAGTGAAATAAGTCACACAGAAAAGGACACTTCTCATAAGGTATCACTGATAGAGGGAATGTAAAAACCGTTACACTTGAACTGAATTACAAAACAGAACAGAGTCACACATGCAGAAAACACACTATGGCTGCTTAACGGGAAAGGTGAGGTGGGGTGATACATAAAACAAGGGTATCAAATTAGCTCAGATACCGTTCCATAAACCCAATATGTAGTAGACAAGACCTACTCCTTGCTCAGAGAACTGGACTCAACACGCCCTATTCACCGCACAAGAATATATCTGACTAGTAATAATCTTAAAACCTATGTATTGATATCTCTCTGTTAGTGTGTCAAGTGGGTGTAAAGCGGCATAAACACAGCCGTGAAAAGCAGCTAAACCCCATTATGAAAATAAATTACTTTGAAAAACCCATGAAACAACGACAGTGAAAGAGAGAGAAATTCTTACACAATGCGTTCAGGGGCTGTGATGCAACCTGGATTGACCATATCTAGACCCACAGCTGGATGAGACATAAGGGTGGACACTCTTGGGGCTGAGAGGTTTGGTGAGGTTGGGTGAGCAAACGCAGACCCTTTAAAGTAATACTGCGTGGTACCCATCACATGGGTCCCAAATCTCCAGCTTCAAGGGCATCTTCCTACATCGAAAACATGCATGAGAAACCCAGAAGATAGTACACCGTGTGATGGGGAAAGGTTTCTAAAACGCACCTCATTTCTCATCTCCTTGTGCCCGGGTTCGCCATTCCAGCCGCTTTACTAGCAATCTCCCTACTTGGAGCATCAGCACCTTTAACCTCCTGTTCCGTACAGGTTGCAATTTGTCCTGAGGATGAACGGGAAGACGGGGAACTAACGAGAGACTAGCTCTTGGTGTTGGGACAGGCACAGGTCACTCTATTTTCCCATCAGGAAGAAGAATTAACCACAGGTTCAGCCTGCCCCCCGGAACCAGAACAGGGCCTGAAGCCATCCTGCACTTTTGCGGCCAGCTCCCAAAAAAGCGAGTTGTAAAATGGAGGTTCAGGGCACTGCAATTCACAAACCTGCAGAGTTATAAATGATAACTCTCGTCCACAAATATATTGAGGGAAGGCAAAGAAGAGGATTTTAAATCAAGGCAGAATTGCAGGAAACAGATTTCAGGAGGTAGATTCGAATCGCCTTTAAAGCACATGAAAAGCGGCAAAATGTTGACAATGATGCCCTTGGCCAAAAAGGGCGTATGCGTTTTTTCCTGAATATATTCAGGAAAAAACGCATACGCCCTTTTTGGCCAACCAAGCAACCTGGAAAGGCAAATCAGCGCTACAAAGAAGTCTCACTTCCCATCGGTCAAAAGGGCCATGCTGAAAAATGTGTCAAAACCAGAAATGCAGGACAGGCCATGGAGAAATGAGAGCCTTGCTACACTGATGGGCGGGATGTAAATTGCCAAGAGCCACTCTGGAGAAGTGTACGGTGTGTCCTGAAACATCTGAAAAACACAGCTTAGAGAGCATAGGGCACTTCCACTCATGGGGGTATAAATTGGGAAAATGAAAAATCAGCAAGACACAAGCACCCCAAAGTTGAGGCCTGCTCTGTTGACAAGGACCTCCACTTCATTCGACCTTAAATATCCCAGGAAAGAGAAAAATGGATAAAGAAGTTGTGGTCCTTATGTACAATGGAATATCACTCAGCCATGAAATCAATGTCATAAGGTTAGTAGCAGCATGATGAGTGGATTTAGGTACGACGATTCTAAGTGAAATAAGTCACACAGAAAAGGACACTTCTCATAAGGTATCACTGATAGAGGGAATGTAAAAACCGTTACACTTGAACTGAATTACAAAACAGAACAGAGTCACACATGCAGAAAACACACTATGGCTGCTTAACGGGAAAGGTGAGGTGGGGTGATACATAAAACAAGGGTATCAAATTAGCTCAGATACCGTTCCATAAACCCAATATGTAGTAGACAAGACCTACTCCTTGCTCAGAGAACTGGACTCAACACGCCCTATTCACCGCACAAGAATATATCTGACTAGTAATAATCTTAAAACCTATGTATTGATATCTCTCTGTTAGTGTGTCAAGTGGGTGTAAAGCGGCATAAACACAGCAGTGAAAAGCAGCTAAACCCCATTATGAAAATAAATTACTTTGAAAAACCCATGAAACAACGACAGTGAAAGAGAGAGAAATTCGTACACAATGCGTTCAGGGGCTGTGATGCAACCTGGATTGACCATATCTAGACCCACAGCTGGATGAGACATAAGGGTGGACACTCTTGGGGCTGAGAGGTTTGGTGAGGTTGGGTGAGCAAACGCAGACCCTTTAAAGTAATACTGCGTGGTACCCATCACATGGGTCCCAAATCTCCAGCTTCAAGGGCATCTTCCTACATCGAAAACATGCATGAGAAACCCAGAAGATGGTACACCGTGTGATGGGGAAAGGTTTCTAAAACGCACCTCATTTCTCATCTCCTTGTGCCCGGGTTCGCCATTCCAGCCGCTTTAGTAGCAATCTCCCTACTTGGAGCATCAGCACCTTTAACCTCCTGTTCCGTACAGGTTGCAATTTGTCCTGAGGATGAACGGGAAGACGGGGAACCAACGAGAGACTAGCTCTTGGTGTCGGGACAGGCACAGGTCACTCTATTTTCCCATCAGGAAGAAGAATTAACCACAGGCTCAGCCTGCCCCCCGGAACCAGAACAGGGCCTGAAGCCGTCCTGCGCTTTTGCGGCCAGCTCCCAAAAAAGCGAGTTGTAAAATGGAGGTTCAGGGCACTGCAATTCACAAACCTGCAGAGTTATAAATGATAACTCTCGTCCACAAATATATTGAGGGAAGGCAAAGAAGAGGATTTGAAATCAAGGCAGAATTGCACGAAACAGATTTCAGGAGGTAGATACGAATCGCCTTTAAAGCACATGAAAAGCGGCAAAACGTTGACAATGATGCCCTTGGCCAAAAAGGGCGTATGCGTTTTTTCCTGAATATATTCAGGAAAAAACGCATACGCCCTCTTTGGCCAACCAAGCAACCTGGAAAGGCAAATCAGCGCTACAGAGAAATCTCGCTTCCCATCGGTCAAAAGGGCCATGCTGAAAAAAGTGTCAAAACTAGAAATGCAGGACAGGCCATGGAGAAATGGGAGCCTTGCTACACTGATGGGCGGGATGTAAATTGCCAACTGCCACTCTGGAGAAGTGTACGGTGTGTCCTGAAACATCTGAAAAACACAGCTGAGAGAGCATAGGGCACTTCCACTCATGGGGGTATAAATTGGGAAAATTAAAAATCAGCAAGACACAAGCACCCCAAAGTTGAGGGCTGCTCTGTTGACAAGGACCTCCACTTAATTCCACCTTCAATATCCCAGGAAAGAGAAAAATGGATAAAGAAGTTGTGGTCCTTATGTACAATGGAATATCACTCAGCCATGAAATCAATGTCATAAGGTTAGTAGCAGCATGATGAGTGGATTTAGGTACGACGATTCTAAGTGAAATAAGTCACACAGAAAAGGACACTTCTCATGAGGTATCACTGATAGAGGGAATGTAAAAACCGTTACACTTGAACTGAATTACAAAACAGAACAGAGTCACACATGCAGAAAACACACTATGGCTGCTTAACGGGAAAGGTGAGGTGGGGTGATACATAAAACAAGGGTATCAAATTAGCTCAGATACCGTTCCATAAACCCAATATGTAGTAGACAAGACCTACTCCTTGCTCAGAGAACTGGACTCAACACGCCCTATTCACCGCACAAGAATATATCTGACTAGTAATAATCTTAAAACCTATGTATTGATATCTCTCTGTTAGTGTGTCAAGTGGGTGTAAAGCGGCATAAACACAGCAGTGAAAAGCAGCTAAACCCCATTATGAAAATAAATTACTTTGAAAAACCCATGAAACAACGACAGTGAAAGAGAGAGAAATTCTTACACAATGCGTTCAGGGGCTGTGATGCAACCTGGATTGACCATATCTAGACCCACAGCTGGATGAGACATAAGGGTGGACACTCTTGGGGCTGAGAGGTTTGGTGAGGTTGGGTGAGCAAACGCAGACCCTTTAAAGTAATACTGCGTGGTACCCATCACATGGGTCCCAAATCTCCAGCTTCAAGGGCATCTTCCTACATCGAAAACATGCATGAGAAACCCAGAAGATGGTACACCGTGTGATGGGGAAAGGTTTCTAAAACGCACCTCATTTCTCATCTCCTTGTGCCCGGGTTCGCCATTCCAGCCGCTTTAGTAGCAATCTCCCTACTTGGAGCATCAGCACCTTTAACCTCCTGTTCCGTACAGGTTGCAATTTGTCCTGAGGATGAACGGGAAGACGGGGAACCAACGAGAGACTAGCTCTTGGTGTCGGGACAGGCACAGGTCACTCTATTTTCCCATCAGGAAGAAGAATTAACCACAGGCTCAGCCTGCCCCCCGGAACCAGAACAGGGCCTGAAGCCGTCCTGCGCTTTTGCGGCCAGCTCCCAAAAAAGCGAGTTGTAAAATGGAGGTTCAGGGCACTGCAATTCACAAACCTGCAGAGTTATAAATGATAACTCTCGTCCACAAATATATTGAGGGAAGGCAAAGAAGAGGATTTGAAATCAAGGCAGAATTGCACGAAACAGATTTCAGGAGGTAGATACGAATCGCCTTTAAAGCACATGAAAAGCGGCAAAACGTTGACAATGATGCCCTTGGCCAAAAAGGGCGTATGCGTTTTTTCCTGAATATATTCAGGAAAAAACGCATACGCCCTCTTTGGCCAACCAAGCAACCTGGAAAGGCAAATCAGCGCTACAGAGAAATCTCGCTTCCCATCGGTCAAAAGGGCCATGCTGAAAAAAGTGTCAAAACTAGAAATGCAGGACAGGCCATGGAGAAATGGGAGCCTTGCTACACTGATGGGCGGGATGTAAATTGCCAACTGCCACTCTGGAGAAGTGTACGGTGTGTCCTGAAACATCTGAAAAACACAGCTTAGAGAGCATAGGGCACTTCCACTCATGGGGGTATAAATTGGGAAAATTAAAAATCAGCAAGACACAAGCACCCCAAAGTTGAGGGCTGCTCTGTTGACAAGGACCTCCACTTCATTCCACCTTCAATATCCCAGGAAAGAGAAAAATGGATAAAGAAGTTGTGGTCCTTATGTACAATGGAATATCACTCAGCCATGAAATCAATGTCATAAGGTTAGTAGCAGCATGATGAGTGGATTTAGGTACGACGATTCTAAGTGAAATAAGTCACACAGAAAAGGACACTTCTCATGAGGTATCACTGATAGAGGGAATGTAAAAACCGTTACACTTGAACTGAATTACAAAACAGAACAGAGTCACACATGCAGAAAACACACTATGGCTGCTTAACGGGAAAGGTGAGGTGGGGTGATACATAAAACAAGGGTATCAAATTAGCTCAGATACCGTTCCATAAACCCAATATGTAGTAGACAAGACCTACTCCTTGCTCAGAGAACTGGACTCAACACGCCCTATTCACCGCACAAGAATATATCTGACTAGTAATAATCTTAAAACCTATGTATTGATATCTCTCTGTTAGTGTGTCAAGTGGGTGTAAAGCGGCATAAACACAGCCGTGAAAAGCAGCTAAACCCCATTATGAAAATAAATTACTTTGAAAAACCCATGAAACAACGACAGTGAAAGAGATAGAAATTCTTACACAATGAGTTCAGGGGCTGTGATGCAACCTGGATTGACCATATCTAGACCCACAGCTGGATGAGACATAAGGGTGGACACTCTTGGGGCTGAGAGGTTTGGTGAGGTTGGGTGAGCAAACGCAGACCCTTTAAAGTAATACTGCGTGGTACCCATCGCATGGGTCCCAAATCTCCAGGTTCAAGGGCATCTTCCTACATCGAAAACATGCATGAGAAACCCAGAAGATGGTACACCGTGTGATGGGGAAAGGTTTCTAAAACGCACCTAATTTCTCATCTCCTTGTGCCCGGGTTCGCCTTTCCAGCCGCTTTACTAGCAATCTCCCTACTTGGAGCATCAGCACCTTTAACCTCCTGTTCCGTACAGGTTGCAATTTGTCCTGAGGATGAACGGGAAGACGGGGAACCAACGAGAGACTAGCTCTTGGTGTTGGGACAGGCACAGGTCACTCTATTTTCCCATCAGGAAGAAGAATTAACCACAGGCTCAGCCTGCCCCCCGGAACCAGAACAGGGCCTGAAGCCATCCTGCGCTTTTGCGGCCAGCTCCCAAAAAAGCGAGTTGTAAAATGGAGGTTCAGGGCACTGCAATTCACAAACCTGCAGAGTTATAAATGATAACTCTCGTCCACAAATATATTGAGGGAAGGCAAAGAAGAGGATTTGAAATCAAGGCAGAATTGCACGAAACAGATTTCAGGAGGTAGATACGAATCGCCTTTAAAGCACATGAAAAGCGGCAAAACGTTGACAATGATGCCCTTGGCCAAAAAGGGCGTATGTGTTTTTTCCTGAATATATTCAGGAAAAAACGCATACGCCCTTTTTGGCCAACCAAGCAACCTGGAAAGGCAAATCAGCGCTACAGAGAAGTCTCGCTTCCCATCGGTCAAAAGGGCCATGCTGAAAAAAGTGTCAAAACCAGAAATGCAGGACAGGCCATGGAGAAATGGGAGCCTTGCTACACTGATGGGCGGGATGTAAATTGCCAACAGCCACTCTGGAGAAGTGTACGGTGTGTCCTGAAACATCTGAAAAACACAGCTTAGAGAGCATAGGGCACTTCCACTCATGGGGGTATAAATTGGGAAAATGAAAAATCAGCAAGACACAAGCACCCCAAAGTTGAGGGCTGCTCTGTTGACAAGGACCTCCACTTCATTCCACCTTCAATATCCCAGGAAAGAGAAAAATGGATAAAGAAGTTGTGGTCCTTATGTACAATGGAATATCACTCAGCCATGAAATCAATGTCATAAGGTTAGTAGCAGCATGATGAGTGGATTTAGGTACGACGATTCTAAGTGAAATAAGTCACACAGAAAAGGACACTTCTCATAAGGTATCACTGATAGAGGGAATGTAAAAACCGTTACACTTGAACTGAATTACAAAACAGAACAGAGTCACACATGCAGAAAACAGACTATGGCTGCTTAACGGGAAAGGTGAGGTGGGGTGATGCATAAAACAAGGGTATCAAATTAGCTCAGATACCGTTCCATAAACCCAATATGTAATAGACAAGACCTACTCCTTGCTCAGAGAACTGGACTCAACACGCCCTATTCACCGCACAAGAATATATCTGACTAGTAATAATCTTAAAACCTATGTATTGATATCTCTCTGTTAGTGTGTCAAGTGGGTGTAAAGCGGCATAAACACAGCAGTGAAAAGCAGCTAAACCCCATTATGAAAATAAATTACTTTGAAAAACCCATGAAACAACGACAGTGAAAGAGAGAGAAATTCTTACACAATGCGTTCAGGGGCTGTGATGCAACCTGGATTGACCATATCTAGACCCACAGCTGGATGAGACATAAGGGTGGACACTCTTGGGGCTGAGAGGTTTGGTGAGGTTGGGTGAGCAAACGCAGACCCTTTAAAGTAATACTGCGTGGTACCCATCACATGGGTCCCAAATCTCCAGCTTCAAGGGCATCTTCCTACATCGAAAACATGCATGAGAAACCCAGAAGATGGTACACCGTGTGATGGGGAAAGGTTTCTAAAACGCACCTCATTTCTCATCTCCTTGTGCCCGGGTTCGCCATTCCAGCCGCTTTACTAGCAATCTCCCTACTTGGAGCATCAGCACCTTTAACCTCCTGTTCCGTACAGGTTGCAATTTGTCCTGAGGATGAACGGGAAGACGGGGAACTAACGAGAGACTAGCTCTTGGTGTTGGGACAGGCACAGGTCACTCTATTTTCCCATCAGGAAGAAGAATTAACCACAGGTTCAGCCTGCCCCCCGGAACCAGAACAGGGCCTGAAGCCATCCTGCACTTTTGCGGCCAGCTCCCAAAAAAGCGAGTTGTAAAATGGAGGTTCAGGGCACTGCAATTCACAAACCTGCAGAGTTATAAATGATAACTCTCGTCCACAAATATATTGAGGGAAGGCAAAGAAGAGGATTTTAAATCAAGGCAGAATTGCACGAAACAGATTTCAGGAGGTAGATTCGAATCGCCTTTAAAGCACATGAAAAGCGGCAAAATGTTGACAATGATGCCCTTGGCCAAAAAGGGCGTATGCGTTTTTTCCTGAATATATTCAGGAAAAAACGCATACGCCCTTTTTGGCCAACCAAGCAACCTGGAAAGGCAAATCAGCGCTACAAAGAAGTCTCACTTCCCATCGGTCAAAAGGGCCATGCTGAAAAATGTGTCAAAACCAGAAATGCAGGACAGGCCATGGAGAAATGAGAGCCTTGCTACACTGATGGGCGGGATGTAAATTGCCAACAGCCACTCTGGAGAAGTGTACGGTGTGTCCTGAAACATCTGAAAAACACAGCTTAGAGAGCATAGGGCACTTCCACTCATGGGGGTATAAATTGGGAAAATGAAAAATCAGCAAGACACAAGCACACCAAAGTTGAGGCCTGCACTGTTGACAAGGACCTCCACTTCATTCGACCTTAAATATCCCAGGAAAGAGAAAAAAGGATAAAGAAGTTGTGGTCCTTATGTACAATGGAATATCACTCAGCCATGAAATCAATGTCATAAGGTTAGTAGCAGCATGATGAGTGGATTTAGGTACGACGATTCTAAGTGAAATAAGTCACACAGAAAAGGACACTTCTCATAAGGTATCACTGATAGAGGGAATGTAAAAACCGTTACACTTGAACTGAATTACAAAACAGAACAGAGTCACACATGCAGAAAACACACTATGGCTGCTTAACGGGAAAGGTGAGGTGGGGTGATACATAAAACAAGGGTATCAAATTAGCTCAGATACCGTTCCATAAACCCAATATGTAGTAGACAAGACCTACTCCTTGCTCAGAGAACTGGACTCAACACGCCCTATTCACCGCACAAGAATATATCTGACTAGTAATAATCTTAAAACCTATGTATTGATATCTCTCTGTTAGTGTGTCAAGTGGGTGTAAAGCGGCATAAACACAGCAGTGAAAAGCAGCTAAACCCCATTATGAAAATAAATTACTTTGAAAAACCCATGAAACAACGACAGTGAAAGAGAGAGAAATTCTTACACAATGCGTTCAGGGGCTGTGATGCAACCTGGATTGACCATATCTAGACCCACAGCTGGATGAGACATAAGGGTGGACACTCTTGGGGCTGAGAGGTTTGGTGAGGTTGGGTGAGCAAACGCAGACCCTTTAAAGTAATACTGCGTGGTACCCATCACATGGGTCCCAAATCTCCAGCTTCAAGGGCATCTTCCTACATCGAAAACATGCATGAGAAACCCAGAAGATGGTACACCGTGTGATGGGGAAAGGTTTCTAAAACGCACCTCATTTCTCATCTCCTTGTGCCCGGGTTCGCCATTCCAGCCGCTTTAGTAGCAATCTCCCTACTTGGAGCATCAGCACCTTTAACCTCCTGTTCCGTACAGGTTGCAATTTGTCCTGAGGATGAACGGGAAGACGGGGAACCAACGAGAGACTAGCTCTTGGTGTCGGGACAGGCACAGGTCACTCTATTTTCCCATCAGGAAGAAGAATTAACCACAGGCTCAGCCTGCCCCCCGGAACCAGAACAGGGCCTGAAGCCATCCTGCGCTTTTGCGGCCAGCTCCCAAAAAAGCGAGTTGTAAAATGGAGGTTCAGGGCACTGCAATTCACAAACCTGCAGAGTTATAAATGATAACTCTCGTCCACAAATATATTGAGGGAAGGCAAAGAAGAGGATTTGACATCAAGGCAGAATTGCACGAAACAGATTTCAGGAGGTAGATACGAATCGCCTTTAAAGCACATGAAAAGCGGCAAAACGTTGACAATGATGCCCTTGGCCAAAAAGGGCGTATGCGTTTTTTCCTGAATATATTCAGGAAAAAACGCATACGCCCTTTTTGGCCAACCAAGCAACCTGGAAAGGCAAATCAGCGCTACAGAGAAGTCTCGCTTCCCATCGGTCAAAAGGGCCATGCTGAAAAAAGTGTCAAAACTAGAAATGCAGGACAGGCCATGGAGAAATGGGAGCCTTGCTACACTGATGGGCGGGATGTAAATTGCCAACAGCCACTCTGGAGAAGTGTACGGTGTGTCCTGAAACATCTGAAAAACACAGCTTAGAGAGCATAGGGCACGTCCACTCATGGGGGTATAAATTGGGAAAATGAAAAATCAGCAAGACACAAGCACCCCAAAGTTGAGGGCTGCTCTGTTGACAAGGACCTCCACTTCATTCCACCTTCAATATCCCAGGAAAGAGAAAAATGGATAAAGAAGTTGTGGTCCTTATGTACAATGGAATATCACTCAGCCATGAAATCAATGTCATAAGGTTAGTAGCAGCATGATGAGTGGATTTAGGTACGACGATTCTAAGTGAAATAAGTCACACAGAAAAGGACACTTCTCATGAGGTATCACTGATAGAGGGAATGTAAAAACCGTTACACTTGAACTGAATTACAAAACAGAACAGAGTCACACATGCAGAAAACACACTATGGCTGCTTAACGGGAAAGGTGAGGTGGGGTGATACATAAAACAAGGGTATCAAATTAGCTCAGATACCGTTCCATAAACCCAATATGTAGTAGACAAGACCTACTCCTTGCTCAGAGAACTGGACTCAACACGCCCTATTCACCGCACAAGAATATATCTGACTAATAATAATCTTAAAACCTATGTATTGATATCTCTCTGTTAGTGTGTCAAGTGGGTGTAAAGCGGCATAAACACAGCCGTGAAAAGCAGCTAAACCCCTTTATGAAAATAAATTACTTTGAAAAACCCATGAAACAACGACAGTGAAAGAGATAGAAATTCTTACACAATGAGTTCAGGGGCTGTGATGCAACCTGGATTGACCATATCTAGACCCACAGCTGGATGAGACATAAGGGTGGACACTCTTGGGGCTGAGAGGTTTGGTGAGGTTGGGTGAGCAAACGCAGACCCTTTAAAGTAATACTGCGTGGTACCCATCGCATGGGTCCCAAATCTCCAGGTTCAAGGGCATCTTCCTACATCGAAAACATGCATGAGAAACCCAGAAGATGGTACACCGTGTGATGGGGAAAGGTTTCTAAAACGCACCTAATTTCTCATCTCCTTGTGCCCGGGTTCGCCTTTCCAGCCGCTTTACTAGCAATCTCCCTACTTGGAGCATCAGCACCTTTAACCTCCTGTTCCGTACAGGTTGCAATTTGTCCTGAGGATGAACGGGAAGACGGGGAACCAACGAGAGACTAGCTCTTGGTGTTGGGACAGGCACAGGTCACTCTATTTTCCCATCAGGAAGAAGAATTAACCACAGGCTCAGCCTGCCCCCCGGAACCAGAACAGGGCCTGAAGCCATCCTGCGCTTTTGCGGCCAGCTCCCAAAAAAGCGAGTTGTAAAATGGAGGTTCAGGGCACTGCAATTCACAAACCTGCAGAGTTATAAATGATAACTCTCGTCCACAAATATATTGAGGGAAGGCAAAGAAGAGGATTTGAAATCAAGGCAGAATTGCACGAAACAGATTTCAGGAGGTAGATACGAATCGCCTTTAAAGCACATGAAAAGCGGCAAAACGTTGACAATGATGCCCTTGGCCAAAAAGGGCGTATGTGTTTTTTCCTGAATATATTCAGGAAAAAACGCATACGCCCTTTTTGGCCAACCAAGCAACCTGGAAAGGCAAATCAGCGCTACAGAGAAGTCTCGCTTCCCATCGGTCAAAAGGGCCATGCTGAAAAAAGTGTCAAAACCAGAAATGCAGGACAGGCCATGGAGAAATGGGAGCCTTGCTACACTGATGGGCGGGATGTAAATTGCCAACAGCCACTCTGGAGAAGTGTACGGTGTGTCCTGAAACATCTGAAAAACACAGCTTAGAGAGCATAGGGCACTTCCACTCATGGGGGTATAAATTGGGAAAATGAAAAATCAGCAAGACACAAGCACCCCAAAGTTGAGGGCTGCTCTGTTGACAAGGACCTCCACTTCATTCCACCTTCAATATCCCAGGAAAGAGAAAAATGGATAAAGAAGTTGTGGTCCTTATGTACAATGGAATATCACTCAGCCATGAAATCAATGTCATAAGGTTAGTAGCAGCATGATGAGTGGATTTAGGTACGACGATTCTAAGTGAAATAAGTCACACAGAAAAGGACACTTCTCATAAGGTATCACTGATAGAGGGAATGTAAAAACCGTTACACTTGAACTGAATTACAAAACAGAACAGAGTCACACATGCAGAAAACAGACTATGGCTGCTTAACGGGAAAGGTGAGGTGGGGTGATGCATAAAACAAGGGTATCAAATTAGCTCAGATACCGTTCCATAAACCCAATATGTAATAGACAAGACCTACTCCTTGCTCAGAGAACTGGACTCAACACGCCCTATTCACCGCACAAGAATATATCTGACTAGTAATAATCTTAAAACCTATGTATTGATATCTCTCTGTTAGTGTGTCAAGTGGGTGTAAAGCGGCATAAACACAGCAGTGAAAAGCAGCTAAACCCCATTATGAAAATAAATTACTTTGAAAAACCCATGAAACAACGACAGTGAAAGAGAGAGAAATTCTTACACAATGCGTTCAGGGGCTGTGATGCAACCTGGATTGACCATATCTAGACCCACAGCTGGATGAGACATAAGGGTGGACACTCTTGGGGCTGAGAGGTTTGGTGAGGTTGGGTGAGCAAACGCAGACCCTTTAAAGTAATACTTCGTGGTACCCGTCGCATGGGTCCCAAATCTCCAGCTTCAAGGGCATCTTCCTACATCGAAAACATGCATGAGAAACCCAGAAGATGGTACACCGTGTGATGGGGAAAGGTTTCTAAAACGCACCTCATTTCTCATCTCCTTGTGCCCGGGTTCGCCTTTCCAGCCGCTTTACTAGCAATCTCCCTACTTGGAGCATCAGCACCTTTTACCTCCTGTTCCGTACAGGTTGCAATTTGTCCTGAGGATGAACGGGAAGACGGGGAACCAACGAGAGACTAGCTCTTGGTGTCGGGACAGGCACAGGTTACTCTATTTTCCCATCAGGAAGAAGAATTAACCACAGGCTCAGCCTGCCCCCCGGAACCAGAACAGGGCCTGAAGCCATCTGGCGCTTTTGCGGCCAGCTCCCAAAAAAGCGAGTTGTAAAATGGAGGTTCAGGGCACTGCAATTCACAAACCTGCAGAGTTATAAATGATAACTCTCGTCCACAAATATATTGAGGGAAGGCAAAGAAGAGGATTTGAATTCAAGGCAGAATTGCACGAAACAGATTTCAGGAGGTAGATACGAATCGCCTTTAAAGCACATGAAAAGCGGCAAAACGTTGACAATGATGCCCTTGGCCAAAAAGGGCGTATGCGTTTTTTCCTGAATATATTCAGGAAAAAACGCATACGCCCTTTTTGGCCAACCAAGCAACCTGGAAAAGCAAGTCAGCGCTACAGAGAAGTCTCGCTTCCCATCGGTCAAAAGGGCCATGCTGAAAAAAGTGTCAAAAGCAGAAATGCAGGACAGGCCATGGAGAAATGGGAGCCTTGCTACACTGATGGGCGGGATGTAAATTGCCAACAGCCACTCTAGAGAAGTGTACGGTGTGTCCTGAAATATCTGAAAAACACAGCTTACAGAGCATAGGGCACTTCCACTCATGGGGGTATAAATTGGGAAAATGAAAAATCAGCAAGACACAAGCACCCCAAAGTTGAGGGCTGCTCTGTTGACAAGGACCTCCACTTCATTCCACCTTAAATATCCCAGGAAAGAGAAAAATGGATAAAGAAGTTGTGGTCCTTATGTACAATGGAATATCACTCAGCCATGAAATCAATGTCATAAGGTTAGTAGCAGCATGATGAGTGGATTTAGGTACGACGATTCTAAGTGAAATAAGTCACACAGAAAAGGACACTTCTCATAAGGTATCACTGATAGAGGGAATGTAAAAACCGTTACACTTGAACTGAATTACAAAACAGAACAGAGTCACACATGCAGAAAACACACTATGGCTGCTTAACGGGAAAGGTGAGGTGGGGTGATACATAAAACAAGGGTATCAAATTAGCTCAGATACCGTTCCATAAACCCAATATGTAATAGACAAGACCTACTCCTTGCTCAGAGAACTGGACTCAACACGCCCTATTCACCGCACAAGAATATATCTGACTAGTAATAATCTTAAAACCTATGTATTGATATCTCTCTGTTAGTGTGTCAAGTGGGTGTAAAGCGGCATAAACACAGCAGTGAAAAGCAGCTAAACCCCATTATGAAAATAAATTACTTTGAAAAACCCATGAAACAACGACAGTGAAAGAGAGAGAAATTCTTACACAATGCGTTCAGGGGCTGTGATGCAACCTGGATTGACCATATCTAGACCCACAGCTGGATGAGACATAAGGGTGGACACTCTTGGGGCTGAGAGGTTTGGTGAGGTTGGGTGAGCAAACGCAGACCCTTTAAAGTAATACTGCGTGGTACCCATCACATGGGTCCCAAATCTCCAGCTTCAAGGGCATCTTCCTACATCGAAAACATGCATGAGAAACCCAGAAGATGGTACACCGTGTGATGGGGAAAGGTTTCTAAAACGCACCTCATTTCTCATCTCCTTGTGCCCGGGTTCGCCATTCCAGCCGCTTTACTAGCAATCTCCCTACTTGGAGCATCAGCACCTTTAACCTCCTGTTCCGTACAGGTTGCAATTTGTCCTGAGGATGAACGGGAAGACGGGGAACTAACGAGAGACTAGCTCTTGGTGTTGGGACAGGCACAGGTCACTCTATTTTCCCATCAGGAAGAAGAATTAACCACAGGTTCAGCCTGCCCCCCGGAACCAGAACAGGGCCTGAAGCCATCCTGCACTTTTGCGGCCAGCTCCCAAAAAAGCGAGTTGTAAAATGGAGGTTCAGGGCACTGCAATTCACAAACCTGCAGAGTTATAAATGATAACTCTCGTCCACAAATATATTGAGGGAAGGCAAAGAAGAGGATTTTAAATCAAGGCAGAATTGCACGAAACAGATTTCAGGAGGTAGATTCGAATCGCCTTTAAAGCACATGAAAAGCGGCAAAATGTTGACAATGATGCCCTTGGCCAAAAAGGGCGTATGCGTTTTTTCCTGAATATATTCAGGAAAAAACGCATACGCCCTTTTTGGCCAACCAAGCAACCTGGAAAGGCAAATCAGCGCTACAAAGAAGTCTCACTTCCCATCGGTCAAAAGGGCCATGCTGAAAAATGTGTCAAAACCAGAAATGCAGGACAGGCCATGGAGAAATGAGAGCCTTGCTACACTGATGGGCGGGATGTAAATTGCCAACAGCCACTCTGGAGAAGTGTACGGTGTGTCCTGAAACATCTGAAAAACACAGCTTAGAGAGCATAGGGCACTTCCACTCATGGGGGTATAAATTGGGAAAATGAAAAATCAGCAAGACACAAGCACACCAAAGTTGAGGCCTGCACTGTTGACAAGGACCTCCACTTCATTCGACCTTAAATATCCCAGGAAAGAGAAAAAAGGATAAAGAAGTTGTGGTCCTTATGTACAATGGAATATCACTCAGCCATGAAATCAATGTCATAAGGTTAGTAGCAGCATGATGAGTGGATTTAGGTACGACGATTCTAAGTGAAATAAGTCACACAGAAAAGGACACTTCTCATAAGGTATCACTGATAGAGGGAATGTAAAAACCGTTACACTTGAACTGAATTACAAAACAGAACAGAGTCACACATGCAGAAAACACACTATGGCTGCTTAACGGGAAAGGTGAGGTGGGGTGATACATAAAACAAGGGTATCAAATTAGCTCAGATACCGTTCCATAAACCCAATATGTAGTAGACAAGACCTACTCCTTGCTCAGAGAACTGGACTCAACACGCCCTATTCACCGCACAAGAATATATCTGACTAGTAATAATCTTAAAACCTATGTATTGATATCTCTCTGTTAGTGTGTCAAGTGGGTGTAAAGCGGCATAAACACAGCAGTGAAAAGCAGCTAAACCCCATTATGAAAATAAATTACTTTGAAAAACCCATGAAACAACGACAGTGAAAGAGAGAGAAATTCTTACACAATGCGTTCAGGGGCTGTGATGCAACCTGGATTGACCATATCTAGACCCACAGCTGGATGAGACATAAGGGTGGACACTCTTGGGGCTGAGAGGTTTGGTGAGGTTGGGTGAGCAAACGCAGACCCTTTAAAGTAATACTGCGTGGTACCCATCACATGGGTCCCAAATCTCCAGCTTCAAGGGCATCTTCCTACATCGAAAACATGCATGAGAAACCCAGAAGATGGTACACCGTGTGATGGGGAAAGGTTTCTAAAACGCACCTCATTTCTCATCTCCTTGTGCCCGGGTTCGCCATTCCAGCCGCTTTAGTAGCAATCTCCCTACTTGGAGCATCAGCACCTTTAACCTCCTGTTCCGTACAGGTTGCAATTTGTCCTGAGGATGAACGGGAAGACGGGGAACCAACGAGAGACTAGCTCTTGGTGTCGGGACAGGCACAGGTCACTCTATTTTCCCATCAGGAAGAAGAATTAACCACAGGCTCAGCCTGCCCCCCAGAACCAGAACAGGGCCTGAAGCCATCCTGCGCTTTTGCGGCCAGCTCCCAAAAAAGCGAGTTGTAAAATGGAGGTTCAGGGCACTGCAATTCACAAACCTGCAGAGTTATAAATGATAACTCTCGTCCACAAATATATTGAGGGAAGGCAAAGAAGAGGATTTGACATCAAGGCAGAATTGCACGAAACAGATTTCAGGAGGTAGATACGAATCGCCTTTAAAGCACATGAAAAGCGGCAAAACGTTGACAATGATGCCCTTGGCCAAAAAGGGCGTATGCGTTTTTTCCTGAATATATTCAGGAAAAAACGCATACGCCCTTTTTGGCCAACCAAGCAACCTGGAAAGGCAAATCAGCGCTACAGAGAAGTCTCGCTTCCCATCGGTCAAAAGGGCCATGCTGAAAAAAGTGTCAAAACTAGAAATGCAGGACAGGCCATGGAGAAATGGGAGCCTTGCTACACTGATGGGCGGGATGTAAATTGCCAACAGCCACTCTGGAGAAGTGTACGGTGTGTCCTGAAACATCTGAAAAACACAGCTTAGAGAGCATAGGGCACGTCCACTCATGGGGGTATAAATTGGGAAAATGAAAAATCAGCAAGACACAAGCACCCCAAAGTTGAGGGCTGCTCTGTTGACAAGGACCTCCACTTCATTCCACCTTCAATATCCCAGGAAAGAGAAAAATGGATAAAGAAGTTGTGGTCCTTATGTACAATGGAATATCACTCAGCCATGAAATCAATGTCATAAGGTTAGTAGCAGCATGATGAGTGGATTTAGGTACGACGATTCTAAGTGAAATAAGTCACACAGAAAAGGACACTTCTCATAAGGTATCACTGATAGAGGGAATGTAAAAACCGTTACACTTGAACTGAATTACAAAACAGAACAGAGTCACACATGCAGAAAACAGACTATGGCTGCTTAACGGGAAAGGTGAGGTGGGGTGATGCATAAAACAAGGGTATCAAATTAGCTCAGATACTGTTCCATAAACCCAATATGTAATAGACAAGACCTACTCCTTGCTCAGAGAACTGGACTCAACACGCCCTATTCACCGCACAAGAATATATCTGACTAGTAATAATCTTAAAACCTATGTATTGATATCTCTCTGTTAGTGTGTCAAGTGGGTGTAAAGCGGCATAAACACAGCAGTGAAAAGCAGCTAAACCCCATTATGAAAATAAATTACTTTGAGAAACCCATGAAACAACGACAGTGAAAGAGAGAGAAATTCGTACACAATGCGTTCAGGGGCTGTGATGCAACCTGGATTGACCATATCTAGACCCACAGCAGGATGAGACATAAGGGTGGACACTCTTGGGGCTGAGAGGTTTGGTGAGGTTGGGTGAGCAAACGCAGTCCCTTTAAAGTAATACTTCGTGGTACCCGTCGCATGGGTCCCAAATCTCCAGCTTCAAGGGCATCTTCCTGCATCGAAAACATGCATGAGAAACCCAGAAGATGGTACACCGTGTGATGGGGAAAGGTTTATAAAACGCACCTCATTTCTCATCTCCTTGTGCCCGGGTTCGCCTTTCCAGCCGCTTTACTAGCAATCTCCCTACTTGGAGCATCAGCACCTTTTACCTCCTGTTCCGTACAGGTTGCAATTTGTCCTGAGGGTGAACGGGAAGACGGGGAACCAACGAGAGACTAGCTCTTGGTGTCGGGACAGGCACAGGTCACTCTATTTTCCCATCAGGAAGAAGAATTAACCACAGGCTCAGCCTGCCCCCCGGAACCAGAACAGGGCCTGAAGCCATCTGGCGCTTTTGCGGCCAGCTCCCAAAAAAGCGAGTTGTAAAATGGAGGTTCAGGGCACTGCAATTCACAAACCTGCAGAGTTATAAATGATAACTCTCGTCCACAAATATATTGAGGGAAGGCAAAGAAGAGGATTTGACATCAAGGCAGAATTGCACGAAACAGATTTCAGGAGGTAGATACGAATCGCCTTTAAAGCACATGAAAAGCGGCAAAACGTTGACAATGATGCCCTTGGCCAAAAAGGGCGTATGCCTTTTTTCCTGAATATATTCAGGAAAAAACGCATACGCCCTTTTTGGCCAACCAAGCAACCTGGAAAGGCAAATCAGTGCTACAGAGAAGTCTCGCTTCCCATCGGTCAAAAGGGCCATGCTGAAAAAAGTGTCAAAACCAGAAATGCAGGACAGGCCATGGAGAAATGGGAGCCTTGCTACACTGATGGGCGGGATGTAAATTGCCAACAGCCACTCTGGAGAAGTGTACGGTGTGTCCTGAAACATCTGAAAAACACAGCTTAGAGAGCATAGGGCACTTCCACTCATGGGGGTATAAATTGGGAAAATTAAAAATCAGCAAGACACAAGCACCCCAAAGTTTAGGGCTGCTCTGTTGACAAGGACCTCCACTTCATTCCACCTTAAATATACCAGGAAAGAGAAAAATGGATAAAGAAGTTGTGGTCCTTATGTACAATGGAATATCACTCAGCCATGAAATCAATGTCATAAGGTTAGTAGCAGCATGTTGAGTGGATTTAGGTACGACGATTCTAAGTGAAATAAGTCACACAGAAAAGGACACTTCTCATAAGGTATCACTGATAGAGGGAATGTAAAAACCGTTACACTTGAACTGAATTACAAAACAGAACAGAGTCACACATGCAGAAAACACACTATGGCTGCTTAACGGGAAAGGTGAGGTGGGGTGATACATAAAACAAGGGTATCAAATTAGCTCAGATACCGTTCCATAAACCCAATATGTAATAGACAAGACCTACTCCTTGCTCAGAGAACTGGACTCAACACGCCCTATTCACCGCACAAGAATATATCTGACTAGTAATAATCTTAAAACCTATGTATTGATATCTCTCTCTTAGTGTGTCAAGTGGGTGTAAAGCGGCATAAACACAGCAGTGAAAAGCAGCTAAACCCCATTATGAAAATAAATTACTTTGAAAAACCCATGAAACAACGACAGTGAAAGAGAGAGAAATTCTTACACAATGCGTTCAGGGGCTGTGATGCAACCTGGATTGACCATATCTAGACCCACAGCTGGATGAGACATAAGGGTGGACACTCTTGGGGCTGAGAGGTTTGGTGAGGTTGGGTGAGCAAACGCAGACCCTTTAAAGTAATACTGCGTGGTACCCATCGCATGGGTCCCAAATCTCCAGCTTCAAGGGCATCTTCCTACATCGAAAACATGCATGAGAAACCCAGAAGATAGTACACCGTGTGATGGGGAAAGGCTTCTAAAACGCACCTCATTTCTCATCTCCTTGTGCCCGGGTTCGCCATTCCAGCCGCTTTACTAGCAATCTCCCTACTTGGAGCATCAGCACCTTTAACCTCCTGTTCCGTACAGGTTGCAATTTGTCCTGAGGATGAACGGGAAGACGGGGAACCAATGAGAGACTAGCTCTTGGTGTTGGGACAGGCACAGGTCACTCTATTTTCCCATCAGGAAGAAGAATTAACCACAGGCTCAGCCTGCTCCCCGGAACCAGAACAGGGCCTGAAGCCATCCTGCGCTTTTGCGGCCAGCTCCCAAAAAAGCGAGTTGTAAAATGGAGGTTCAGGGCACTGCAATTCACAAACCTGCAGAGTTATAAATGATAACTCTCGTCCACAAATATATTGAGGGAAGGCAAAGAAGAGGATTTGAATTCAAGGCAGAATTGCACGAAACAGATTTCAGGAGGTAGATACGAATCGCCTTTAAAGCACATGAAAAGCGCAAAACGTTGACAATGATGCCCTTGGCCAAAAAGGGCGTATGCGTTTTTTCCTGAATATATTCAGGAAAAAACGCATACGCCCTTTTTGGCCAACCAAGCAACCTGGAAAAGCAAGTCAGCGCTACAGAGAAGTCTCGCTTCCCATCGGTCAAAAGGGCCATGCTGAAAAAAGTGTCAAAAGCAGAAATGCAGGACAGGCCATGGAGAAATGGGAGCCTTGCTACACTGATGGGCGGGATGTAAATTGCCAACAGCCACTCTAGAGAAGTGTACGGTGTGTCCTGAAATATCTGAAAAACACAGCTTAGAGAGCATAGGGCACTTCCACTCATGGGGGTATAAATTGGGAAAATGAAAAATCAGCAAGACACAAGCACCCCAAAGTTGAGGGCTGCTCTGTTGACAAGGACCTCCACTTCATTCCACCTTAAATATCCCAGGAAAGAGAAAAATGGATAAAGAAGTTGTGGTCCTTATGTACAATGGAATATCACTCAGCCATGAAATCAATGTCATAAGGTTAGTAGCAGCATGATGAGTGGATTTAGGTACGACGATTCTAAGTGAAATAAGTCACACAGAAAAGGACACTTCTCATAAGGTATCACTGATAGAGGGAATGTAAAAACCGTTACACTTGAACTGAATTACAAAACAGAACAGAGTCACACATGCAGAAAACACACTATGGCTGCTTAACGGGAAAGGTGAGGTGGGGTGATAAATAAAACAAGGGTATCAAATTAGCTCAGATACCGTTCCATAAACCCAATATGTAATAGACAAGACCTACTCCTTGCTCAGAGAACTGGACTCAACACACCCTATTCACCGCACAAGAATATATCTGACTAGTAATAATCTTAAAACCTATATATTGATATCTCTCTGTTAGTGTGTCAAGTGGGTGTAAAGCGGCATAAACACAGCAGTGAAAAGCAGCTAAACCCCATTATGAAAATAAATTACTTTGAAAAACCCATGAAACAACGACAGTGAAAGAGAGAGAAATTCTTACACAATGCGTTCAGGGGCTGTGATGCAACCTGGATTGACCATATCTAGACCCACAGCTGGATGAGACATAAGGGTGGACACTCTTGGGGCTGAGAGGTTTGGTGAGGTTGGGTGAGCAAACGCAGACCCTTTAAAGTAATACTGCGTGGTACCCATCACATGGGTCCCAAATCTCCAGCTTCAAGGGCATCTTCCTACATCGAAAACATGCATGAGAAACCCAGAAGATAGTACACCGTGTGATGGGGAAAGGTTTCTAAAACGCACCTCATTTCTCATCTCCTTGTGCCCGGGTTCGCCATTCCAGCCCCTTTACTAGCAATCTCCCTACTTGGAGCATCAGCACCTTTAACCTCCTGTTCCGTACAGGTTGCAATTTCTCCTGAGGATGAACGGGAAGACGGGGAACCAACTAGAGACTAGCTCTTGGTGTCGGGACAGGCACAGGTCACTCTATTTTCCCATCAGGAAGAAGAATTAACCACAGGTTCAGCCTGCCCCCCGGAACCAGAACAGGGCCTGAAGCCATCCTGCACTTTTGCGGCCAGCTCCCAAAAAGGCGAGTTGTAAAATGGAGGTTCAGGGCACTGCAATTCACAAACCTGCAGAGTTATAAATGATAACTCTCGTCCACAAATATATTGAGGGAAGGCAAAGAAGAGGATTTGAATTCAAGGCAGAATTGCACGAAACAGATTTCAGGAGGTAGATACGAATCGCCTTTAAAGCACATGAAAAGCGGCAAAACGTTGACAATGATGCCCTTGGCCAAAAAGGGCGTATGCGTTTTTTCCTGAATATATTCAGGAAAAAACGCATACGCCCTTTTTGGCCAACCAAGCAACCTGGAAAGGCAAATCAGCGCTACAAAGAAGTCTCACTTCCCATCGGTCAAAAGGGCCATGCTGAAAAATGTGTCAAAACCAGAAATGCAGGACAGGCCATGGAGAAATGAGAGCCTTGCTACACTGATGGGCGGGATGTAAATTGCCAACAGCCACTCTGGAGAAGTGTACGGTGTGTCCTGAAACATCTGAAAAACACAGCTTAGAGAGCATAGGGCACTTCCACTCATGGGGGTATAAATTGGGAAAATGAAAAATCAGCAAGACACAAGCACACCAAAGTTGAGGCCTGCACTGTTGACAAGGACCTCCACTTCATTCCACCTTCAATATCCCAGGAAAGAGAAAAATGGATAAAGAAGTTGTGGTCCTTATGTACAATGGAATATCACTCAGCCATGAAATCAATGTCATAAGGTTAGTAGCAGCATGATGAGTGGATTTAGGTACGACGATTCTAAGTGAAATAAGTCACACAGAAAAGGACACTTCTCATAAGGTATCACTGATAGAGGGAATGTAAAAACCGTTACACTTGAACTGAATTACAAAACAGAACAGAGTCACACATGCAGAAAACACACTATGGCTGCTTAACGGGAAAGGTGAGGTGGGGTGATACATAAAACAAGGGTATCAAATTAGCTCAGATACCGTTCCATAAACCCAATATGTAGTAGACAAGACCTACTCCTTGCTCAGAGAACTGGACTCAACACGCCCTATTCACCGCACAAGAATATATCTGACTAGTAATAATCTTAAAACCTATGTATTGATATCTCTCTGTTAGTGTGTCAAGTGGGTGTAAAGCGGCATAAACACAGCAGTGAAAAGCAGCTAAACCCCATTATGAAAATAAATTACTTTGAAAAACCCATGAAACAACGACAGTGAAAGAGAGAGAAATTCTTACACAATGCGTTCAGGGGCTGTGATGCAACCTGGATTGACCATATCTAGACCCACAGCTGGATGAGACATAAGGGTGGACACTCTTGGGGCTGAGAGGTTTGGTGAGGTTGGGTGAGCAAACGCAGACCCTTTAAAGTAATACTGCGTGGTACCCATCACATGGGTCCCAAATCTCCAGCTTCAAGGGCATCTTCCTACATCGAAAACATGCATGAGAAACCCAGAAGATGGTACACCGTGTGATGGGGAAAGGTTTCTAAAACGCACCTCATTTCTCATCTCCTTGTGCCCGGGTTCGCCATTCCAGCCGCTTTAGTAGCAATCTCCCTACTTGGAGCATCAGCACCTTTAACCTCCTGTTCCGTACAGGTTGCAATTTGTCCTGAGGATGAACGGGAAGACGGGGAACCAACGAGAGACTAGCTCTTGGTGTCGGGACAGGCACAGGTCACTCTATTTTCCCATCAGGAAGAAGAATTAACCACAGGCTCAGCCTGCCCCCCGGAACCAGAACAGGGCCTGAAGCCATCCTGCGCTTTTGCGGCCAGCTCCCAAAAAAGCGAGTTGTAAAATGGAGGTTCAGGGCACTGCAATTCACAAACCTGCAGAGTTATAAATGATAACTCTCGTCCACAAATATATTGAGGGAAGGCAAAGAAGAGGATTTTAAATCAAGGCAGAATTGCACGAAACAGATTTCAGGAGGTAGATACGAATCGCCTTTAAAGCACATGAAAAGCGGCAAAACGTTGACAATGATGCCCTTGGCCAAAAAGGGCGTATGCGTTTTTTCCTGAATATATTCAGGAAAAAACGCATACGCCCTTTTTGGCCAACCAAGCAACCTGGAAAGGCAAATCAGCGCTACAGAGAAGTCTCGCTTCCCATCGGTCAAAAGGGCCATGCTGAAAAAAGTGTCAAAACTAGAAATGCAGGACAGGCCATGGAGAAATGGGAGCCTTGCTACACTGATGGGCGGGATGTAAATTGCCAACAGCCACTCTGGAGAAGTGTACGGTGTGTCCTGAAACATCTGAAAAACACAGCTTAGAGAGCATAGGGCACTTCCACTCATGGGGGTATAAATTGGGAAAATGAAAAATCAGCAAGACACAAGCACCCCAAAGTTGAGGGCTGCTCTGTTGACAAGGACCTCCACTTCATTCCACCTTCAATATCCCAGGAAAGAGAAAAATGGATAAAGAAGTTGTGGTCCTTATGTACAATGGAATATCACTCAGCCATGAAATCAATGTCATAAGGTTAGTAGCAGCATGATGAGTGGATTTAGGTACGACGATTCTAAGTGAAATAAGTCACACAGAAAAGGACACTTCTCATAAGGTATCACTGATAGAGGGAATGTAAAAACCGTTACACTTGAACTGAATTACAAAACAGAACAGAGTCACACATGCAGAAAACAGACTATGGCTGCTTAACGGGAAAGGTGAGGTGGGGTGATGCATAAAACAAGGGTATCAAATTAGCTCAGATACTGTTCCATAAACCCAATATGTAATAGACAAGACCTACTCCTTGCTCAGAGAACTGGACTCAACACGCCCTATTCACCGCACAAGAATATATCTGACTAGTAATAATCTTAAAACCTATGTATTGATATCTCTCTGTTAGTGTGTCAAGTGGGTGTAAAGCGGCATAAACACAGCAGTGAAAAGCAGCTAAACCCCATTATGAAAATAAATTACTTTGAGAAACCCATGAAACAACGACAGTGAAAGAGAGAGAAATTCGTACACAATGCGTTCAGGGGCTGTGATGCAACCTGGATTGACCATATCTAGACCCACAGCAGGATGAGACATAAGGGTGGACACTCTTGGGGCTGAGAGGTTTGGTGAGGTTGGGTGAGCAAACGCAGTCCCTTTAAAGTAATACTTCGTGGTACCCGTCGCATGGGTCCCAAATCTCCAGCTTCAAGGGCATCTTCCTGCATCGAAAACATGCATGAGAAACCCAGAAGATGGTACACCGTGTGATGGGGAAAGGTTTATAAAACGCACCTCATTTCTCATCTCCTTGTGCCCGGGTTCGCCTTTCCAGCCGCTTTACTAGCAATCTCCCTACTTGGAGCATCAGCACCTTTTACCTCCTGTTCCGTACAGGTTGCAATTTGTCCTGAGGGTGAACGGGAAGACGGGGAACCAACGAGAGACTAGCTCTTGGTGTCGGGACAGGCACAGGTCACTCTATTTTCCCATCAGGAAGAAGAATTAACCACAGGCTCAGCCTGCCCCCCGGAACCAGAACAGGGCCTGAAGCCATCTGGCGCTTTTGCGGCCAGCTCCCAAAAAAGCGAGTTGTAAAATGGAGGTTCAGGGCACTGCAATTCACAAACCTGCAGAGTTATAAATGATAACTCTCGTCCACAAATATATTGAGGGAAGGCAAAGAAGAGGATTTGACATCAAGGCAGAATTGCAGGAAACAGATTTCAGGAGGTAGATTCGAATCGCCTTTAAAGCACATGAAAAGCGGCAAAATGTTGACAATGATGCCCTTGGCCAAAAAGGGCGTATGCGTTTTTTCCTGAATATATTCAGGAAAAAACGCATACGCCCTTTTTGGCCAACCAAGCAACCTGGAAAGGCAAATCAGCGCTACAAAGAAGTCTCACTTCCCATCGGTCAAAAGGGCCATGCTGAAAAATGTGTCAAAACCAGAAATGCAGGACAGGCCATGGAGAAATGAGAGCCTTGCTACACTGATGGGCGGGATGTAAATTGCCAAGAGCCACTCTGGAGAAGTGTACGGTGTGTCCTGAAACATCTGAAAAACACAGCTTAGAGAGCATAGGGCACTTCCACTCATGGGGGTATAAATTGGGAAAATGAAAAATCAGCAAGACACAAGCACCCCAAAGTTGAGGCCTGCTCTGTTGACAAGGACCTCCACTTCATTCGACCTTAAATATCCCAGGAAAGAGAAAAATGGATAAAGAAGTTGTGGTCCTTATGTACAATGGAATATCACTCAGCCATGAAATCAATGTCATAAGGTTAGTAGCAGCATGATGAGTGGATTTAGGTACGACGATTCTAAGTGAAATAAGTCACACAGAAAAGGACACTTCTCATAAGGTATCACTGATAGAGGGAATGTAAAAACCGTTACACTTGAACTGAATTACAAAACAGAACAGAGTCACACATGCAGAAAACACACTATGGCTGCTTAACGGGAAAGGTGAGGTGGGGTGATACATAAAACAAGGGTATCAAATTAGCTCAGATACCGTTCCATAAACCCAATATGTAGTAGACAAGACCTACTCCTTGCTCAGAGAACTGGACTCAACACGCCCTATTCACCGCACAAGAATATATCTGACTAGTAATAATCTTAAAACCTATGTATTGATATCTCTCTGTTAGTGTGTCAAGTGGGTGTAAAGCGGCATAAACACAGCAGTGAAAAGCAGCTAAACCCCATTATGAAAATAAATTACTTTGAAAAACCCATGAAACAACGACAGTGAAAGAGAGAGAAATTCGTACACAATGCGTTCAGGGGCTGTGATGCAACCTGGATTGACCATATCTAGACCCACAGCTGGATGAGACATAAGGGTGGACACTCTTGGGGCTGAGAGGTTTGGTGAGGTTGGGTGAGCAAACGCAGACCCTTTAAAGTAATACTGCGTGGTACCCATCACATGGGTCCCAAATCTCCAGCTTCAAGGGCATCTTCCTACATCGAAAACATGCATGAGAAACCCAGAAGATGGTACACCGTGTGATGGGGAAAGGTTTCTAAAACGCACCTCATTTCTCATCTCCTTGTGCCCGGGTTCGCCATTCCAGCCGCTTTAGTAGCAATCTCCCTACTTGGAGCATCAGCACCTTTAACCTCCTGTTCCGTACAGGTTGCAATTTGTCCTGAGGATGAACGGGAAGACGGGGAACCAACGAGAGACTAGCTCTTGGTGTCGGGACAGGCACAGGTCACTCTATTTTCCCATCAGGAAGAAGAATTAACCACAGGCTCAGCCTGCCCCCCGGAACCAGAACAGGGCCTGAAGCCGTCCTGCGCTTTTGCGGCCAGCTCCCAAAAAAGCGAGTTGTAAAATGGAGGTTCAGGGCACTGCAATTCACAAACCTGCAGAGTTATAAATGATAACTCTCGTCCACAAATATATTGAGGGAAGGCAAAGAAGAGGATTTGAAATCAAGGCAGAATTGCACGAAACAGATTTCAGGAGGTAGATACGAATCGCCTTTAAAGCACATGAAAAGCGGCAAAACGTTGACAATGATGCCCTTGGCCAAAAAGGGCGTATGCGTTTTTTCCTGAATATATTCAGGAAAAAACGCATACGCCCTCTTTGGCCAACCAAGCAACCTGGAAAGGCAAATCAGCGCTACAGAGAAATCTCGCTTCCCATCGGTCAAAAGGGCCATGCTGAAAAAAGTGTCAAAACTAGAAATGCAGGACAGGCCATGGAGAAATGGGAGCCTTGCTACACTGATGGGCGGGATGTAAATTGCCAACTGCCACTCTGGAGAAGTGTACGGTGTGTCCTGAAACATCTGAAAAACACAGCTTAGAGAGCATAGGGCACTTCCACTCATGGGGGTATAAATTGGGAAAATTAAAAATCAGCAAGACACAAGCACCCCAAAGTTGAGGGCTGCTCTGTTGACAAGGACCTCCACTTCATTCCACCTTCAATATCCCAGGAAAGAGAAAAATGGATAAAGAAGTTGTGGTCCTTATGTACAATGGAATATCACTCAGCCATGAAATCAATGTCATAAGGTTAGTAGCAGCATGATGAGTGGATTTAGGTACGACGATTCTAAGTGAAATAAGTCACACAGAAAAGGACACTTCTCATGAGGTATCACTGATAGAGGGAATGTAAAAACCGTTACACTTGAACTGAATTACAAAACAGAACAGAGTCACACATGCAGAAAACACACTATGGCTGCTTAACGGGAAAGGTGAGGTGGGGTGATACATAAAACAAGGGTATCAAATTAGCTCAGATACCGTTCCATAAACCCAATATGTAGTAGACAAGACCTACTCCTTGCTCAGAGAACTGGACTCAACACGCCCTATTCACCGCACAAGAATATATCTGACTAGTAATAATCTTAAAACCTATGTATTGATATCTCTCTGTTAGTGTGTCAAGTGGGTGTAAAGCGGCATAAACACAGCCGTGAAAAGCAGCTAAACCCCATTATGAAAATAAATTACTTTGAAAAACCCATGAAACAACGACAGTGAAAGAGATAGAAATTCTTACACAATGAGTTCAGGGGCTGTGATGCAACCTGGATTGACCATATCTAGACCCACAGCTGGATGAGACATAAGGGTGGACACTCTTGGGGCTGAGAGGTTTGGTGAGGTTGGGTGAGCAAACGCAGACCCTTTAAAGTAATACTGCGTGGTACCCATCGCATGGGTCCCAAATCTCCAGGTTCAAGGGCATCTTCCTACATCGAAAACATGCATGAGAAACCCAGAAGATGGTACACCGTGTGATGGGGAAAGGTTTCTAAAACGCACCTAATTTCTCATCTCCTTGTGCCCGGGTTCGCCTTTCCAGCCGCTTTACTAGCAATCTCCCTACTTGGAGCATCAGCACCTTTAACCTCCTGTTCCGTACAGGTTGCAATTTGTCCTGAGGATGAACGGGAAGACGGGGAACCAACGAGAGACTAGCTCTTGGTGTTGGGACAGGCACAGGTCACTCTATTTTCCCATCAGGAAGAAGAATTAACCACAGGCTCAGCCTGCCCCCCGGAACCAGAACAGGGCCTGAAGCCATCCTGCGCTTTTGCGGCCAGCTCCCAAAAAAGCGAGTTGTAAAATGGAGGTTCAGGGCACTGCAATTCACAAACCTGCAGAGTTATAAATGATAACTCTCGTCCACAAATATATTGAGGGAAGGCAAAGAAGAGGATTTGAAATCAAGGCAGAATTGCACGAAACAGATTTCAGGAGGTAGATACGAATCGCCTTTAAAGCACATGAAAAGCGGCAAAACGTTGACAATGATGCCCTTGGCCAAAAAGGGCGTATGTGTTTTTTCCTGAATATATTCAGGAAAAAACGCATACGCCCTTTTTGGCCAACCAAGCAACCTGGAAAGGCAAATCAGCGCTACAGAGAAGTCTCGCTTCCCATCGGTCAAAAGGGCCATGCTGAAAAAAGTGTCAAAACCAGAAATGCAGGACAGGCCATGGAGAAATGGGAGCCTTGCTACACTGATGGGCGGGATGTAAATTGCCAACAGCCACTCTGGAGAAGTGTACGGTGTGTCCTGAAACATCTGAAAAACACAGCTTAGAGAGCATAGGGCACTTCCACTCATGGGGGTATAAATTGGGAAAATGAAAAATCAGCAAGACACAAGCACCCCAAAGTTGAGGGCTGCTCTGTTGACAAGGACCTCCACTTCATTCCACCTTCAATATCCCAGGAAAGAGAAAAATGGATAAAGAAGTTGTGGTCCTTATGTACAATGGAATATCACTCAGCCATGAAATCAATGTCATAAGGTTAGTAGCAGCATGATGAGTGGATTTAGGTACGACGATTCTAAGTGAAATAAGTCACACAGAAAAGGACACTTCTCATAAGGTATCACTGATAGAGGGAATGTAAAAACCGTTACACTTGAACTGAATTACAAAACAGAACAGAGTCACACATGCAGAAAACAGACTATGGCTGCTTAACGGGAAAGGTGAGGTGGGGTGATGCATAAAACAAGGGTATCAAATTAGCTCAGATACCGTTCCATAAACCCAATATGTAATAGACAAGACCTACTCCTTGCTCAGAGAACTGGACTCAACACGCCCTATTCACCGCACAAGAATATATCTGACTAGTAATAATCTTAAAACCTATGTATTGATATCTCTCTGTTAGTGTGTCAAGTGGGTGTAAAGCGGCATAAACACAGCAGTGAAAAGCAGCTAAACCCCATTATGAAAATAAATTACTTTGAAAAACCCATGAAACAACGACAGTGAAAGAGAGAGAAATTCTTACACAATGCGTTCAGGGGCTGTGATGCAACCTGGATTGACCATATCTAGACCCACAGCTGGATGAGACATAAGGGTGGACACTCTTGGGGCTGAGAGGTTTGGTGAGGTTGGGTGAGCAAACGCAGACCCTTTAAAGTAATACTGCGTGGTACCCATCACATGGGTCCCAAATCTCCAGCTTCAAGGGCATCTTCCTACATCGAAAACATGCATGAGAAACCCAGAAGATGGTACACCGTGTGATGGGGAAAGGTTTCTAAAACGCACCTCATTTCTCATCTCCTTGTGCCCGGGTTCGCCATTCCAGCCGCTTTACTAGCAATCTCCCTACTTGGAGCATCAGCACCTTTAACCTCCTGTTCCGTACAGGTTGCAATTTGTCCTGAGGATGAACGGGAAGACGGGGAACTAACGAGAGACTAGCTCTTGGTGTTGGGACAGGCACAGGTCACTCTATTTTCCCATCAGGAAGAAGAATTAACCACAGGTTCAGCCTGCCCCCCGGAACCAGAACAGGGCCTGAAGCCATCCTGCACTTTTGCGGCCAGCTCCCAAAAAAGCGAGTTGTAAAATGGAGGTTCAGGGCACTGCAATTCACAAACCTGCAGAGTTATAAATGATAACTCTCGTCCACAAATATATTGAGGGAAGGCAAAGAAGAGGATTTTAAATCAAGGCAGAATTGCACGAAACAGATTTCAGGAGGTAGATTCGAATCGCCTTTAAAGCACATGAAAAGCGGCAAAATGTTGACAATGATGCCCTTGGCCAAAAAGGGCGTATGCGTTTTTTCCTGAATATATTCAGGAAAAAACGCATACGCCCTTTTTGGCCAACCAAGCAACCTGGAAAGGCAAATCAGCGCTACAAAGAAGTCTCACTTCCCATCGGTCAAAAGGGCCATGCTGAAAAATGTGTCAAAACCAGAAATGCAGGACAGGCCATGGAGAAATGAGAGCCTTGCTACACTGATGGGCGGGATGTAAATTGCCAACAGCCACTCTGGAGAAGTGTACGGTGTGTCCTGAAACATCTGAAAAACACAGCTTAGAGAGCATAGGGCACTTCCACTCATGGGGGTATAAATTGGGAAAATGAAAAATCAGCAAGACACAAGCACACCAAAGTTGAGGCCTGCACTGTTGACAAGGACCTCCACTTCATTCGACCTTAAATATCCCAGGAAAGAGAAAAAAGGATAAAGAAGTTGTGGTCCTTATGTACAATGGAATATCACTCAGCCATGAAATCAATGTCATAAGGTTAGTAGCAGCATGATGAGTGGATTTAGGTACGACGATTCTAAGTGAAATAAGTCACACAGAAAAGGACACTTCTCATAAGGTATCACTGATAGAGGGAATGTAAAAACCGTTACACTTGAACTGAATTACAAAACAGAACAGAGTCACACATGCAGAAAACACACTATGGCTGCTTAACGGGAAAGGTGAGGTGGGGTGATACATAAAACAAGGGTATCAAATTAGCTCAGATACCGTTCCATAAACCCAATATGTAGTAGACAAGACCTACTCCTTGCTCAGAGAACTGGACTCAACACGCCCTATTCACCGCACAAGAATATATCTGACTAGTAATAATCTTAAAACCTATGTATTGATATCTCTCTGTTAGTGTGTCAAGTGGGTGTAAAGCGGCATAAACACAGCAGTGAAAAGCAGCTAAACCCCATTATGAAAATAAATTACTTTGAAAAACCCATGAAACAACGACAGTGAAAGAGAGAGAAATTCTTACACAATGCGTTCAGGGGCTGTGATGCAACCTGGATTGACCATATCTAGACCCACAGCTGGATGAGACATAAGGGTGGACACTCTTGGGGCTGAGAGGTTTGGTGAGGTTGGGTGAGCAAACGCAGACCCTTTAAAGTAATACTGCGTGGTACCCATCACATGGGTCCCAAATCTCCAGCTTCAAGGGCATCTTCCTACATCGAAAACATGCATGAGAAACCCAGAAGATGGTACACCGTGTGATGGGGAAAGGTTTCTAAAACGCACCTCATTTCTCATCTCCTTGTGCCCGGGTTCGCCATTCCAGCCGCTTTAGTAGCAATCTCCCTACTTGGAGCATCAGCACCTTTAACCTCCTGTTCCGTACAGGTTGCAATTTGTCCTGAGGATGAACGGGAAGACGGGGAACCAACGAGAGACTAGCTCTTGGTGTCGGGACAGGCACAGGTCACTCTATTTTCCCATCAGGAAGAAGAATTAACCACAGGCTCAGCCTGCCCCCCGGAACCAGAACAGGGCCTGAAGCCATCCTGCGCTTTTGCGGCCAGCTCCCAAAAAAGCGAGTTGTAAAATGGAGGTTCAGGGCACTGCAATTCACAAACCTGCAGAGTTATAAATGATAACTCTCGTCCACAAATATATTGAGGGAAGGCAAAGAAGAGGATTTGACATCAAGGCAGAATTGCACGAAACAGATTTCAGGAGGTAGATACGAATCGCCTTTAAAGCACATGAAAAGCGGCAAAACGTTGACAATGATGCCCTTGGCCAAAAAGGGCGTATGCGTTTTTTCCTGAATATATTCAGGAAAAAACGCATACGCCCTTTTTGGCCAACCAAGCAACCTGGAAAGGCAAATCAGCGCTACAGAGAAGTCTCGCTTCCCATCGGTCAAAAGGGCCATGCTGAAAAAAGTGTCAAAACTAGAAATGCAGGACAGGCCATGGAGAAATGGGAGCCTTGCTACACTGATGGGCGGGATGTAAATTGCCAACAGCCACTCTGGAGAAGTGTACGGTGTGTCCTGAAACATCTGAAAAACACAGCTTAGAGAGCATAGGGCACGTCCACTCATGGGGGTATAAATTGGGAAAATGAAAAATCAGCAAGACACAAGCACCCCAAAGTTGAGGGCTGCTCTGTTGACAAGGACCTCCACTTCATTCCACCTTCAATATCCCAGGAAAGAGAAAAATGGATAAAGAAGTTGTGGTCCTTATGTACAATGGAATATCACTCAGCCATGAAATCAATGTCATAAGGTTAGTAGCAGCATGATGAGTGGATTTAGGTACGACGATTCTAAGTGAAATAAGTCACACAGAAAAGGACACTTCTCATGAGGTATCACTGATAGAGGGAATGTAAAAACCGTTACACTTGAACTGAATTACAAAACAGAACAGAGTCACACATGCAGAAAACACACTATGGCTGCTTAACGGGAAAGGTGAGGTGGGGTGATACATAAAACAAGGGTATCAAATTAGCTCAGATACCGTTCCATAAACCCAATATGTAGTAGACAAGACCTACTCCTTGCTCAGAGAACTGGACTCAACACGCCCTATTCACCGCACAAGAATATATCTGACTAATAATAATCTTAAAACCTATGTATTGATATCTCTCTGTTAGTGTGTCAAGTGGGTGTAAAGCGGCATAAACACAGCCGTGAAAAGCAGCTAAACCCCTTTATGAAAATAAATTACTTTGAAAAACCCATGAAACAACGACAGTGAAAGAGATAGAAATTCTTACACAATGAGTTCAGGGGCTGTGATGCAACCTGGATTGACCATATCTAGACCCACAGCTGGATGAGACATAAGGGTGGACACTCTTGGGGCTGAGAGGTTTGGTGAGGTTGGGTGAGCAAACGCAGACCCTTTAAAGTAATACTGCGTGGTACCCATCGCATGGGTCCCAAATCTCCAGGTTCAAGGGCATCTTCCTACATCGAAAACATGCATGAGAAACCCAGAAGATGGTACACCGTGTGATGGGGAAAGGTTTCTAAAACGCACCTAATTTCTCATCTCCTTGTGCCCGGGTTCGCCTTTCCAGCCGCTTTACTAGCAATCTCCCTACTTGGAGCATCAGCACCTTTAACCTCCTGTTCCGTACAGGTTGCAATTTGTCCTGAGGATGAACGGGAAGACGGGGAACCAACGAGAGACTAGCTCTTGGTGTTGGGACAGGCACAGGTCACTCTATTTTCCCATCAGGAAGAAGAATTAACCACAGGCTCAGCCTGCCCCCCGGAACCAGAACAGGGCCTGAAGCCATCCTGCGCTTTTGCGGCCAGCTCCCAAAAAAGCGAGTTGTAAAATGGAGGTTCAGGGCACTGCAATTCACAAACCTGCAGAGTTATAAATGATAACTCTCGTCCACAAATATATTGAGGGAAGGCAAAGAAGAGGATTTGAAATCAAGGCAGAATTGCACGAAACAGATTTCAGGAGGTAGATACGAATCGCCTTTAAAGCACATGAAAAGCGGCAAAACGTTGACAATGATGCCCTTGGCCAAAAAGGGCGTATGTGTTTTTTCCTGAATATATTCAGGAAAAAACGCATACGCCCTTTTTGGCCAACCAAGCAACCTGGAAAGGCAAATCAGCGCTACAGAGAAGTCTCGCTTCCCATCGGTCAAAAGGGCCATGCTGAAAAAAGTGTCAAAACCAGAAATGCAGGACAGGCCATGGAGAAATGGGAGCCTTGCTACACTGATGGGCGGGATGTAAATTGCCAACAGCCACTCTGGAGAAGTGTACGGTGTGTCCTGAAACATCTGAAAAACACAGCTTAGAGAGCATAGGGCACTTCCACTCATGGGGGTATAAATTGGGAAAATGAAAAATCAGCAAGACACAAGCACCCCAAAGTTGAGGGCTGCTCTGTTGACAAGGACCTCCACTTCATTCCACCTTCAATATCCCAGGAAAGAGAAAAATGGATAAAGAAGTTGTGGTCCTTATGTACAATGGAATATCACTCAGCCATGAAATCAATGTCATAAGGTTAGTAGCAGCATGATGAGTGGATTTAGGTACGACGATTCTAAGTGAAATAAGTCACACAGAAAAGGACACTTCTCATAAGGTATCACTGATAGAGGGAATGTAAAAACCGTTACACTTGAACTGAATTACAAAACAGAACAGAGTCACACATGCAGAAAACAGACTATGGCTGCTTAACGGGAAAGGTGAGGTGGGGTGATGCATAAAACAAGGGTATCAAATTAGCTCAGATACCGTTCCATAAACCCAATATGTAATAGACAAGACCTACTCCTTGCTCAGAGAACTGGACTCAACACGCCCTATTCACCGCACAAGAATATATCTGACTAGTAATAATCTTAAAACCTATGTATTGATATCTCTCTGTTAGTGTGTCAAGTGGGTGTAAAGCGGCATAAACACAGCAGTGAAAAGCAGCTAAACCCCATTATGAAAATAAATTACTTTGAAAAACCCATGAAACAACGACAGTGAAAGAGAGAGAAATTCTTACACAATGCGTTCAGGGGCTGTGATGCAACCTGGATTGACCATATCTAGACCCACAGCTGGATGAGACATAAGGGTGGACACTCTTGGGGCTGAGAGGTTTGGTGAGGTTGGGTGAGCAAACGCAGACCCTTTAAAGTAATACTTCGTGGTACCCGTCGCATGGGTCCCAAATCTCCAGCTTCAAGGGCATCTTCCTACATCGAAAACATGCATGAGAAACCCAGAAGATGGTACACCGTGTGATGGGGAAAGGTTTCTAAAACGCACCTCATTTCTCATCTCCTTGTGCCCGGGTTCGCCTTTCCAGCCGCTTTACTAGCAATCTCCCTACTTGGAGCATCAGCACCTTTTACCTCCTGTTCCGTACAGGTTGCAATTTGTCCTGAGGATGAACGGGAAGACGGGGAACCAACGAGAGACTAGCTCTTGGTGTCGGGACAGGCACAGGTTACTCTATTTTCCCATCAGGAAGAAGAATTAACCACAGGCTCAGCCTGCCCCCCGGAACCAGAACAGGGCCTGAAGCCATCTGGCGCTTTTGCGGCCAGCTCCCAAAAAAGCGAGTTGTAAAATGGAGGTTCAGGGCACTGCAATTCACAAACCTGCAGAGTTATAAATGATAACTCTCGTCCACAAATATATTGAGGGAAGGCAAAGAAGAGGATTTGAATTCAAGGCAGAATTGCACGAAACAGATTTCAGGAGGTAGATACGAATCGCCTTTAAAGCACATGAAAAGCGGCAAAACGTTGACAATGATGCCCTTGGCCAAAAAGGGCGTATGCGTTTTTTCCTGAATATATTCAGGAAAAAACGCATACGCCCTTTTTGGCCAACCAAGCAACCTGGAAAAGCAAGTCAGCGCTACAGAGAAGTCTCGCTTCCCATCGGTCAAAAGGGCCATGCTGAAAAAAGTGTCAAAAGCAGAAATGCAGGACAGGCCATGGAGAAATGGGAGCCTTGCTACACTGATGGGCGGGATGTAAATTGCCAACAGCCACTCTAGAGAAGTGTACGGTGTGTCCTGAAATATCTGAAAAACACAGCTTACAGAGCATAGGGCACTTCCACTCATGGGGGTATAAATTGGGAAAATGAAAAATCAGCAAGACACAAGCACCCCAAAGTTGAGGGCTGCTCTGTTGACAAGGACCTCCACTTCATTCCACCTTAAATATCCCAGGAAAGAGAAAAATGGATAAAGAAGTTGTGGTCCTTATGTACAATGGAATATCACTCAGCCATGAAATCAATGTCATAAGGTTAGTAGCAGCATGATGAGTGGATTTAGGTACGACGATTCTAAGTGAAATAAGTCACACAGAAAAGGACACTTCTCATAAGGTATCACTGATAGAGGGAATGTAAAAACCGTTACACTTGAACTGAATTACAAAACAGAACAGAGTCACACATGCAGAAAACACACTATGGCTGCTTAACGGGAAAGGTGAGGTGGGGTGATACATAAAACAAGGGTATCAAATTAGCTCAGATACCGTTCCATAAACCCAATATGTAATAGACAAGACCTACTCCTTGCTCAGAGAACTGGACTCAACACGCCCTATTCACCGCACAAGAATATATCTGACTAGTAATAATCTTAAAACCTATGTATTGATATCTCTCTGTTAGTGTGTCAAGTGGGTGTAAAGCGGCATAAACACAGCAGTGAAAAGCAGCTAAACCCCATTATGAAAATAAATTACTTTGAAAAACCCATGAAACAACGACAGTGAAAGAGAGAGAAATTCTTACACAATGCGTTCAGGGGCTGTGATGCAACCTGGATTGACCATATCTAGACCCACAGCTGGATGAGACATAAGGGTGGACACTCTTGGGGCTGAGAGGTTTGGTGAGGTTGGGTGAGCAAACGCAGACCCTTTAAAGTAATACTGCGTGGTACCCATCACATGGGTCCCAAATCTCCAGCTTCAAGGGCATCTTCCTACATCGAAAACATGCATGAGAAACCCAGAAGATGGTACACCGTGTGATGGGGAAAGGTTTCTAAAACGCACCTCATTTCTCATCTCCTTGTGCCCGGGTTCGCCATTCCAGCCGCTTTACTAGCAATCTCCCTACTTGGAGCATCAGCACCTTTAACCTCCTGTTCCGTACAGGTTGCAATTTGTCCTGAGGATGAACGGGAAGACGGGGAACTAACGAGAGACTAGCTCTTGGTGTTGGGACAGGCACAGGTCACTCTATTTTCCCATCAGGAAGAAGAATTAACCACAGGTTCAGCCTGCCCCCCGGAACCAGAACAGGGCCTGAAGCCATCCTGCACTTTTGCGGCCAGCTCCCAAAAAAGCGAGTTGTAAAATGGAGGTTCAGGGCACTGCAATTCACAAACCTGCAGAGTTATAAATGATAACTCTCGTCCACAAATATATTGAGGGAAGGCAAAGAAGAGGATTTTAAATCAAGGCAGAATTGCACGAAACAGATTTCAGGAGGTAGATTCGAATCGCCTTTAAAGCACATGAAAAGCGGCAAAATGTTGACAATGATGCCCTTGGCCAAAAAGGGCGTATGCGTTTTTTCCTGAATATATTCAGGAAAAAACGCATACGCCCTTTTTGGCCAACCAAGCAACCTGGAAAGGCAAATCAGCGCTACAAAGAAGTCTCACTTCCCATCGGTCAAAAGGGCCATGCTGAAAAATGTGTCAAAACCAGAAATGCAGGACAGGCCATGGAGAAATGAGAGCCTTGCTACACTGATGGGCGGGATGTAAATTGCCAACAGCCACTCTGGAGAAGTGTACGGTGTGTCCTGAAACATCTGAAAAACACAGCTTAGAGAGCATAGGGCACTTCCACTCATGGGGGTATAAATTGGGAAAATGAAAAATCAGCAAGACACAAGCACACCAAAGTTGAGGCCTGCACTGTTGACAAGGACCTCCACTTCATTCGACCTTAAATATCCCAGGAAAGAGAAAAAAGGATAAAGAAGTTGTGGTCCTTATGTACAATGGAATATCACTCAGCCATGAAATCAATGTCATAAGGTTAGTAGCAGCATGATGAGTGGATTTAGGTACGACGATTCTAAGTGAAATAAGTCACACAGAAAAGGACACTTCTCATAAGGTATCACTGATAGAGGGAATGTAAAAACCGTTACACTTGAACTGAATTACAAAACAGAACAGAGTCACACATGCAGAAAACACACTATGGCTGCTTAACGGGAAAGGTGAGGTGGGGTGATACATAAAACAAGGGTATCAAATTAGCTCAGATACCGTTCCATAAACCCAATATGTAGTAGACAAGACCTACTCCTTGCTCAGAGAACTGGACTCAACACGCCCTATTCACCGCACAAGAATATATCTGACTAGTAATAATCTTAAAACCTATGTATTGATATCTCTCTGTTAGTGTGTCAAGTGGGTGTAAAGCGGCATAAACACAGCAGTGAAAAGCAGCTAAACCCCATTATGAAAATAAATTACTTTGAAAAACCCATGAAACAACGACAGTGAAAGAGAGAGAAATTCTTACACAATGCGTTCAGGGGCTGTGATGCAACCTGGATTGACCATATCTAGACCCACAGCTGGATGAGACATAAGGGTGGACACTCTTGGGGCTGAGAGGTTTGGTGAGGTTGGGTGAGCAAACGCAGACCCTTTAAAGTAATACTGCGTGGTACCCATCACATGGGTCCCAAATCTCCAGCTTCAAGGGCATCTTCCTACATCGAAAACATGCATGAGAAACCCAGAAGATGGTACACCGTGTGATGGGGAAAGGTTTCTAAAACGCACCTCATTTCTCATCTCCTTGTGCCCGGGTTCGCCATTCCAGCCGCTTTAGTAGCAATCTCCCTACTTGGAGCATCAGCACCTTTAACCTCCTGTTCCGTACAGGTTGCAATTTGTCCTGAGGATGAACGGGAAGACGGGGAACCAACGAGAGACTAGCTCTTGGTGTCGGGACAGGCACAGGTCACTCTATTTTCCCATCAGGAAGAAGAATTAACCACAGGCTCAGCCTGCCCCCCAGAACCAGAACAGGGCCTGAAGCCATCCTGCGCTTTTGCGGCCAGCTCCCAAAAAAGCGAGTTGTAAAATGGAGGTTCAGGGCACTGCAATTCACAAACCTGCAGAGTTATAAATGATAACTCTCGTCCACAAATATATTGAGGGAAGGCAAAGAAGAGGATTTGACATCAAGGCAGAATTGCACGAAACAGATTTCAGGAGGTAGATACGAATCGCCTTTAAAGCACATGAAAAGCGGCAAAACGTTGACAATGATGCCCTTGGCCAAAAAGGGCGTATGCGTTTTTTCCTGAATATATTCAGGAAAAAACGCATACGCCCTTTTTGGCCAACCAAGCAACCTGGAAAGGCAAATCAGCGCTACAGAGAAGTCTCGCTTCCCATCGGTCAAAAGGGCCATGCTGAAAAAAGTGTCAAAACTAGAAATGCAGGACAGGCCATGGAGAAATGGGAGCCTTGCTACACTGATGGGCGGGATGTAAATTGCCAACAGCCACTCTGGAGAAGTGTACGGTGTGTCCTGAAACATCTGAAAAACACAGCTTAGAGAGCATAGGGCACGTCCACTCATGGGGGTATAAATTGGGAAAATGAAAAATCAGCAAGACACAAGCACCCCAAAGTTGAGGGCTGCTCTGTTGACAAGGACCTCCACTTCATTCCACCTTCAATATCCCAGGAAAGAGAAAAATGGATAAAGAAGTTGTGGTCCTTATGTACAATGGAATATCACTCAGCCATGAAATCAATGTCATAAGGTTAGTAGCAGCATGATGAGTGGATTTAGGTACGACGATTCTAAGTGAAATAAGTCACACAGAAAAGGACACTTCTCATAAGGTATCACTGATAGAGGGAATGTAAAAACCGTTACACTTGAACTGAATTACAAAACAGAACAGAGTCACACATGCAGAAAACAGACTATGGCTGCTTAACGGGAAAGGTGAGGTGGGGTGATGCATAAAACAAGGGTATCAAATTAGCTCAGATACTGTTCCATAAACCCAATATGTAATAGACAAGACCTACTCCTTGCTCAGAGAACTGGACTCAACACGCCCTATTCACCGCACAAGAATATATCTGACTAGTAATAATCTTAAAACCTATGTATTGATATCTCTCTGTTAGTGTGTCAAGTGGGTGTAAAGCGGCATAAACACAGCAGTGAAAAGCAGCTAAACCCCATTATGAAAATAAATTACTTTGAGAAACCCATGAAACAACGACAGTGAAAGAGAGAGAAATTCGTACACAATGCGTTCAGGGGCTGTGATGCAACCTGGATTGACCATATCTAGACCCACAGCAGGATGAGACATAAGGGTGGACACTCTTGGGGCTGAGAGGTTTGGTGAGGTTGGGTGAGCAAACGCAGTCCCTTTAAAGTAATACTTCGTGGTACCCGTCGCATGGGTCCCAAATCTCCAGCTTCAAGGGCATCTTCCTGCATCGAAAACATGCATGAGAAACCCAGAAGATGGTACACCGTGTGATGGGGAAAGGTTTATAAAACGCACCTCATTTCTCATCTCCTTGTGCCCGGGTTCGCCTTTCCAGCCGCTTTACTAGCAATCTCCCTACTTGGAGCATCAGCACCTTTTACCTCCTGTTCCGTACAGGTTGCAATTTGTCCTGAGGGTGAACGGGAAGACGGGGAACCAACGAGAGACTAGCTCTTGGTGTCGGGACAGGCACAGGTCACTCTATTTTCCCATCAGGAAGAAGAATTAACCACAGGCTCAGCCTGCCCCCCGGAACCAGAACAGGGCCTGAAGCCATCTGGCGCTTTTGCGGCCAGCTCCCAAAAAAGCGAGTTGTAAAATGGAGGTTCAGGGCACTGCAATTCACAAACCTGCAGAGTTATAAATGATAACTCTCGTCCACAAATATATTGAGGGAAGGCAAAGAAGAGGATTTGACATCAAGGCAGAATTGCACGAAACAGATTTCAGGAGGTAGATACGAATCGCCTTTAAAGCACATGAAAAGCGGCAAAACGTTGACAATGATGCCCTTGGCCAAAAAGGGCGTATGCCTTTTTTCCTGAATATATTCAGGAAAAAACGCATACGCCCTTTTTGGCCAACCAAGCAACCTGGAAAGGCAAATCAGTGCTACAGAGAAGTCTCGCTTCCCATCGGTCAAAAGGGCCATGCTGAAAAAAGTGTCAAAACCAGAAATGCAGGACAGGCCATGGAGAAATGGGAGCCTTGCTACACTGATGGGCGGGATGTAAATTGCCAACAGCCACTCTGGAGAAGTGTACGGTGTGTCCTGAAACATCTGAAAAACACAGCTTAGAGAGCATAGGGCACTTCCACTCATGGGGGTATAAATTGGGAAAATTAAAAATCAGCAAGACACAAGCACCCCAAAGTTTAGGGCTGCTCTGTTGACAAGGACCTCCACTTCATTCCACCTTAAATATACCAGGAAAGAGAAAAATGGATAAAGAAGTTGTGGTCCTTATGTACAATGGAATATCACTCAGCCATGAAATCAATGTCATAAGGTTAGTAGCAGCATGTTGAGTGGATTTAGGTACGACGATTCTAAGTGAAATAAGTCACACAGAAAAGGACACTTCTCATAAGGTATCACTGATAGAGGGAATGTAAAAACCGTTACACTTGAACTGAATTACAAAACAGAACAGAGTCACACATGCAGAAAACACACTATGGCTGCTTAACGGGAAAGGTGAGGTGGGGTGATACATAAAACAAGGGTATCAAATTAGCTCAGATACCGTTCCATAAACCCAATATGTAATAGACAAGACCTACTCCTTGCTCAGAGAACTGGACTCAACACGCCCTATTCACCGCACAAGAATATATCTGACTAGTAATAATCTTAAAACCTATGTATTGATATCTCTCTCTTAGTGTGTCAAGTGGGTGTAAAGCGGCATAAACACAGCAGTGAAAAGCAGCTAAACCCCATTATGAAAATAAATTACTTTGAAAAACCCATGAAACAACGACAGTGAAAGAGAGAGAAATTCTTACACAATGCGTTCAGGGGCTGTGATGCAACCTGGATTGACCATATCTAGACCCACAGCTGGATGAGACATAAGGGTGGACACTCTTGGGGCTGAGAGGTTTGGTGAGGTTGGGTGAGCAAACGCAGACCCTTTAAAGTAATACTGCGTGGTACCCATCGCATGGGTCCCAAATCTCCAGCTTCAAGGGCATCTTCCTACATCGAAAACATGCATGAGAAACCCAGAAGATAGTACACCGTGTGATGGGGAAAGGCTTCTAAAACGCACCTCATTTCTCATCTCCTTGTGCCCGGGTTCGCCATTCCAGCCGCTTTACTAGCAATCTCCCTACTTGGAGCATCAGCACCTTTAACCTCCTGTTCCGTACAGGTTGCAATTTGTCCTGAGGATGAACGGGAAGACGGGGAACCAATGAGAGACTAGCTCTTGGTGTTGGGACAGGCACAGGTCACTCTATTTTCCCATCAGGAAGAAGAATTAACCACAGGCTCAGCCTGCTCCCCGGAACCAGAACAGGGCCTGAAGCCATCCTGCGCTTTTGCGGCCAGCTCCCAAAAAAGCGAGTTGTAAAATGGAGGTTCAGGGCACTGCAATTCACAAACCTGCAGAGTTATAAATGATAACTCTCGTCCACAAATATATTGAGGGAAGGCAAAGAAGAGGATTTGAATTCAAGGCAGAATTGCACGAAACAGATTTCAGGAGGTAGATACGAATCGCCTTTAAAGCACATGAAAAGCGCAAAACGTTGACAATGATGCCCTTGGCCAAAAAGGGCGTATGCGTTTTTTCCTGAATATATTCAGGAAAAAACGCATACGCCCTTTTTGGCCAACCAAGCAACCTGGAAAAGCAAGTCAGCGCTACAGAGAAGTCTCGCTTCCCATCGGTCAAAAGGGCCATGCTGAAAAAAGTGTCAAAAGCAGAAATGCAGGACAGGCCATGGAGAAATGGGAGCCTTGCTACACTGATGGGCGGGATGTAAATTGCCAACAGCCACTCTAGAGAAGTGTACGGTGTGTCCTGAAATATCTGAAAAACACAGCTTAGAGAGCATAGGGCACTTCCACTCATGGGGGTATAAATTGGGAAAATGAAAAATCAGCAAGACACAAGCACCCCAAAGTTGAGGGCTGCTCTGTTGACAAGGACCTCCACTTCATTCCACCTTAAATATCCCAGGAAAGAGAAAAATGGATAAAGAAGTTGTGGTCCTTATGTACAATGGAATATCACTCAGCCATGAAATCAATGTCATAAGGTTAGTAGCAGCATGATGAGTGGATTTAGGTACGACGATTCTAAGTGAAATAAGTCACACAGAAAAGGACACTTCTCATAAGGTATCACTGATAGAGGGAATGTAAAAACCGTTACACTTGAACTGAATTACAAAACAGAACAGAGTCACACATGCAGAAAACACACTATGGCTGCTTAACGGGAAAGGTGAGGTGGGGTGATAAATAAAACAAGGGTATCAAATTAGCTCAGATACCGTTCCATAAACCCAATATGTAATAGACAAGACCTACTCCTTGCTCAGAGAACTGGACTCAACACACCCTATTCACCGCACAAGAATATATCTGACTAGTAATAATCTTAAAACCTATATATTGATATCTCTCTGTTAGTGTGTCAAGTGGGTGTAAAGCGGCATAAACACAGCAGTGAAAAGCAGCTAAACCCCATTATGAAAATAAATTACTTTGAAAAACCCATGAAACAACGACAGTGAAAGAGAGAGAAATTCTTACACAATGCGTTCAGGGGCTGTGATGCAACCTGGATTGACCATATCTAGACCCACAGCTGGATGAGACATAAGGGTGGACACTCTTGGGGCTGAGAGGTTTGGTGAGGTTGGGTGAGCAAACGCAGACCCTTTAAAGTAATACTGCGTGGTACCCATCACATGGGTCCCAAATCTCCAGCTTCAAGGGCATCTTCCTACATCGAAAACATGCATGAGAAACCCAGAAGATAGTACACCGTGTGATGGGGAAAGGTTTCTAAAACGCACCTCATTTCTCATCTCCTTGTGCCCGGGTTCGCCATTCCAGCCCCTTTACTAGCAATCTCCCTACTTGGAGCATCAGCACCTTTAACCTCCTGTTCCGTACAGGTTGCAATTTCTCCTGAGGATGAACGGGAAGACGGGGAACCAACTAGAGACTAGCTCTTGGTGTCGGGACAGGCACAGGTCACTCTATTTTCCCATCAGGAAGAAGAATTAACCACAGGTTCAGCCTGCCCCCCGGAACCAGAACAGGGCCTGAAGCCATCCTGCACTTTTGCGGCCAGCTCCCAAAAAGGCGAGTTGTAAAATGGAGGTTCAGGGCACTGCAATTCACAAACCTGCAGAGTTATAAATGATAACTCTCGTCCACAAATATATTGAGGGAAGGCAAAGAAGAGGATTTGAATTCAAGGCAGAATTGCACGAAACAGATTTCAGGAGGTAGATACGAATCGCCTTTAAAGCACATGAAAAGCGGCAAAACGTTGACAATGATGCCCTTGGCCAAAAAGGGCGTATGCGTTTTTTCCTGAATATATTCAGGAAAAAACGCATACGCCCTTTTTGGCCAACCAAGCAACCTGGAAAGGCAAATCAGCGCTACAAAGAAGTCTCACTTCCCATCGGTCAAAAGGGCCATGCTGAAAAATGTGTCAAAACCAGAAATGCAGGACAGGCCATGGAGAAATGAGAGCCTTGCTACACTGATGGGCGGGATGTAAATTGCCAACAGCCACTCTGGAGAAGTGTACGGTGTGTCCTGAAACATCTGAAAAACACAGCTTAGAGAGCATAGGGCACTTCCACTCATGGGGGTATAAATTGGGAAAATGAAAAATCAGCAAGACACAAGCACACCAAAGTTGAGGCCTGCACTGTTGACAAGGACCTCCACTTCATTCCACCTTCAATATCCCAGGAAAGAGAAAAATGGATAAAGAAGTTGTGGTCCTTATGTACAATGGAATATCACTCAGCCATGAAATCAATGTCATAAGGTTAGTAGCAGCATGATGAGTGGATTTAGGTACGACGATTCTAAGTGAAATAAGTCACACAGAAAAGGACACTTCTCATAAGGTATCACTGATAGAGGGAATGTAAAAACCGTTACACTTGAACTGAATTACAAAACAGAACAGAGTCACACATGCAGAAAACACACTATGGCTGCTTAACGGGAAAGGTGAGGTGGGGTGATACATAAAACAAGGGTATCAAATTAGCTCAGATACCGTTCCATAAACCCAATATGTAGTAGACAAGACCTACTCCTTGCTCAGAGAACTGGACTCAACACGCCCTATTCACCGCACAAGAATATATCTGACTAGTAATAATCTTAAAACCTATGTATTGATATCTCTCTGTTAGTGTGTCAAGTGGGTGTAAAGCGGCATAAACACAGCAGTGAAAAGCAGCTAAACCCCATTATGAAAATAAATTACTTTGAAAAACCCATGAAACAACGACAGTGAAAGAGAGAGAAATTCTTACACAATGCGTTCAGGGGCTGTGATGCAACCTGGATTGACCATATCTAGACCCACAGCTGGATGAGACATAAGGGTGGACACTCTTGGGGCTGAGAGGTTTGGTGAGGTTGGGTGAGCAAACGCAGACCCTTTAAAGTAATACTGCGTGGTACCCATCACATGGGTCCCAAATCTCCAGCTTCAAGGGCATCTTCCTACATCGAAAACATGCATGAGAAACCCAGAAGATGGTACACCGTGTGATGGGGAAAGGTTTCTAAAACGCACCTCATTTCTCATCTCCTTGTGCCCGGGTTCGCCATTCCAGCCGCTTTAGTAGCAATCTCCCTACTTGGAGCATCAGCACCTTTAACCTCCTGTTCCGTACAGGTTGCAATTTGTCCTGAGGATGAACGGGAAGACGGGGAACCAACGAGAGACTAGCTCTTGGTGTCGGGACAGGCACAGGTCACTCTATTTTCCCATCAGGAAGAAGAATTAACCACAGGCTCAGCCTGCCCCCCGGAACCAGAACAGGGCCTGAAGCCATCCTGCGCTTTTGCGGCCAGCTCCCAAAAAAGCGAGTTGTAAAATGGAGGTTCAGGGCACTGCAATTCACAAACCTGCAGAGTTATAAATGATAACTCTCGTCCACAAATATATTGAGGGAAGGCAAAGAAGAGGATTTTAAATCAAGGCAGAATTGCACGAAACAGATTTCAGGAGGTAGATACGAATCGCCTTTAAAGCACATGAAAAGCGGCAAAACGTTGACAATGATGCCCTTGGCCAAAAAGGGCGTATGCGTTTTTTCCTGAATATATTCAGGAAAAAACGCATACGCCCTTTTTGGCCAACCAAGCAACCTGGAAAGGCAAATCAGCGCTACAGAGAAGTCTCGCTTCCCATCGGTCAAAAGGGCCATGCTGAAAAAAGTGTCAAAACTAGAAATGCAGGACAGGCCATGGAGAAATGGGAGCCTTGCTACACTGATGGGCGGGATGTAAATTGCCAACAGCCACTCTGGAGAAGTGTACGGTGTGTCCTGAAACATCTGAAAAACACAGCTTAGAGAGCATAGGGCACTTCCACTCATGGGGGTATAAATTGGGAAAATGAAAAATCAGCAAGACACAAGCACCCCAAAGTTGAGGGCTGCTCTGTTGACAAGGACCTCCACTTCATTCCACCTTCAATATCCCAGGAAAGAGAAAAATGGATAAAGAAGTTGTGGTCCTTATGTACAATGGAATATCACTCAGCCATGAAATCAATGTCATAAGGTTAGTAGCAGCATGATGAGTGGATTTAGGTACGACGATTCTAAGTGAAATAAGTCACACAGAAAAGGACACTTCTCATAAGGTATCACTGATAGAGGGAATGTAAAAACCGTTACACTTGAACTGAATTACAAAACAGAACAGAGTCACACATGCAGAAAACAGACTATGGCTGCTTAACGGGAAAGGTGAGGTGGGGTGATGCATAAAACAAGGGTATCAAATTAGCTCAGATACTGTTCCATAAACCCAATATGTAATAGACAAGACCTACTCCTTGCTCAGAGAACTGGACTCAACACGCCCTATTCACCGCACAAGAATATATCTGACTAGTAATAATCTTAAAACCTATGTATTGATATCTCTCTGTTAGTGTGTCAAGTGGGTGTAAAGCGGCATAAACACAGCAGTGAAAAGCAGCTAAACCCCATTATGAAAATAAATTACTTTGAGAAACCCATGAAACAACGACAGTGAAAGAGAGAGAAATTCGTACACAATGCGTTCAGGGGCTGTGATGCAACCTGGATTGACCATATCTAGACCCACAGCAGGATGAGACATAAGGGTGGACACTCTTGGGGCTGAGAGGTTTGGTGAGGTTGGGTGAGCAAACGCAGTCCCTTTAAAGTAATACTTCGTGGTACCCGTCGCATGGGTCCCAAATCTCCAGCTTCAAGGGCATCTTCCTGCATCGAAAACATGCATGAGAAACCCAGAAGATGGTACACCGTGTGATGGGGAAAGGTTTATAAAACGCACCTCATTTCTCATCTCCTTGTGCCCGGGTTCGCCTTTCCAGCCGCTTTACTAGCAATCTCCCTACTTGGAGCATCAGCACCTTTTACCTCCTGTTCCGTACAGGTTGCAATTTGTCCTGAGGGTGAACGGGAAGACGGGGAACCAACGAGAGACTAGCTCTTGGTGTCGGGACAGGCACAGGTCACTCTATTTTCCCATCAGGAAGAAGAATTAACCACAGGCTCAGCCTGCCCCCCGGAACCAGAACAGGGCCTGAAGCCATCTGGCGCTTTTGCGGCCAGCTCCCAAAAAAGCGAGTTGTAAAATGGAGGTTCAGGGCACTGCAATTCACAAACCTGCAGAGTTATAAATGATAACTCTCGTCCACAAATATATTGAGGGAAGGCAAAGAAGAGGATTTGACATCAAGGCAGAATTGCACGAAACAGATTTCAGGAGGTAGATACGAATCGCCTTTAAAGCACATGAAAAGCGGCAAAACGTTGACAATGATGCCCTTGGCCAAAAAGGGCGTATGCCTTTTTTCCTGAATATATTCAGGAAAAAACGCATACGCCCTTTTTGGCCAACCAAGCAACCTGGAAAGGCAAATCAGTGCTACAGAGAAGTCTCGCTTCCCATCGGTCAAAAGGGCCATGCTGAAAAAAGTGTCAAAACCAGAAATGCAGGACAGGCCATGGAGAAATGGGAGCCTTGCTACACTGATGGGCGGGATGTAAATTGCCAACAGCCACTCTGGAGAAGTGTACGGTGTGTCCTGAAACATCTGAAAAACACAGCTTAGAGAGCATAGGGCACTTCCACTCATGGGGGTATAAATTGGGAAAATTAAAAATCAGCAAGACACAAGCACCCCAAAGTTGAGGGCTGCTCTGTTGACAAGGACCTCCACTTCATTCCACCTTCAATATCCCAGGAAAGAGAAAAATGGATAAAGAAGTTGTGGTCCTTATGTACAATGGAATATCACTCAGCCATGAAATCAATGTCATAAGGTTAGTAGCAGCATGTTGAGTGGATTTAGGTACGACGATTCTAAGTGAAATAAGTCACACAGAAAAGGACACTTCTCATAAGGTATCACTGATAGAGGGAATGTAAAAACCGTTACACTTGAACTGAATTACAAAACAGAACAGAGTCACACATGCAGAAAACACACTATGGCTGCTTAACGGGAAAGGTGAGGTGGGGTGATACATAAAACAAGGGTATCAAATTAGCTCAGATACCGTTCCATAAACCCAATATGTAATAGACAAGACCTACTCCTTGCTCAGAGAACTGGACTCAACACGCCCTATTCACCGCACAAGAATATATCTGACTAGTAATAATCTTAAAACCTATGTATTGATATCTCTCTCTTAGTGTGTCAAGTGGGTGTAAAGCGGCATAAACACAGCAGTGAAAAGCAGCTAAACCCCATTATGAAAATAAATTACTTTGAAAAACCCATGAAACAACGACAGTGAAAGAGAGAGAAATTCTTACACAATGCGTTCAGGGGCTGTGATGCAACCTGGATTGACCATATCTAGACCCACAGCTGGATGAGACATAAGGGTGGACACTCTTGGGGCTGAGAGGTTTGGTGAGGTTGGGTGAGCAAACGCAGACCCTTTAAAGTAATACTGCGTGGTACCCATCGCATGGGTCCCAAATCTCCAGCTTCAAGGGCATCTTCCTACATCGAAAACATGCATGAGAAACCCAGAAGATAGTACACCGTGTGATGGGGAAAGGTTTCTAAAACGCACCTCATTTCTCATCTCCTTGTGCCCGGGTTCGCCATTCCAGCCGCTTTACTAGCAATCTCCCTACTTGGAGCATCAGCACCTTTAACCTCCTGTTCCGTACAGGTTGCAATTTGTCCTGAGGATGAACGGGAAGACGGGGAACCAACGAGAGACTAGCTCTTGGTGTCGGGACAGGCACAGGTCACTCTATTTTCCCATCAGGAAGAAGAATTAACCACAGGCTCAGCCTGCCCCCCGGAACCAGAACAGGGCCTGAAGCCATCCTGCGCTTTTGCGGCCAGCTCCCAAAAAAGCGAGTTGTAAAATGGAGGTTCAGGGCACTGCAATTCACAAACCTGCAGAGTTATAAATGATAACTCTCGTCCACAAATATATTGAGGGAAGGCAAAGAAGAGGATTTTAAATCAAGGCAGAATTGCACGAAACAGATTTCAGGAGGTAGATACGAATCGCCTTTAAAGCACATGAAAAGCGGCAAAACGTTGACAATGATGCCCTTGGCCAAAAAGGGCGTATGCGTTTTTTCCTGAATATATTCAGGAAAAAACGCATACGCCCTTTTTGGCCAACCAAGCAACCTGGAAAGGCAAATCAGCGCTACAGAGAAGTCTCGCTTCCCATCGGTCAAAAGGGCCATGCTGAAAAAAGTGTCAAAACTAGAAATGCAGGACAGGCCATGGAGAAATGGGAGCCTTGCTACACTGATGGGCGGGATGTAAATTGCCAACAGCCACTCTGGAGAAGTGTACGGTGTGTCCTGAAACATCTGAAAAACACAGCTTAGAGAGCATAGGGCACTTCCACTCATGGGGGTATAAATTGGGAAAATGAAAAATCAGCAAGACACAAGCACCCCAAAGTTGAGGGCTGCTCTGTTGACAAGGACCTCCACTTCATTCCACCTTCAATATCCCAGGAAAGAGAAAAATGGATAAAGAAGTTGTGGTCCTTATGTACAATGGAATATCACTCAGCCATGAAATCAATGTCATAAGGTTAGTAGCAGCATGATGAGTGGATTTAGGTACGACGATTCTAAGTGAAATAAGTCACACAGAAAAGGACACTTCTCATAAGGTATCACTGATAGAGGGAATGTAAAAACCGTTACACTTGAACTGAATTACAAAACAGAACAGAGTCACACATGCAGAAAACAGACTATGGCTGCTTAACGGGAAAGGTGAGGTGGGGTGATGCATAAAACAAGGGTATCAAATTAGCTCAGATACTGTTCCATAAACCCAATATGTAATAGACAAGACCTACTCCTTGCTCAGAGAACTGGACTCAACACGCCCTATTCACCGCACAAGAATATATCTGACTAGTAATAATCTTAAAACCTATGTATTGATATCTCTCTGTTAGTGTGTCAAGTGGGTGTAAAGCGGCATAAACACAGCAGTGAAAAGCAGCTAAACCCCATTATGAAAATAAATTACTTTGAGAAACCCATGAAACAACGGCAGTGAAAGAGAGAGAAATTCGTACACAATGCGTTCAGGGGCTGTGATGCAACCTGGATTGACCATATCTAGACCCACAGCAGGATGAGACATAAGGGTGGACACTCTTGGGGCTGAGAGGTTTGGTGAGGTTGGGTGAGCAAACGCAGTCCCTTTAAAGTAATACTTCGTGGTACCCGTCGCATGGGTCCCAAATCTCCAGCTTCAAGGGCATCTTCCTGCATCGAAAACATGCATGAGAAACCCAGAAGATGGTACACCGTGTGATGGGGAAAGGTTTATAAAACGCACCTCATTTCTCATCTCCTTGTGCCCGGGTTCGCCTTTCCAGCCGCTTTACTAGCAATCTCCCTACTTGGAGCATCAGCACCTTTTACCTCCTGTTCCGTACAGGTTGCAATTTGTCCTGAGGGTGAACGGGAAGACGGGGAACCAACGAGAGACTAGCTCTTGGTGTCGGGACAGGCACAGGTCACTCTATTTTCCCATCAGGAAGAAGAATTAACCACAGGCTCAGCCTGCCCCCCGGAACCAGAACAGGGCCTGAAGCCATCTGGCGCTTTTGCGGCCAGCTCCCAAAAAAGCGAGTTGTAAAATGGAGGTTCAGGGCACTGCAATTCACAAACCTGCAGAGTTATAAATGATAACTCTCGTCCACAAATATATTGAGGGAAGGCAAAGAAGAGGATTTGACATCAAGGCAGAATTGCACGAAACAGATTTCAGGAGGTAGATACGAATCGCCTTTAAAGCACATGAAAAGCGGCAAAACGTTGACAATGATGCCCTTGGCCAAAAAGGACGTATGCCTTTTTTCCTGAATATATTCAGGAAAAAACGCATACGCCCTTTTTGGCCAACCAAGCAACCTGGAAAGGCAAATCAGTGCTACAGAGAAGTCTCGCTTCCCATCGGTCAAAAGGGCCATGCTGAAAAAAGTGTCAAAACCAGAAATGCAGGACAGGCCATGGAGAAATGGGAGCCTTGCTACACTGATGGGCGGGATGTAAATTGCCAACAGCCACTCTGGAGAAGTGTACGGTGTGTCCTGAAACATCTGAAAAACACAGCTTAGAGAGCATAGGGCACTTCCACTCATGGGGGTATAAATTGGGAAAATTAAAAATCAGCAAGACACAAGCACCCCAAAGTTTAGGGCTGCTCTGTTGACAAGGACCTCCACTTCATTCCACCTTAAATATACCAGGAAAGAGAAAAATGGATAAAGAAGTTGTGGTCCTTATGTACAATGGAATATCACTCAGCCATGAAATCAATGTCATAAGGTTAGTAGCAGCATGTTGAGTGGATTTAGGTACGACGATTCTAAGTGAAATAAGTCACACAGAAAAGGACACTTCTCATAAGGTATCACTGATAGAGGGAATGTAAAAACCGTTACACTTGAACTGAATTACAAAACAGAACAGAGTCACACATGCAGAAAACACACTATGGCTGCTTAACGGGAAAGGTGAGGTGGGGTGATACATAAAACAAGGGTATCAAATTAGCTCAGATACCGTTGCATAAACCCAATATGTAATAGACAAGACCTACTCCTTGCTCAGAGAACTGGACTCAACACGCCCTATTCACCGCACAAGAATATATCTGACTAGTAATAATCTTAAAACCTATGTATTGATATCTCTCTTAGTGTGTCAAGTGGGTGTAAAGCGGCATAAACACAGCAGTGAAAAGCAGCTAAACCCCATTATGAAAATAAATTACTTTGAAAAACCCATGAAACAACGACAGTGAAAGAGAGAGAAATTCTTACACAATGCGTTCAGGGGCTGTGATGCAACCTGGATTGACCATATCTAGACCCACAGCTGGATGAGACATAAGGGTGGACACTCTTGGGGCTGAGAGGTTTGGTGAGGTTGTGTGAGCAAACGCAGACCCTTTAAAGTAATACTGCGTGGTACCCATCGCATGGGTCCCAAATCTCCAGCTTCAAGGGCATCTTCCTACATCGAAAACATGCATGAGAAACCCAGAAGATAGTACACCGTGTGATGGGGAAAGGTTTCTAAAACGCACCTCATTTCTCATCTCCTTGTGCCCGGGTTCGCCATTCCAGCCGCTTTACTAGCAATCTCCCTACTTGGAGCATCAGCACCTTTAACCTCCTGTTCCGTACAGGTTGCAATTTGTCCTGAGGATGAACGGGAAGACGGGGAACCAACGAGAGACTAGCTCTTGGTGTCGGGACAGGCACAGGTCACTCTATTTTCCCATCAGGAAGAAGAATTAACCACAGGTTCAGCCTGCCCCCCAGAACCAGAACAGGGCCTGAAGCCATCCTGCACTTTTGCGGCCAGCTCCCAAAAAGGCGAGTTGTAAAATGGAGGTTCAGGGCACTGCAATTCACAAACCTGCAGAGTTATAAATGATAACTCTCGTCCACAAATATATTGAGGGAAGGCAAAGAAGAGGATTTTAAATCAAGGCAGAATTGCAGGAAACAGATTTCAGGAGGTAGATTCGAATTGCCTTTAAAGCACATGAAAAGCGGCAAAATGTTGACAATGATGCCCTTGGCCAAAAAGGGCGTATGCGTTTTTTCCTGAATATATTCAGGAAAAAACGCATACGCCCTTTTTGGCCAACCAAGCAACCTGGAAAGGCAAATCAGCGCTACAAAGAAGTCTCACTTCCCATCGGTCAAAAGGGCCATGCTGAAAAATGTGTCAAAACCAGAAATGCAGGACAGGTCATGGAGAAATGAGAGCCTTGCTACACTGATGGGCGGGATGTAAATTGCCAACAGCCACTCTGGAGAAGTGTACGGTGTGTCCTGAAACATCTGAAAAACACAGCTTAGAGAGCATAGGGCACTTCCACTCATGGGGGTATAAATTGGGAAAATTAAAAATCAGCAAGACACAAGCACCCCAAAGTTGAGGGCTGCTCTGTTGACAAGGACCTCCACTTCATTCCACCTTCAATATCACAGGAAAGAGAAAAATGGATAAAGAAGTTGTGGTCCTTATGTACAATGGAATATCACTCAGCCATGAAATCAATGTCATAAGGTTAGTAGCAGCATGATGAGTGGATTTAGGTACGACGATTCTAAGTGAAATAAGTCACACAGAAAAGGACACTTCTCATAAGGTATCACTGATAGAGGGAATGTAAAAACCGTTACACTTGAACTGAATTACAAAACAGAACAGAGTCACACATGCAGAAAACACACTATGGCTGCTTAACGGGAAAGGTGAGGTGGGGTGATACATAAAACAAGGGTATCAAATTAGCTCAGATACCGTTCCATAAACCCAATATGTAGTAGACAAGACCTACTCCTTGCTCAGAGAACTGGACTCAACACGCCCTATTCACCGCACAAGAATATATCTGACTAGTAATAATCTTAAAACCTATGTATTGATATCTCTCTGTTAGTGTGTCAAGTGGGTGTAAAGCGGCATAAACACAGCAGTGAAAAGCAGCTAAACCCCATTATGAAAATAAATTACTTTGAAAAACCCATGAAACAACGACAGTGAAAGAGAGAGAAATTCTTACACAATGCGTTCAGGGGCTGTGATGCAACCTGGATTGACCATATCTAGACCCACAGCTGGATGAGACATAAGGGTGGACACTCTTGGGGCTGAGAGGTTTGGTGAGGTTGGGTGAGCAAACGCAGACCCTTTAAAGTAATACTGCGTGGTACCCATCACATGGGTCCCAAATCTCCAGCTTCAAGGGCATCTTCCTACATCGAAAACATGCATGAGAAACCCAGAAGATGGTACACCGTGTGATGGGGAAAGGTTTCTAAAACGCACCTCATTTCTCATCTCCTTGTGCCCGGGTTCGCCATTCCAGCCGCTTTAGTAGCAATCTCCCTACTTGGAGCATCAGCACCTTTAACCTCCTGTTCCGTACAGGTTGCAATTTGTCCTGAGGATGAACGGGAAGACGGGGAACCAACGAGAGACTAGCTCTTGGTGTCGGGACAGGCACAGGTCACTCTATTTTCCCATCAGGAAGAAGAATTAACCACAGGCTCAGCCTGCCCCCCGGAACCAGAACAGGGCCTGAAGCCATCCTGCGCTTTTGCGGCCAGCTCCCAAAAAAGCGAGTTGTAAAATGGAGGTTCAGGGCACTGCAATTCACAAACCTGCAGAGTTATAAATGATAACTCTCGTCCACAAATATATTGAGGGAAGGCAAAGAAGAGGATTTGAAATCAAGGCAGAATTGCACGAAACAGATTTCAGGAGGTAGATACGAATCGCCTTTAAAGCACATGAAAAGCGGCAAAACGTTGACAATGATGCCCTTGGCCAAAAAGGGCGTATGCGTTTTTTCCTGAATATATTCAGGAAAAAACGCATACGCCCTTTTTGGCCAACCAAGCAACCTGGAAAGGCAAATCAGCGCTACAGAGAAGTCTCGCTTCCCATCGGTCAAAAGGGCCATGCTGAAAAAAGTGTCAAAACTAGAAATGCAGGACAGGCCATGGAGAAATGGGAGCCTTGCTACACTGATGGGCGGGATGTAAATTGCCAACAGCCACTCTGGAGAAGTGTACGGTGTGTCCTGAAACATCTGAAAAACACAGCTTAGAGAGCATAGGGCACTTCCACTCATGGGGGTATAAATTGGGAAAATGAAAAATCAGCAAGACACAAGCACCCCAAAGTTGAGGGCTGCTCTGTTGACAAGGACCTCCACTTCATTCCACCTTCAATATCCCAGGAAAGAGAAAAATGGATAAAGAAGTTGTGGTCCTTATGTACAATGGAATATCACTCAGCCATGAAATCAATGTCATAAGGTTAGTAGCAGCATGATGAGTGGATTTAGGTACGACGATTCTAAGTGAAATAAGTCACACAGAAAAGGACACTTCTCATAAGGTATCACTGATAGAGGGAATGTAAAAACCGTTACACTTGAACTGAATTACAAAACAGAACAGAGTCACACATGCAGAAAACAGACTATGGCTGCTTAACGGGAAAGGTGAGGTGGGGTGATGCATAAAACAAGGGTATCAAATTAGCTCAGATACTGTTCCATAAACCCAATATGTAATAGACAAGACCTACTCCTTGCTCAGAGAACTGGACTCAACACGCCCTATTCACCGCACAAGAATATATCTGACTAGTAATAATCTTAAAACCTATGTATTGATATCTCTCTGTTAGTGTGTCAAGTGGGTGTAAAGCGGCATAAACACAGCAGTGAAAAGCAGCTAAACCCCATTATGAAAATAAATTACTTTGAGAAACCCATGAAACAACGACAGTGAAAGAGAGAGAAATTCGTACACAATGCGTTCAGGGGCTGTGATGCAACCTGGATTGACCATATCTAGACCCACAGCAGGATGAGACATAAGGGTGGACACTCTTGGGGCTGAGAGGTTTGGTGAGGTTGGGTGAGCAAACGCAGTCCCTTTAAAGTAATACTTCGTGGTACCCGTCGCATGGGTCCCAAATCTCCAGCTTCAAGGGCATCTTCCTGCATCGAAAACATGCATGAGAAACCCAGAAGATGGTACACCGTGTGATGGGGAAAGGTTTATAAAACGCACCTCATTTCTCATCTCCTTGTGCCCGGGTTCGCCTTTCCAGCCGCTTTACTAGCAATCTCCCTACTTGGAGCATCAGCACCTTTTACCTCCTGTTCCGTACAGGTTGCAATTTGTCCTGAGGGTGAACGGGAAGACGGGGAACCAACGAGAGACTAGCTCTTGGTGTCGGGACAGGCACAGGTCACTCTATTTTCCCATCAGGAAGAAGAATTAACCACAGGCTCAGCCTGCCCCCCGGAACCAGAACAGGGCCTGAAGCCATCTGGCGCTTTTGCGGCCAGCTCCCAAAAAAGCGAGTTGTAAAATGGAGGTTCAGGGCACTGCAATTCACAAACCTGCAGAGTTATAAATGATAACTCTCGTCCACAAATATATTGAGGGAAGGCAAAGAAGAGGATTTGACATCAAGGCAGAATTGCACGAAACAGATTTCAGGAGGTAGATACGAATCGCCTTTAAAGCACATGAAAAGCGGCAAAACGTTGACAATGATGCCCTTGGCCAAAAAGGGCGTATGCCTTTTTTCCTGAATATATTCAGGAAAAAACGCATACGCCCTTTTAGGCCAACCAAGCAACCTGGAAAGGCAAATCAGTGCTACAGAGAAGTCTCGCTTCCCATCGGTCAAAAGGGCCATGCTGAAAAAAGTGTCAAAACCAGAAATGCAGGACAGGCCATGGAGAAATGGGAGCCTTGCTACACTGATGGGCGGGATGTAAATTGCCAACAGCCACTCTGGAGAAGTGTACGGTGTGTCCTGAAACATCTGAAAAACACAGCTTAGAGAGCATAGGGCACTTCCACTCATGGGGGTATAAATTGGGAAAATTAAAAATCAGCAAGACACAAGCACCCCAAAGTTTAGGGCTGCTCTGTTGACAAGGACCTCCACTTCATTCCACCTTAAATATACCAGGAAAGAGAAAAATGGATAAAGAAGTTGTGGTCCTTATGTACAATGGAATATCACTCAGCCATGAAATCAATGTCATAAGGTTAGTAGCAGCATGTTGAGTGGATTTAGGTACGACGATTCTAAGTGAAATAAGTCACACAGAAAAGGACACTTCTCATAAGGTATCACTGATAGAGGGAATGTAAAAACCGTTACACTTGAACTGAATTACAAAACAGAACAGAGTCACACATGCAGAAAACACACTATGGCTGCTTAACGGGAAAGGTGAGGTGGGGTGATACATAAAACAAGGGTATCAAATTAGCTCAGATACCGTTCCATAAACCCAATATGTAATAGACAAGACCTACTCCTTGCTCAGAGAACTGGACTCAACACGCCCTATTCACCGCACAAGAATATATCTGACTAGTAATAATCTTAAAACCTATGTATTGATATCTCTCTGTTAGTGTGTCAAGTGGGTGTAAAGCGACATAAACACAGCAGTGAAAAGCAGCTAAACCCCATTATGAAAATAAATTACTTTGAAAAACCCATGAAACAACGACAGTGAAAGAGAGAGAAATTCTTACACAATGCGTTCAGGGGCTGTGATGCAACCTGGATTGACCATATCTAGACCCACAGCTGGATGAGACATAAGGGTGGACACTCTTGGGGCTGAGAGGTTTGGTGAGGTTGGGTGAGCAAACGCAGACCCTTTAAAGTAATACTGCGTGGTACCCATCGCATGGGTCCCAAATCTCCAGGTTCAAGGGCATCTTCCTACATCGAAAACATGCATGAGAAACCCAGAAGATGGTACACCGTGTGATGGGGAAAGGTTTCTAAAACGCACCTAATTTCTCATCTCCTTGTGCCCGGGTTCGCCTTTCCAGCCGCTTTACTAGCAATCTCCCTACTTGGAGCATCAGCACCTTTAACCTCCTGTTCCGTACAGGTTGCAATTTGTCCTGAGGATGAACGGGAAGACGGGGAACCAACGAGAGACTAGCTCTTGGTGTCGGGACAGGCACAGGTCACTCTATTTTCCCATCAGGAAGAAGAATTAACCACAGGCTCAGCCTGCCCCCCGGAACCAGAACAGGGCCTGAAGCCATCCTGCGCTTTTGCGGCCAGCTCCCAAAAAAGCGAGTTGTAAAATGGAGGTTCAGGGCACTGCAATTCACAAACCTGCAGAGTTATAAATGATAACTCTCGTCCACAAATATATTGAGGGAAGGCAAAGAAGAGGATTTGAAATCAAGGCAGAATTGCACGAAACAGATTTCAGGAGGTAGATACGAATCGCCTTTAAAGCACATGAAAAGCGGCAAAACGTTGACAATGATGCCCTTGGCCAAAAAGGTCGTATGCGTTTTTTCCTGAATATATTCAGGAAAAAACGCATACGCCCTTTTTGGCCAACCAAGCAACCTGGAAAGGCAAATCAGCGCTACAGAGAAGTCTCGCTTCCCATCGGTCAAAAGGGCCATGCTGAAAAAAGTGTCAAAACCAGAAATGCAGGACAGGCCATGGAGAAATGGGAGCCTTGCTACACTGATGGGCGGGATGTAAATTGCCAACAGCCACTCTGGAGAAGTGTACGGTGTGTCCTGAAACATCTGAAAAACACAGCTTAGAGAGCATAGGGCACTTCCACTCATGGGGGTATAAATTGGGAAAATTAAAAATCAGCAAGACACAAGCACCCCAAAGTTGAGGGCTGCTCTGTTGACAAGGACCTCCACTTCATTCCACCTTCAATATCCCAGGAAAGAGAAAAATGGATAAAGAAGTTGTGGTCCTTATGTACAATGGAATATCACTCAGCCATGAAATCAATGTCATAAGGTTAGTAGCAGCATGATGAGTGGATTTAGGTACGATGATTCTAAGTGAAATAAGTCACAGAGAAAAGGACACTTCTCATAAGGTATCACTTATAGAGGGAATGTAAAAACCGTTACACTTGAACTGAATTACAAAACAGAACAGAGTCACACATGCAGAAAACACACTATGGCTGCTTAACGGGAAAGGTGAGGTGGGGTGATACATGAAACAAGGGTATCAAATTAGCTCAGATACCGTTCCATAAACCCAATATGTAATAGACAAGACCTACTCCTTGCTCAGAGAACTGGACTCAACACGCCCTATTCACCGCACAAGAATATATCTGACTAGTAATAATCTTAAAACCTATGTATTGATATCTCTCTGTTAGTGTGTCAAGTGGGTGTAAAGCGACATAAACACAGCAGTGAAAAGCAGCTAAACCCCATTATGAAAATAAATTACTTTGAAAAACCCATGAAACAACGACAGTGAAAGAGAGAGAAATTCTTACACAATGCGTTCAGGGGCTGTGATGCAACCTGGATTGACCATATCTAGACCCACAGCTGGATGAGACATAAGGGTGGACACTCTTGGGGCTGAGAGGTTTGGTGAGGTTGGGTGAGCAAACGCAGACCCTTTAAAGTAATACTGCGTGGTACCCATCGCATGGGTCCCAAATCTCCAGGTTCAAGGGCATCTTCCTACATCGAAAACATGCATGAGAAACCCAGAAGATGGTACACCGTGTGATGGGGAAAGGTTTCTAAAACGCACCTCATTTCTCATCTCCTTGTGCCCGTGTTCTGCATTCCAGCCACTTTACTAGCAATCTCCCTACTTGGAGCATCAGCACCTTTAACCTCCTGTTCCGTACAGGTTGCAATTTGTCCTGAGGATGAACGGGAAGACGGGGAACCAACGAGAGACTACTTCTTGGTGTCGGGACAGGCACAGGTCACTCTATTTTCCCATCAGGAAGAAGAATTAACCACAGGCTCAGCCTGCCCCCCGGAACCAGAACAGGGCCTGAAGCCATCCTGCGCTTTTGCGGCCAGCTCCCAAAAAAGCGAGTTGTAAAATGGAGGTTCAGGGCACTGCAATTCACAAACCTGCAGAGTTATAAATGATAACTCTCGTCCACAAATATATTGAGGGAAGGCAAAGAAGAGGATTTGAAATCAAGGCAGAATTGCACGAAACAGATTTCAGGAGGTAGATACGAATCGCCTTTAAAGCACATGAAAAGCGGCAAAACGTTGACAATGATGCCCTTGGCCAAAAAGGGCGTATGCGTTTTTTCCTGAATATATTCAGGAAAAAACGCATACGCCCTTTTTGGCCAACCAAGCAACCTGGAAAGGCAAATCAGCGCTACAGAGAAGTCTCGCTTCCCATCGGTCAAAAGGGCCATGCTGAAAAAAGTGTCAAAACCAGAAATGCAGGACAGGCCATGGAGAAATGGGAGCCTTGCTACACTGATGGGCGGGATGTAAATTGCCAACAGCCACTCTGGAGAAGTGTACGGTGTGTCCTGAAACATCTGAAAAACACAGCTTAGAGAGCATAGGGCACTTCCACTCATGGGGGTATAAATTGGGAAAATTAAAAATCAGCAAGACACAAGCACCCCAAAGTTGAGGGCTGCTCTGTTGACAAGGACCTCCACTTCATTCCACCTTCAATATCCCAGGAAAGAGAAAAATGGATAAAGAAGTTGTGGTCCTTATGTACAATGGAATATCACTCAGCCATGAAATCAATGTCATAAGGTTAGTAGCAGCATGATGAGTGGATTTAGGTACGACGATTCTAAGTGAAATAAGTCACACAGAAAAGGACACTTCTCATAAGGTATCACTTATAGAGGGAATGTAAAAACCGTTACACTTGAACTGAATTACAAAACAGAACAGAGTCACACATGCAGAAAACACACTATGGCTGCTTATCGGGAAAGGTGAGGTGGGGTGATACATGAAACAAGGGTATCAAATTAGCTCAGATACCGTTCCATAAACCCAATATGTAATAGACAAGACATACTCCTTGCTCAGAGAACTGGACTCAACACGCCCTATTCACCGCACAAGAATATATCTGACTAGTAATAATCTTAAAACCTATGTATTGATATCTCTCTGTTAGTGTGTCAAGTGGGTGTAAAGCGACATAAACACAGCAGTGAAAAGCAGCTAAACCCCATTATGAAAATAAATTACTTTGAAAAACCCATGAAACAATGACAGTGAAAGAGAGAGAAATTCTTACACAATGCGTTCAGGGGCTGTGATGCAACCTGGATTGACCATATCTAGACCCACAGCTGGATGAGACATAAGGGTGGACACTCTTGGGGCTGAGAGGTTTGGTGAGGTTGGGTGAGCAAACGCAGACCCTTTAAAGTAATACTGTGTGGTACCCATCGCATGGGTCCCAAATCTCCAGGTTCAAGGGCATCTTCCTACATCGAAAACATGCATGAGAAACCCAGAAGATGGTACACCGTGTGATGGGGAAAGGTTTCTAAAACGCACCTAATTTCTCATCTCCTTGTGCCCGGGTTCGCCTTTCCAGCCGCTTTACTAGCAATCTCCCTACTTCGAGCATCAGCACCTTTAACCTCCTGTTCCGTACAGGTTGCAATTTGTCCTGAGGATGAACGGGAAGACGGGGAACCAACGAGAGACTAGCTCTTGGTGTCGGGACAGGCACAGGTCACTCTATTTTCCCATCAGGAAGAAGAATTAACCACAGGCTCAGCCTGCCCCCCGGAACCAGAACAGGGCCTGAAGCCATCCTGCGCTTTTGCGGCCCGCTCCCAAAAAAGCGAGTTGTAAAATGGAGGTTCTGGGCACTGCAATTCACAAACCTGCAGAGTTATAAATGATAACTCTCGTCCACAAATATATTGAGGGAAGGCAAAGAAGAGGATTTGAAATCAAGGCAGAATTGCACGAAACAGATTTCAGGAGGTAGATACGAATCGCCTTTAAAGCACATGAAAAGCGGCAAAACGTTGACAATGATGCCCTTGGCCAAAAAGGGCGTATGCGTTTTTTCCTGAATATATTCAGGAAAAAACGCATACGCCCTTTTTGGCCAACCAAGCAACCTGGAAAGGCAAATCAGCGCTACAGAGAAGTCTCGCTTCCCATCGGTCAAAAGGGCCATGCTGAAAAAAGTGTCAAAACCAGAAATGCAGGACAGGCCATGGAGAAATGGGAGCCTTGCTACACTGATGGGCGGGATGTAAATTGCCAACAGCCACTCTGGAGAAGTGTACGGTGTGTCCTGAAACATCTGAAAAACACAGCTTAGAGAGCATAGGGCACTTCCACTCATGGGGGTATAAATTGGGAAAATTAAAAATCAGCAAGACACAAGCACCCCAAAGTTGAGGGCTGCTCTGTTGACAAGGACCTCCACTTCATTCCACCTTCAATATCCCAGGAAAGAGAAAAATGGATAAAGAAGTTGTGGTCCTTATGTACAATGGAATATCACTCAGCCATGAAATCAATGTCATAAGGTTAGTAGCAGCATGATGAGTGGATTTAGGTACGACGATTCTAAGTGAAATAAGTCACACAGAAAAGGACACTTCTCATAAGGTATCACTGATAGAGGGAATGTAAAAAGCGTTACACTTGAACTGAATTACAAAACAGAACAGAGTCACACATGCAGAAAACACACTATGGCTGCTTAACGGGAAAGGTGAGGTGGGGTGATACATGAAACAAGGGTATCAAATTAGCTCAGATACCGTTCCATAAACCCAATATGTAGTAGACAAGACCTACTCCTTGCTCAGAGAAGTGTACTCAACACGCCCTATTCACCGCACAAGAATATATCTGACTAGTAATAATCTTAAAACCTATGTATTGATATCTCTCTGTTAGTGTGTCAAGTGGGTGTAAAGCGACATAAACACAGCAGTGAAAAGCAGCTAAACCCCATTATGAAAATAAATTACTTTGAAAAACCCATGAAACAACGACAGTGAAAGAGATAGAAATTCTTACACAATGAGTTCAGGGGCTGTGATGCAACCTGGATTGACCATATCTAGACCCACAGCTGGATGAGACATAAGGGTGGACACTCTTGGGGCTGAGAGGTTTGGTGAGGTTGGGTGTGCAAACGCAGACCCTTTAAAGTAATACTGCGTGGTACCCATCGCATGGGTCCCAAATCTCCAGGTTCAAGGGCATCTTCCTACATCGAAAACATGCATGAGAAACCCAGAAGATGGTACACCGTGTGATGGGGAAAGGTTTCTAAAACGCACCTCATTTCTCATCTCCTTGTGCCCGGGTTCGCCTTTCCAGCCGCTTTACTAGCAATCTCCCTACTTGGAGCATCAGCACCTTTAACCTCCTGTTCCGTACAGGTTGCAATTTGTCCTGAGGATGAACGGGAAGACGGGGAACCAACGAGAGACTAGCTCTTGGTGTCGGGACAGGCACAGGTCACTCTATTTTCCCATCAGGAAGAAGAATTAACCACAGGCTCAGCCTGCCCCCCGGAACCAGAACAGGGCCTGAAGCCATCCTGCGCTTTTGCGGCCAGCTCCCAAAAAAGCGAGTTGTAAAATGGAGGTTCAGGGCACTGCAATTCACAAACCTGCAGAGTTATAAATGATAACTCTCGTCCACAAATATATTGGGGGAAGGCAAAGAAGAGGATTTGAAATCAAGGCAGAATTGCACGAAACAGATTTCAGGAGGTAGATACGAATCGCCTTTAAAGCACATGAAAAGCGGCAAAACGTTGACAATGATGCCCTTGGCCAAAAAGGGCGTATGCGTTTTTTCCTGAATATATTCAGGAAAAAACGCATACGCCCTTTTTGGCCAACCAAGCAACCTGGAAAAGCAAATCAGCGCTACAGAGAAGTCTCGCTTCCCATCGGTCAAAAGGGCCATGCTGAAAAAAGTGTCAAAACCAGAAATGCAGGACAGGCCATGGAGAAATGGGAGCCTTGCTACACTGATGGGCGGGATGTAAATTGCCAACAGCCACTCTGGAGAAGTGTACGGTGTGTCCTGAAACATCTGAAAAACACATCTTAGAGAGCATAGGGCACTTCCACTCATGGGGGTATAAATTGGGAAAATGAAAAATCAGCAAGACACAAGCACCCCAAAGTTTAGGGCTGCTCCGTTGACAAGGACTTCCACTTCATTCCACCTTAAATATCCAAGGAAAGAGAAAAATGTATAAAGAAGTTGTGGTCCTTATGTACAATGGAATATCACTCAGCCATGAAATCAATGTCATAAGGTTAGTAGCAGCATGATGAGTGGATTTAGGTACGACGATTCTAAGTGAAATAAGTCACACAGAAAAGGACACTTCTCATAAGGTATCACTGATAGAGGGAATGTAAAAACCGTTACACTTGAACTGAATTACAAAACAGAACAGAGTCACACATGCAGAAAACAGACTATGGCTGCTTAACGGAAAAGGTGAGATGGGGTGATACATAAAACAAGGGTATCAAATTAGCTCAGACACCGTTCCATAAACCCAATATGTAGTAGACAAGACCTACTACTTGCTCAGAGAACTGGACTCAACACGCCCTATTCACCGCACAAGAATATATCTGACTAGTAATAATCTTAAAACCTATGTATTGATATCTCTCTGTTAGTGTGTCAAGTGGGTGTAAAGCGGCATAAACACAGTCGTGAAAAGCAGCTAAACCCCATTATGAAAATAAATTACTTTGAAAAACCCATGAAACAACGACAGTGAAAGAGATAGAAATTCTTACACAATGAGTTCAGGGGCTGTGATGCAACCTGGATTGACCATATCTAGACTCACAGCTGGATGAGACATAAGGGTGGACACTCTTGGGGCTGAGAGGTTTGGTGAGGTTGGGTGAGCAAACGCAGACCCTTTAAAGTAATACGGCGTGGTACCCATCACATGGGTCCCAAATCTCCAGGTTCAAGGGCATCTTCCTACATCGAAAACATGCATGAGAATCCTGGAGGATGGTACACCGTGTGATGGGGAAAGGTTTCTAAAACGCACCTCATTTCTCATCTCCTTGTGCCCGGGTTCCCCATTCCAGCCCCTTTACTAGCAATCTCCCTACTTGGAGCATCAGCACCTTTAACCTCCTGTTCCGTACAGGTTGCAATTTGTCCTGAGGATGAACGGGAAGACGGGGAACCAATGAGAGACTAGCTCTTGGTGTGGACACAGGCACAGGTCACTCTATTTTCCCATCAGGAAGAAGAATTAACCACAGGCTCAGCCTGCCCCCCGGAACCAGAACAGGGCGTGAAACCATCATGCGCTTTTGCGGCCAGCTCCCAAAAAAGCGAGTTGTAAAATGGAGCTTCAGGGCACTGCAATTCACAAACCTGCAGAGTTATAAATGATAACTCTCGTCCACAAATATATTGAGGGAAGGCAAAGAAGAGGATTTGAAATCAAGGCAGAATTGCAGGAAACAGATTTCAGGAGGTAGATTCGAATCGCCTTTAAAGCACATGAAAAGCGGCAAAACGTTGACAATGATGCCCTTGGCCAAAAAGGGCGTATGCGTTTTTTCCTGAATATATTCAGAAAAAAACGCATACGCCCTTTTTGGCCAACCAAGCAACCTGGAAAAGCAAATCAGCGCTACAAAGAAGTCTCGCTTCCCATCGGTCAAAAGGGCCATGCTGAAAAACGTGTCAAAACCAGAAATGCATGACAGGCCATGGAGAAATGGGAGCCTTGCTACACTGATGGGCGGGATGTAAATTGCCAACAACCACTCTGGAGAAGTGTACGGTGTGTCCTGAAACATCTAAAAAACACAGCTTAGAGAGCATAGGGCACTTCCACTCATGGGGGTATAAATTGGGAAATTTAAAAATCAGCAAGACACAAGCACCCCAAAGTTTAGGGCTGCTCTGTTGACAAGGACCTCCACTTCATTCCAACTTAAATATCCCAGGAAAGAGAAAAATGGATAAAGAAGTTGTGGTCCTTATGTACAATGGAATATCACTCAGCCATGAAATCAATGTCATAAGGCTAGTAGCAGCATGATGAGTGGATTTAGGTAAGACGATTCTAAGTGAAATAAGTCACACAGAAAAGGACACTTCTCATAAGGTATCACTGATAGAGGGAATGTAAAAACCGTTACACTTGAACTGAATTACAAAACAGAACAGAGTCACACATGCAGAAAACACACTATGGCTGCTTAACGGGAAAGGTGAGGTGGGGTGATACATAAAACAAGGGTTTCAAATTTGCTCAGATACCGTTCCAGAAACCCAATATGTAATAGACAAGACCTACTCCTTGCTCAGAGAACTGGACTCAACACGCCCTATTCACCGCACAAGAATATATCTGACTAGTAATAATCTTAAAACCTATGTATTGATATCTCTCTGTTAGTGTGTCAAGTGGGTGTAAAGCGGCATAAACACAGCCGTGAAAAGCAGCTAAACCCCATTATAAAAATAAATTACTTTGAAACACCCATGAAACAAAGACAGTGAAAGAGAGAGAAATTCTTACACAATGCTTTCAGGGGCTGTGATGCAACTTGGATTGACCATATCTAGACACATAGCTGGATGAGACATAAGGGTGGAAACTCTTGGGGCTGAGAGGTTTGGTGAGGTAGGGTGAGCAAACGCCAACCCTTTAAAGTAATACTGCGTGGTACCCGTCCCATGGGTCCCAAATCTTTAGGTTCAAGGGCATCTTCCTACATCGAAAACATGCATGAGAATCCTGGAGGATGGTACACCGTGTGATGGGGAAAGGTTTCTAAAACGCACCTCATTTCTCATCTCCTTGTGCCCGGGTTCCCCATTCCAGCCCCTTTACTAGCAATCTCCCTACTTGGAGCATCAGCACCTTTAACCTCCTGTTCCGGACAGGTTGCAATTTGTCCTGAGGATGAACGGGAAGACGGGGAACCAATGAGAGACTAGCTCTTGGTGTGGACACAGGCACAGGTCACTCTATTTTCCCATCAGGAAGAAGAATTAACCACAGGCTCAGCCTGCCCCCCGGAACCAGAACAGGGCCTGAAGCCATCCTGCGCTTTTGCGGCCAGCTCCCAAAAACGCGAGTTTTAAAATGGAGGTTCAGGGCACTGCAATTCACAAACCTGCAGAGTTATAAATGATAACTCTCGTCCACAGATATATTGAGGGAAGGCAAAGAAGAGGATTTGAAATCAAGGCAGAATTGCAGGAAACAGATTTCAGGAGGTAGATTCGAATCGCCTTTAAAGCACATGAAAAGCGGCAAAACGTTGACAATGATGCCCTTGGCCAAAAAGGGCGTATGCGTTTTTTCCTGAATATATTCAGAAAAAAACGCATACGCCCTTTTTGGCCAACCAAGCAACCTGGAAAAGCAAATCAGCGCTACAAAGAAGTCTCGCTTCCCATCGGTCAAAAGGGCCATGCTGAAAAACGTGTCAAAACCAGAAATGCATGACAGGCCATGGAGAAATGGGAGCCTTGCTACACTGATGGGCGGGATGTAAATTGCCAACAACCACTCTGGAGAAGTGTACGGTGAGTCCTGAAACATCTAAAAAACACAGCTTAGAGAGCATAGGGCACTTCCACTCATGGGGGTATAAATTTGGAAAATTATAAATCAGCAAGACACAAGCACCCCAAAGTTGAGGGCTGCTCTGTTGACAAGGACCTCCACTTCATTCCAACTTAAATATCCCAGGAAAGAGAAAAATGGATAAAGAAGTTGTGGTCCTTATGTACAATGGAATATCACTCAGCCATGAAATCAATGTCATAAGGCTAGTAGCAGCATGATGAGTGGATTTAGGTAAGACGATTCTAAGTGAAATAAGTCACACAGAAAAGGACACTTCTCATAAGGTATCACTGATAGAGGGAATGTAAAAACCGTTACACTTGAACTGAATTACAAAACAGAACAGAGTCACACATGCAGAAAACACACTATGGCTGCTTAACGGGAAAGGTGAGGTGGGGTGATACATAAAACAAGGGTTTCAAATTTGCTCAGATACCGTTCCAGAAACCCAATATGTAATAGACAAGACCTACTCCTTGCTCAGAGAACTGGACTCAACACGCCCTATTCACCGCACAAGAATATATCTGACTAGTAATAATCTTAAAACCTATGTATTGATATCTCTCTGTTAGTGTGTCAAGTGGGTGTAAAGCGGCATAAACACAGCCGTGAAAAGCAGCTAAACCCCATTATAAAAATAAATTACTTTGAAACACCCATGAAACAAAGACAGTGAAAGAGAGAGAAATTCTTACACAATGCTTTCAGGGGCTGTGATGCAACTTGGATTGACCATATCTAGACACATAGCTGGATGAGACATAAGGGTGGAAACTCTTGGGGCTGAGAGGTTTGGTGAGGTAGGGTGAGCAAACGCCAACCCTTTAAAGTAATACTGCGTGGTACCCGTCCCATGGGTCCCAAATCTTCAGGTTCAAGGGCATCTTCCTACATCGAAAACATGCATGAGAATCCTGGAGGATGGTACACCGTGTGATGGGGAAAGGTTTCTAAAACGCACCTCATTTCTCATCTCCTTGTGCCCGGGTTCCCCATTCCAGCCCCTTTACTAGCAATCTCCCTACTTGGAGCATCAGCACCTTTAACCTCCTGTTCCGGACAGGTTGCAATTTGTCCTGAGGATGAACGGGAAGACGGGGAACCAATGAGAGACTAGCTCTTGGTGTGGACACAGGCACAGGTCACTCTATTTTCCCATCAGGAAGAAGAATTAACCACAGGCTCAGCCTGCCCCCCGGAACCAGAACAGGGCCTGAAGCCATCCTGCGCTTTTGCGGCCAGCTCCCAAAAACGCGAGTTTTAAAATGGAGGTTCAGGGCACTGCAATTCACAAACCTGCAGAGTTATAAATGATAACTCTCGTCCACAGATATATTGAGGGAAGGCAAAGAAGAGGATTTGAAATCAAGGCAGAATTGCAGGAAACAGATTTCAGGAGGTAGATTCGAATCGCCTTTAAAGCACATGAAATGCGGCAAAACGTTGAAAAAGATGCCCTTGGCCAAAAAGGGCGTATGCGTTTTTTCCTGAATATATTCAGGAAAAAACGCATACGCCCTTTTTGGCCAACCAAGCAACCTGGAAAGGCAAATCAGAGCTACAAAGAAGACTCGCTACCCATCGGTCAAAAGGGCCATGCTGAAAAACGTGTCAAAACCAGAAATGCATGACAGGCCATGGAGAAATGGGAGCCTTGCTACTCTGATGGGCGGGATGTAAATTAGCAACAGCCACTCTGGAGAAGTGTACGGTGAGTCCTGAAACATCTAAAAAACACAGCTTAGAGAGCATAGGGCACTTCCACTCATGGGGGTATAAATTTGGAAAATTATAAATCAGCAAGACACAAGCACCCCAAAGTTGAGGGCTGCTCTGTTGACAAGGACCTCCACTTCATTCCACCTTAAATATCCCAGGAAAGAGAAAAATGGATAAAGAAGTTGTGGTCCTTATGTACAATGGAATATCACTCAGCCATGAAATCAATGTCATAAGGCTAGTAGCAGCATGATGAGTGGATTTAGGTACGACGATTCTAAGTGAAATAAGTCACACAGAAAAGGACACTTCTCATAAGGTATCACTGATAGAGGGAATGTAAAAACCGTTACACTTGAACTGAATTACAAAACAGAACAGAGTCACACATGCAGAAAACACACTATGGCTGCTTAACGGGAAAGGTGAGGTGGGGTGATACATAAAACAAGGGTTTCAAATTTGCTCAGATACCGTTCCAGAAACCCAATATGTAATAGACAAGACCTACTCCTTGCTCAGAGAACTGGACTCAACACGCCCTATTCACCGCACAAGAATATATCTGACTAGTAATAATCTTAAAACCTATGTATTGATATCTCTCTGTTAGTGTGTCAAGTGGGTGTAAAGCGGCATAAACACAGCCGTGAAAAGCAGCTAAACCCCATTATAAAAATAAATTACTTTGAAACACCCATGAAACAAAGACAGTGAAAGAGAGAGAAATTCTTACACAATGCTTTCAGGGGCTGTGATGCAACTTGGATTGACCATATCTAGACACATAGCTGGATGAGACATAAGGGTGGAAACTCTTGGGGCTGAGAGGTTTGGTGAGGTAGGGTGAGCAAACGCCAACCCTTTAAAGTAATACTGCGTGGTACCCGTCCCATGGGTCCCAAATCTTCAGGTTCAAGGGCATCTTCCTACATCGAAAACATACATGAGAATCCTGGAGGATGGTACACCGTGTGATGGGGAAAGGTTTCTAAAACGCACCTCATTTCTCATCTCCTTGTGCCCGGGTTCCCCATTCCAGCCCCTTTACTAGCAATCTCCCTACTTGGAGCATCAGCACCTTTAACCTCCTGTTCCGGACAGGTTGCAATTTGTCCTGAGGATGAACGGGAAGACGGGGAACCAATGAGAGACTAGCTCTTGGTGTGGACACAGGCACAGGTCACTCTATTTTCCCATCAGGAAGAAGAATTAACCACAGGCTCAGCCTGCCCCCCGGAACCAGAACAGGGCCTGAAGCCATCCTGCGCTTTTGCGGCCAGCTCCCAAAAACGCGAGTTTTAAAATGGAGGTTCAGGGCACTGCAATTCACAAACCTGCAGAGTTATAAATGATAACTCTCGTCCACAGATATATTGAGGGAAGGCAAAGAAGAGGATTTGAAATCAAGGCAGAATTGCAGGAAACAGATTTCAGGAGGTAGATTCGAATCGCCTTTAAAGCACATGAAATGCGGCAAAACGTTGAAAAAGATGTCCTTGGCCAAAAAGGGCGTATGCGTTTTTTCCTGAATATATTCAGGAAAAAACGCATACGCCCTTTTTGGCCAACCAAGCAACCTGGAAAGGCAAATCAGGGCTACAAAGAAGACTCGCTACCCATCGGTCAAAAGGGCCATGCTGAAAAACGTGTCAAAACCAGAAATGCATGACAGGCCATGGAGAAATGGGAGCCTTGCTACACTGATGGGCGGGATGTAAATTGCCAACAACCACTCTGGAGAAGTGTACGGTGTGTCCTGAAACATCTAAAAAACACAGCTTAGAGAGCATAGGGCACTTCCACTCATGGGGGTATAAATTGGGAAATTTAAAAATCAGCAAGACACAAGCACCCCAAAGTTTAGGGCTGCTCTGTTGACAAGGACCTCCACTTCATTCCAACTTAAATATCCCAGGAAAGAGAAAAATGGATAAAGAAGTTGTGGTCCTTATGTACAATGGAATATCACTCAGCCATGAAATCAATGTCATAAGGCTAGTAGCAGCATGATGAGTGGATTTAGGTACGACGATTCTAAGTGAAATAAGTCACACAGAAAAGGACACTTCTCATAAGGTATCACTGATAGAGGGAATGTAAAAACCGTTACACTTGAACTGAATTACAAAACAGAACAGAGTCACACATGCAGAAAACACACTATGGCTGCTTAACGGGAAAGGTGAGGTGGGGTGATACATAAAACAAGGGTTTCAAATTTGCTCAGATACCGTTCCAGAAACCCAATATGTAATAGACAAGACCTACTCCTTGCTCAGAGAACTGGACTCAACACGCCCTATTCACCGCACAAGAATATATCTGACTAGTAATAATCTTAAAACCTATGTATTGATATCTCTCTGTTAGTGTGTCAAGTGGGTGTAAAGCGGCATAAACACAGCCGTGAAAAGCAGCTAAACCCCATTATAAAAATAAATTACTTTGAAACACCCATGAAACAAAGACAGTGAAAGAGAGAGAAATTCTTACACAATGCTTTCAGGGGCTGTGATGCAACTTGGATTGACCATATCTAGACACATAGCTGGATGAGACATAAGGGTGGAAACTCTTGGGGCTGAGAGGTTTGGTGAGGTAGGGTGAGCAAACGCCAACCCTTTAAAGTAATACTGCGTGGTACCCGTCCCATGGGTCCCAAATCTTCAGGTTCAAGGGCATCTTCCTACATCGAAAACATACATGAGAATCCTGGAGGATGGTACACCGTGTGATGGGGAAAGGTTTCTAAAACGCACCTCATTTCTCATCTCCTTGTGCCCGGGTTCCCCATTCCAGCCCCTTTACTAGCAATCTCCCTACTTGGAGCATCAGCACCTTTAACCTCCTGTTCCGGACAGGTTGCAATTTGTCCTGAGGATGAACGGGAAGACGGGGAACCAATGAGAGACTAGCTCTTGGTGTGGACACAGGCACAGGTCACTCTATTTTCCCATCAGGAAGAAGAATTAACCACAGGCTCAGCCTGCCCCCCGGAACCAGAACAGGGCCTGAAGCCATCCTGCGCTTTTGCGGCCAGCTCCCAAAAACGCGAGTTTTAAAATGGAGGTTCAGGGCACTGCAATTCACAAACCTGCAGAGTTATAAATGATAACTCTCGTCCACAGATATATTGAGGGAAGGCAAAGAAGAGGATTTGAAATCAAGGCAGAATTGCAGGAAACAGATTTCAGGAGGTAGATTCGAATCGCCTTTAAAGCACATGAAATGCGGCAAAACGTTGAAAAAGATGTCCTTGGCCAAAAAGGGCGTATGCGTTTTTTCCTGAATATATTCAGGAAAAAACGCATACGCCCTTTTTGGCCAACCAAGCAACCTGGAAAGGCAAATCAGGGCTACAAAGAAGACTCGCTACCCATCGGTCAAAAGGGCCATGCTGAAAAACGTGTCAAAACCAGAAATGCAGGACAGGCCATGGAGAAATGGGAGCCTTGCTACTCTGATGGGCGGGATGTAAATTAGCAACAGCCACTCTGGAGAAGTGTACGGTGAGTCCTGAAACATCTAAAAAACACAGCTTAGAGAGCATAGGGCACTTCCACTCATGGGGGTATAAATTTGGAAAATTATAAATCAGCAAGACACAAGCACCCCAAAGTTGAGGGATGCTCTGTTGACAAGGACCTCCACTTCATTCCACCTTAAATATCCCAGGAAAGAGAAAAATGGATAAAGAAGTTGTGGTCCTTATGTACAATGGAATATCACTCAGCCATGAAATCAATGTCATAAGGCTAGTAGCAGCATGATGAGTGGATTTAGGTAAGACGATTCTAAGTGAAATAAGTCACACAGAAAAGGACACTTCTCATAAGGTATCACTGATAGAGGGAATGTAAAAACCGTTACACTTGAACTGAATTACAAAACAGAACAGAGTCACACATGCAGAAAACACACTATGGCTGCTTAACGGGAAAGGTGAGGTGGGGTGATACATAAAACAAGGGTTTCAAATTTGCTCAGATACCGTTCCAGAAACCCAATATGTAATAGACAAGACCTACTCCTTGCTCAGAGAACTGGACTCAACACGCCCTATTCACCGCACAAGAATATATCTGACTAGTAATAATCTTAAAACCTATGTATTGATATCTCTCTGTTAGTGTGTCAAGTGGGTGTAAAGCGGCATAAACACAGCCGTGAAAAGCAGCTAAACCCCATTATAAAAATAAATTACTTTGAAACACCCATGAAACAAAGACAGTGAAAGAGAGAGAAATTCTTACACAATGCTTTCAGGGGCTGTGATGCAACTTGGATTGACCATATCTAGACACATAGCTGGATGAGACATAAGGGTGGAAACTCTTGGGGCTGAGAGGTTTGGTGAGGTAGGGTGAGCAAACGCCAACCCTTTAAAGTAATACTGCGTGGTACCCGTCCCATGGGTCCCAAATCTTCAGGTTCAAGGGCATCTTCCTACATCGAAAACATGCATGAGAATCCTGGAGGATGGTACACCGTGTGATGGGGAAAGGTTTCTAAAACGCACCTCATTTCTCATCTCCTTGTGCCCGGGTTCCCCATTCCAGCCCCTTTACTAGCAATCTCCCTACTTGGAGCATCAACACCTTTAACCTCCTGTTCCGTACAGGTTGCAATTTGTCCTGAGGATGAACGGGAAGACGGGGAACCAATGAGAGACTAGCTCTTGGTGTGGACACAGGCACAGGTCACTCTATTTTCCCATCAGGAAGAAGAATTAACCACAGGCTCAGCCTGCCCCCCGGAACCAGAACAGGGCGTGAAACCATCATGCGCTTTTGCGGCCAGCTCCCAAAAAAGCGAGTTGTAAAATGGAGCTTCAGGGCACTGCAATTCACAAACCTGCAGAGTTATAAATGATAACTCTCGTCCACAAATATATTGAGGGAAGGCAAAGAAGAGGATTTGAAATCAAGGCAGAATTGCAGGAAACAGATTTCAGGAGGTAGATTCGAATCGCCTTTAAAGCACATGAAAAGCGGCAAAACGTTGACAATGATGCCCTTGGCCAAAAAGGGCGTATGCGTTTTTTCCTGAATATATTCAGAAAAAAACGCATACGCCCTTTTTGGCCAACCAAGCAACCTGGAAAAGCAAATCAGCGCTACAAAGAAGTCTCGCTTCCCATCGGTCAAAAGGGCCATGCTGAAAAACGTGTCAAAACCAGAAATGCATGACAGGCCATGGAGAAATGGGAGCCTTGCTACACTGATGGGCGGGATGTAAATTGCCAACAACCACTCTGGAGAAGTGTACGGTGTGTCCTGAAACATCTAAAAAACACAGCTTAGAGAGCATAGGGCACTTCCACTCATGGGGGTATAAATTGGGAAATTTAAAAATCAGCAAGACACAAGCACCCCAAAGTTTAGGGCTGCTCTGTTGACAAGGACCTCCACTTCATTCCAACTTCAATATCCCAGGAAAGAGAAAAATGGATAAAGAAGTTGTGGTCCTTATGTACAATGGAATATCACTCAGCCATGAAATCAATGTCATAAGGCTAGTAGCAGCATGATGAGTGGATTTAGGTACGACGATTCTAAGTGAAATAAGTCACACAGAAAAGGACACTTCTCATAAGGTATCACTGATAGAGGGAATGTAAAAACCGTTACACTTGAACTGAATTACAAAACAGAACAGAGTCACACATGCAGAAAACACACTATGGCTGCTTAACGGGAAAGGTGAGGTGGGGTGATACATAAAACAAGGGTTTCAAATTTGCTCAGATACCGTTCCAGAAACCCAATATGTAATAGACAAGACCTACTCCTTGCTCAGAGAACTGGACTCAACACGCCCTATTCACCGCACAAGAATATATCTGACTAGTAATAATCTTAAAACCTATGTATTGATATCTCTCTGTTAGTGTGTCAAGTGGGTGTAAAGCGGCATAAACACAGCCGTGAAAAGCAGCTAAACCCCATTATAAAAATAAATTACTTTGAAACACCCATGAAACAAAGACAGTGAAAGAGAGAGAAATTCTTACACAATGCTTTCAGGGGCTGTGATGCAACTTGGATTGACCATATCTAGACACATAGCTGGATGAGACATAAGGGTGGAAACTCTTGGGGCTGAGAGGTTTGGTGAGGTAGGGTGAGCAAACGCCAACCCTTTAAAGTAATACTGCGTGGTACCCGTCCCATGGGTCCCAAATCTTCAGGTTCAAGGGCATCTTCCTACATCGAAAACATGCATGAGAATCCTGGAGGATGGTACACCGTGTGATGGGGAAAGGTTTCTAAAACGCACCTCATTTCTCATCTCCTTGTGCCCGGGTTCCCCATTCCAGCCCCTTTACTAGCAATCTCCCTACTTGGAGCATCAGCACCTTTAACCTCCTGTTCCGGACAGGTTGCAATTTGTCCTGAGGATGAACGGGAAGACGGGGAACCAATGAGAGACTAGCTCTTGGTGTGGACACAGGCACAGGTCACTCTATTTTCCCATCAGGAAGAAGAATTAACCACAGGCTCAGCCTGCCCCCCGGAACCAGAACAGGGCGTGAAACCATCATGCGCTTTTGCGGCCAGCTCCCAAAAAAGCGAGTTGTAAAATGGAGCTTCAGGGCACTGCAATTCACAAACCTGCAGAGTTATAAATGATAACTCTCGTCCACAAATATATTGAGGGAAGGCAAAGAAGAGGATTTGAAATCAAGGCAGAATTGCAGGAAACAGATTTCAGGAGGTAGATTCGAATCGCCTTAAAAGCACATGAAAAGCGGCAAAACGTTGACAATGATGCCCTTGGCCAAAAAGGGCGTATGCGTTTTTTCCTGAATATATTCAGAAAAAAACGCATACGCCCTTTTTGGCCAACCAAGCAACCTGGAAAAGCAAATCAGCGCTACAAAGAAGTCTCGCTTCCCATCGGTCAAAAGGGCCATGCTGAAAAACGTGTCAAAACCAGAAATGCATGACAGGCCATGGAGAAATGGGAGCCTTGCTACACTGATGGGCGGGATGTAAATTGCCAACAACCACTCTGGAGAAGTGTACGGTGTGTCCTGAAACATCTAAAAAACACAGCTTAGAGAGCATAGGGCACTTCCACTCATGGGGGTATAAATTGGGAAATTTAAAAATCAGCAAGACACAAGCACCCCAAAGTTTAGGGCTGCTCTGTTGACAAGGACCTCCACTTCATTCCAACTTCAATATCCCAGGAAAGAGAAAAATGGATAAAGAAGTTGTGGTCCTTATGTACAATGGAATATCACTCAGCCATGAAATCAATGTCATAAGGCTAGTAGCAGCATGATGAGTGGATTTAGGTACGACGATTCTAAGTGAAATAAGTCACACAGAAAAGGACACTTCTCATAAGGTATCACTGATAGAGGGAATGTAAAAACCGTTACACTTGAACTGAATTACAAAACAGAACAGAGTCACACATGCAGAAAACACACTATGGCTGCTTAACGGGAAAGGTGAGGTGGGGTGATACATAAAACAAGGGTTTCAAATTTGCTCAGATACCGTTCCAGAAACCCAATATGTAATAGACAAGACCTACTCCTTGCTCAGAGAACTGGACTCAACACGCCCTATTCACCGCACAAGAATATATCTGACTAGTAATAATCTTAAAACCTATGTATTGATATCTCTCTGTTAGTGTGTCAAGTGGGTGTAAAGCGGCATAAACACAGCCGTGAAAAGCAGCTAAACCCCATTATAAAAATAAATTACTTTGAAACACCCATGAAACAAAGACAGTGAAAGAGAGAGAAATTCTTACACAATGCTTTCAGGGGCTGTGATGCAACTTGGATTGACCATATCTAGACACATAGCTGGATGAGACATAAGGGTGGAAACTCTTGGGGCTGAGAGGTTTGGTGAGGTAGGGTGAGCAAACGCCAACCCTTTAAAGTAATACTGCGTGGTACCCGTCCCATGGGTCCCAAATCTTCAGGTTCAAGGGCATCTTCCTACATCGAAAACATGCATGAGAATCCTGGAGGATGGTACACCGTGTGATGGGGAAAGGTTTCTAAAACGCACCTCATTTCTCATCTCCTTGTGCCCGGGTTCCCCATTCCAGCCCCTTTACTAGCAATCTCCCTACTTGGAGCATCAGCACCTTTAACCTCCTGTTCCGGACAGGTTGCAATTTGTCCTGAGGATGAACGGGAAGACGGGGAACCAATGAGAGACTAGCTCTTGGTGTGGACACAGGCACAGGTCACTCTATTTTCCCATCAGGAAGAAGAATTAACCACAGGCTCAGCCTGCCCCCCGGAACCAGAACAGGGCGTGAAACCATCATGCGCTTTTGCGGCCAGCTCCCAAAAAAGCGAGTTGTAAAATGGAGCTTCAGGGCACTGCAATTCACAAACCTGCAGAGTTATAAATGATAACTCTCGTCCACAAATATATTGAGGGAAGGCAAAGAAGAGGATTTGAAATCAAGGCAGAATTGCAGGAAACAGATTTCAGGAGGTAGATTCGAATCGCCTTAAAAGCACATGAAAAGCGGCAAAACGTTGACAATGATGCCCTTGGCCAAAAAGGGCGTATGCGTTTTTTCCTGAATATATTCAGAAAAAAACGCATACGCCCTTTTTGGCCAACCAAGCAACCTGGAAAAGCAAATCAGCGCTACAAAGAAGTCTCGCTTCCCATCGGTCAAAAGGGCCATGCTGAAAAACGTGTCAAAACCAGAAATGCATGACAGGCCATGGAGAAATGGGAGCCTTGCTACACTGATGGGCGGGATGTAAATTGCCAACAACCACTCTGGAGAAGTGTACGGTGTGTCCTGAAACATCTAAAAAACACAGCTTAGAGAGCATAGGGCACTTCCACTCATGGGGGTATAAATTGGGAAATTAAAAATCAGCAAGACACAAGCACCCCAAAGTTTAGGGCTGCTCTGTTGACAAGGACCTCCACTTCATTCCAACTTAAATATCCCAGGAAAGAGAAAAATGGATAAAGAATTTGTGGTCCTTATGTACAATGGAATATCACTCAGCCATGAAATCAATGTCATAAGGCTAGTAGCAGCATGATGAGTGGATTTAGGTACGACGATTCTAAGTGAAATAAGTCACACAGAAAAGGACACTTCTCATAAGGTATCACTTATAGAGGGAATGTAAAAACCGTTACACTTGAACTGAATTACAAAACAGAACAGAGTCACACATGCAGAAAACACACTATGGCTGCTTAACGGGAAAGGTGAGGTGGGGTGATACATAAAACAAGGGTTTCAAATTTGCTCAGATACCGTTCCAGAAACCCAATATGTAATAGACAAGACCTACTCCTTGCTCAGAGAACTGGACTCAACACGCCCTATTCACCGCACAAGAATATATCTGACTAGTAATAATCTTAAAACCTATGTATTGATATCTCTCTGTTAGTGTGTCAAGTGGGTGTAAAGCGGCATAAACACAGCCGTGAAAAGCAGCTAAACCCCATTATAAAAATAAATTACTTTGAAACACCCATGAAACAAAGACAGTGAAAGAGAGAGAAATTCTTACACAATGCTTTCAGGGGCTGTGATGCAACTTGGATTGACCATATCTAGACACATAGCTGGATGAGACATAAGGGTGGAAACTCTTGGGGCTGAGAGGTTTGGTGAGGTAGGGTGAGCAAACGCCAACCCTTTAAAGTAATACTGCGTGGTACCCGTCCCATGGGTCCCAAATCTTCAGGTTCAAGGGCATCTTCCTACATCGAAAACATGCATGAGAATCCTGGAGGATGGTACACCGTGTGATGGGGAAAGGTTTCTAAAACGCACCTCATTTCTCATCTCCTTGTGCCCGGGTTCCCCATTCCAGCCCCTTTACTAGCAATCTCCCTACTTGGAGCATCAGCACCTTTAACCTCCTGTTCCGTACAGGTTGCAATTTGTCCTGAGGATGAACGGGAAGACGGGGAACCAATGAGAGACTAGCTCTTGGTGTGGACACAGGCACAGGTCACTCTATTTTCCCATCAGGAAGAAGAATTAACCACAGGCTCAGCCTGCCCCCCGGAACCAGAACAGGGCGTGAAACCATCATGCGCTTTTGCGGCCAGCTCCCAAAAAAGCGAGTTGTAAAATGGAGCTTCAGGGCACTGCAATTCACAAACCTGCAGAGTTATAAATGATAACTCTCGTCCACAAATATATTGAGGGAAGGCAAAGAAGAGGATTTGAAATCAAGGCAGAATTGCAGGAAACAGATTTCAGGAGGTAGATTCGAATCGCCTTTAAAGCACATGAAAAGCGGCAAAACGTTGACAATGATGCCCTTGGCCAAAAAGGGCGTATGCGTTTTTTCCTGAATATATTCAGAAAAAAACGCATACGCCCTTTTTGGCCAACCAAGCAACCTGGAAAAGCAAATCAGCGCTACAAAGAAGTCTCGCTTCCCATCGGTCAAAAGGGCCATGCTGAAAAACGTGTCAAAACCAGAAATGCATGACAGGCCATGGAGAAATGGGAGCCTTGCTACACTGATGGGCGGGATGTAAATTGCCAACAACCACTCTGGAGAAGTGTACGGTGTGTCCTGAAACATCTAAAAAACACAGCTTAGAGAGCATAGGGCACTTCCACTCATGGGGGTATAAATTGGGAAATTTAAAAATCAGCAAGACACAAGCACCCCAAAGTTTAGGGCTGCTCTGTTGACAAGGACCTCCACTTCATTCCAACTTCAATATCCCAGGAAAGAGAAAAATGGATAAAGAAGTTGTGGTCCTTATGTACAATGGAATATCACTCAGCCATGAAATCAATGTCATAAGGCTAGTAGCAGCATGATGAGTGGATTTAGGTACGACGATTCTAAGTGAAATAAGTCACACAGAAAAGGACACTTCTCATAAGGTATCACTGATAGAGGGAATGTAAAAACCGTTACACTTGAACTGAATTACAAAACAGAACAGAGTCACACATGCAGAAAACACACTATGGCTGCTTAACGGGAAAGGTGAGGTGGGGTGATACATAAAACAAGGGTTTCAAATTTGCTCAGATACCGTTCCAGAAACCCAATATGTAATAGACAAGACCTACTCCTTGCTCAGAGAACTGGACTCAACACGCCCTATTCACCGCACAAGAATATATCTGACTAGTAATAATCTTAAAACCTATGTATTGATATCTCTCTGTTAGTGTGTCAAGTGGGTGTAAAGCGGCATAAACACAGCCGTGAAAAGCAGCTAAACCCCATTATAAAAATAAATTACTTTGAAACACCCATGAAACAAAGACAGTGAAAGAGAGAGAAATTCTTACACAATGCTTTCAGGGGCTGTGATGCAACTTGGATTGACCATATCTAGACACATAGCTGGATGAGACATAAGGGTGGAAACTCTTGGGGCTGAGAGGTTTGGTGAGGTAGGGTGAGCAAACGCCAACCCTTTAAAGTAATACTGCGTGGTACCCGTCCCATGGGTCCCAAATCTTCAGGTTCAAGGGCATCTTCCTACATCGAAAACATGCATGAGAATCCTGGAGGATGGTACACCGTGTGATGGGGAAAGGTTTCTAAAACGCACCTCATTTCTCATCTCCTTGTGCCCGGGTTCCCCATTCCAGCCCCTTTACTAGCAATCTCCCTACTTGGAGCATCAGCACCTTTAACCTCCTGTTCCGGACAGGTTGCAATTTGTCCTGAGGATGAACGGGAAGACGGGGAACCAATGAGAGACTAGCTCTTGGTGTGGACACAGGCACAGGTCACTCTATTTTCCCATCAGGAAGAAGAATTAACCACAGGCTCAGCCTGCCCCCCGGAACCAGAACAGGGCGTGAAACCATCATGCGCTTTTGCGGCCAGCTCCCAAAAAAGCGAGTTGTAAAATGGAGCTTCAGGGCACTGCAATTCACAAACCTGCAGAGTTATAAATGATAACTCTCGTCCACAAATATATTGAGGGAAGGCAAAGAAGAGGATTTGAAATCAAGGCAGAATTGCAGGAAACAGATTTCAGGAGGTAGATTCGAATCGCCTTTAAAGCACATGAAAAGCGGCAAAACGTTGACAATGATGCCCTTGGCCAAAAAGGGCGTATGCGTTTTTTCCTGAATATATTCAGAAAAAAACGCATACGCCCTTTTTGGCCAACCAAGCAACCTGGAAAAGCAAATCAGCGCTACAAAGAAGTCTCGCTTCCCATCGGTCAAAAGGGCCATGCTGAAAAACGTGTCAAAACCAGAAATGCATGACAGGCCATGGAGAAATGGGAGCCTTGCTACACTGATGGGCGGGATGTAAATTGCCAACAACCACTCTGGAGAAGTGTACGGTGTGTCCTGAAACATCTAAAAAACACAGCTTAGAGAGCATAGGGCACTTCCACTCATGGGGGTATAAATTGGGAAATTTAAAAATCAGCAAGACACAAGCACCCCAAAGTTTAGGGCTGCTCTGTTGACAAGGACCTCCACTTCATTCCAACTTCAATATCCCAGGAAAGAGAAAAATGGATAAAGAAGTTGTGGTCCTTATGTACAATGGAATATCACTCAGCCATGAAATCAATGTCATAAGGCTAGTAGCAGCATGATGAGTGGATTTAGGTACGACGATTCTAAGTGAAATAAGTCACACAGAAAAGGACACTTCTCATAAGGTATCACTGATAGAGGGAATGTAAAAACCGTTACACTTGAACTGAATTACAAAACAGAACAGAGTCACACATGCAGAAAACACACTATGGCTGCTTAACGGGAAAGGTGAGGTGGGGTGATACATAAAACAAGGGTTTCAAATTTGCTCAGATACCGTTCCAGAAACCCAATATGTAATAGACAAGACCTACTCCTTGCTCAGAGAACTGGACTCAACACGCCCTATTCACCGCACAAGAATATATCTGACTAGTAATAATCTTAAAACCTATGTATTGATATCTCTCTGTTAGTGTGTCAAGTGGGTGTAAAGCGGCATAAACACAGCCGTGAAAAGCAGCTAAACCCCATTATAAAAATAAATTACTTTGAAACACCCATGAAACAAAGACAGTGAAAGAGAGAGAAATTCTTACACAATGCTTTCAGGGGCTGTGATGCAACTTGGATTGACCATATCTAGACACATAGCTGGATGAGACATAAGGGTGGAAACTCTTGGGGCTGAGAGGTTTGGTGAGGTAGGGTGAGCAAACGCCAACCCTTTAAAGTAATACTGCGTGGTACCCGTCCCATGGGTCCCAAATCTTCAGGTTCAAGGGCATCTTCCTACATCGAAAACATACATGAGAATCCTGGAGGATGGTACACCGTGTGATGGGGAAAGGTTTCTAAAACGCACCTCATTTCTCATCTCCTTGTGCCCGGGTTCCCCATTCCAGCCCCTTTACTAGCAATCTCCCTACTTGGAGCATCAGCACCTTTAACCTCCTGTTCCGGACAGGTTGCAATTTGTCCTGAGGATGAACGGGAAGACGGGGAACCAATGAGAGACTAGCTCTTGGTGTGGACACAGGCACAGGTCACTCTATTTTCCCATCAGGAAGAAGAATTAACCACAGGCTCAGCCTGCCCCCCGGAACCAGAACAGGGCCTGAAGCCATCCTGCGCTTTTGCGGCCAGCTCCCAAAAACGCGAGTTTTAAAATGGAGGTTCAGGGCACTGCAATTCACAAACCTGCAGAGTTATAAATGATAACTCTCGTCCACAGATATATTGAGGGAAGGCAAAGAAGAGGATTTGAAATCAAGGCAGAATTGCAGGAAACAGATTTCAGGAGGTAGATTCGAATCGCCTTTAAAGCACATGAAATGCGGCAAAACGTTGAAAAAGATGCCCTTGGCCAAAAAGGGCGTATGCGTTTTTTCCTGAATATATTCAGGAAAAAACGCATACGCCCTTTTTGGCCAACCAAGCAACCTGGAAAGGCAAATCAGGGCTACAAAGAAGACTCGCTACCCATCGGTCAAAAGGGCCATGCTGAAAAACGTGTCAAAACCAGAAATGCAGGACAGGCCATGGAGAAATGGGAGCCTTGCTACTCTGATGGGCGGGATGTAAATTAGCAACAGCCACTCTGGAGAAGTGTACGGTGAGTCCTGAAACATCTAAAAAACACAGCTTAGAGAGCATAGGGCACTTCCACTCATGGGGGTATAAATTTGGAAAATTATAAATCAGCAAGACACAAGCACCCCAAAGTTGAGGGATGCTCTGTTGACAAGGACCTCCACTTCATTCCACCTTAAATATCCCAGGAAAGAGAAAAATGGATAAAGAAGTTGTGGTCCTTATGTACAATGGAATATCACTCAGCCATGAAATCAATGTCATAAGGCTAGTAGCAGCATGATGAGTGGATTTAGGTAAGACGATTCTAAGTGAAATAAGTCACACAGAAAAGGACACTTCTCATAAGGTATCACTGATAGAGGGAATGTAAAAACCGTTACACTTGAACTGAATTACAAAACAGAACAGAGTCACACATGCAGAAAACACACTATGGCTGCTTAACGGGAAAGGTGAGGTGGGGTGATACATAAAACAAGGGTTTCAAATTTGCTCAGATACCGTTCCAGAAACCCAATATGTAATAGACAAGACCTACTCCTTGCTCAGAGAACTGGACTCAACACGCCCTATTCACCGCACAAGAATATATCTGACTAGTAATAATCTTAAAACCTATGTATAGATATCTCTCTGTTAGTGTGTCAAGTGGGTGTAAAGCGGCATAAACACAGCAGTGAAAAGCAGCTAAACCCCATTATAAAAATAAATTACTTTGAAACACCCATGAAACAAAGACAGTGAAAGAGAGAGAAATTCTTACACAATGCTTTCAGGGGCTGTGATGCAACTTGGATTGACCATATCTAGACACATAGCTGGATGAGACATAAGGGTGGAAACTCTTGGGGCTGAGAGGTTTGGTGAGGTAGGGTGAGCAAACGCCAACCCTTTAAAGTAATACTGCGTGGTACCCGTCCCATGGGTCCCAAATCTTCAGGTTCAAGGGCATCTTCCTACATCGAAAACATGCATGAGAATCCTGGAGGATGGTACACCGTGTGATGGGGAAAGGTTTCTAAAACGCACCTCATTTCTCATCTCCTTGTGCCCGGGTTCCCCATTCCAGCCCCTTTACTAGCAATCTCCCTACTTGGAGCATCAGCACCTTTAACCTCCTGTTCCGTACAGGTTGCAATTTGTCCTGAGGATGAACGGGAAGACGGGGAACCAATGAGAGACTAGCTCTTGGTGTGGACACAGGCACAGGTCACTCTATTTTCCCATCAGGAAGAAGAATTAACCACAGGCTCAGCCTGCCCCCCGGAACCAGAACAGGGCGTGAAACCATCATGCGCTTTTGCGGCCAGCTCCCAAAAAAGCGAGTTGTAAAATGGAGCTTCAGGGCACTGCAATTCACAAACCTGCAGAGTTATAAATGATAACTCTCGTCCACAAATATATTGAGGGAAGGCAAAGAAGAGGATTTGAAATCAAGGCAGAATTGCAGGAAACAGATTTCAGGAGGTAGATTCGAATCGCCTTTAAAGCACATGAAAAGCGGCAAAACGTTGACAATGATGCCCTTGGCCAAAAAGGGCGTATGCGTTTTTTCCTGAATATATTCAGAAAAAAACGCATACGCCCTTTTTGGCCAACCAAGCAACCTGGAAAAGCAAATCAGCGCTACAAAGAAGTCTCGCTTCCCATCGGTCAAAAGGGCCATGCTGAAAAACGTGTCAAAACCAGAAATGCATGACAGGCCATGGAGAAATGGGAGCCTTGCTACACTGATGGGCGGGATGTAAATTGCCAACAACCACTCTGGAGAAGTGTACGGTGTGTCCTGAAACATCTAAAAAACACAGCTTAGAGAGCATAGGGCACTTCCACTCATGGGGGTATAAATTGGGAAATTTAAAAATCAGCAAGACACAAGCACCCCAAAGTTTAGGGCTGCTCTGTTGACAAGGACCTCCACTTCATTCCAACTTCAATATCCCAGGAAAGAGAAAAATGGATAAAGAAGTTGTGGTCCTTATGTACAATGGAATATCACTCAGCCATGAAATCAATGTCATAAGGCTAGTAGCAGCATGATGAGTGGATTTAGGTACGACGATTCTAAGTGAAATAAGTCACACAGAAAAGGACACTTCTCATAAGGTATCACTGATAGAGGGAATGTAAAAACCGTTACACTTGAACTGAATTACAAAACAGAACAGAGTCACACATGCAGAAAACACACTATGGCTGCTTAACGGGAAAGGTGAGGTGGGGTGATACATAAAACAAGGGTTTCAAATTTGCTCAGATACCGTTCCAGAAACCCAATATGTAATAGACAAGACCTACTCCTTGCTCAGAGAACTGGACTCAACACGCCCTATTCACCGCACAAGAATATATCTGACTAGTAATAATCTTAAAACCTATGTATTGATATCTCTCTGTTAGTGTGTCAAGTGGGTGTAAAGCGGCATAAACACAGCCGTGAAAAGCAGCTAAACCCCATTATAAAAATAAATTACTTTGAAACACCCATGAAACAAAGACAGTGAAAGAGAGAGAAATTCTTACACAATGCTTTCAGGGGCTGTGATGCAACTTGGATTGACCATATCTAGACACATAGCTGGATGAGACATAAGGGTGGAAACTCTTGGGGCTGAGAGGTTTGGTGAGGTAGGGTGAGCAAACGCCAACCCTTTAAAGTAATACTGCGTGGTACCCGTCCCATGGGTCCCAAATCTTCAGGTTCAAGGGCATCTTCCTACATCGAAAACATACATGAGAATTCTGGAGGATGGTACACCGTGTGATGGGGAAAGGTTTCTAAAACGCACCTCATTTCTCATCTCCTTGTGCCCGGGTTCCCCATTCCAGCCCCTTTACTAGCAATCTCCCTACTTGGAGCATCAGCACCTTTAACCTCCTGTTCCGGACAGGTTGCAATTTGTCCTGAGGATGAACGGGAAGACGGGGAACCAATGAGAGACTAGCTCTTGGTGTGGACACAGGCACAGGTCACTCTATTTTCCCATCAGGAAGAAGAATTAACCACAGGCTCAGCCTGCCCCCCGGAACCAGAACAGGGCCTGAAGCCATCCTGCGCTTTTGCGGCCAGCTCCCAAAAACGCGAGTTTTAAAATGGAGGTTCAGGGCACTGCAATTCACAAACCTGCAGAGTTATAAATGATAACTCTCGTCCACAGATATATTGAGGGAAGGCAAAGAAGAGGATTTGAAATCAAGGCAGAATTGCAGGAAACAGATTTCAGGAGGTAGATTCGAATCGCCTTTAAAGCACATGAAATGCGGCAAAACGTTGAAAAAGATGCCCTTGGCCAAAAAGGGCGTATGCGTTTTTTCCTGAATATATTCAGGAAAAAACGCATACGCCCTTTTTGGCCAACCAAGCAACCTGGAAAGGCAAATCAGGGCTACAAAGAAGACTCGCTACCCATCGGTCAAAAGGGCCATGCTGAAAAACGTGTCAAAACCAGAAATGCAGGACAGGCCATGGAGAAATGGGAGCCTTGCTACTCTGATGGGCGGGATGTAAATTAGCAACAGCCACTCTGGAGAAGTGTACGGTGAGTCCTGAAACATCTAAAAAACACAGCTTAGAGAGCATAGGGCACTTCCACTCATGGGGGTATAAATTGGGAAATTTAAAAATCAGCAAGACACAAGCACCCCAAAGTTTAGGGCTGCTCTGTTGACAAGGACCTCCACTTCATTCCAACTTAAATATCCCAGGAAAGAGAAAAATGGATAAAGAAGTTGTGGTCCTTATGTACAATGGAATATCACTCAGCCATGAAATCAATGTCATAAGGCTAGTAGCAGCATGATGAGTGGATTTAGGTACGACGATTCTAAGTGAAATAAGTCACACAGCAAAGGACACTTCTCATAAGGTATCACTTATAGAGGGAATGTAAATTCCGTTACACTTGAACTGAATTACAAAACAGAACAGAGCCACACATGCAGAAAACACACTATGGCTGCTTAACGTGAAAGGTGAGGTGGGGTGATACATAAAACAAGGGTTTCAAATTAGCTCAGATACCGTTCCAGAAACCCAATATGTAATAGACAAGACCTACTCCTTGCTCAGAGAACTGGACTCAACACGCCCTATTCACCGCACAAGAATATATGTGACTAGTAAAAATCTTAAAAGCTATGTATTGATATCTCTCTGTTAGTGTGTCAAGTGGGTGTAAAGCGGCATAAACACAGCAGTGAAAAGCAGCTAAACCCCATTATAAAAATAAATTACTTTGAAACACCCATGAAACAAAGACAGTGAAAGAGAGAGAAATTCTTACACAATGCGATCAGGGGCTGTTTTGCAACCTGGATTGACCATATCTAGACCCACAGCTGGATGAGACATAAGGGTGGACACTCTTGGGGCTGAGAGGTTTGGTGAGGTTGGGTGAGCAAATGCAGACCCTTTAAAGTAATACTGCGTGGTACCCATCGCATGGGTCCCAAATCTCCAGGTTCAAGGGCATCTTCCTACATCGAAAACATGCATGAGTAACCCAGAAGATGGTACACCGTGTGATGGGGAAAGGTTTCTAAAACGCACCTTATTTCTCATCTCCTTGTGCCCGGGTTCGCCATTCCAGCCGCTTTACTAGCAAGCTCCCTACTTGGAGCATCAGCACCTTTAACCTCCTGTTCCATACAGGTTGCAATTTGTCCTGAGGATGAACGGGAAGACGGGGAACCAATGAGAGACTAGCTCTTGGTGTGGACACAGGCACAGGTCACTCTATTTTCCCATCAGGAAGAAGAATTAACCACAGGCTCAGCCTGCCCCCCGGAACCAGAACAGGGCGTGAAACCATCATGCGCTTTTGCGGCCAGCTCCCAAAAAAGCGAGTTGTAAAATGGAGCTTCAGGGCACTGCAATTCACAAACCTGCAGAGTTATAAATGATAACTCTCGTCCACAAATATATTGAGGGAAGGCAAAGAAGAGGATTTGAAATCAAGGCAGAATTGCAGGAAACAGATTTCAGGAGGTAGATTCGAATCGCCTTTAAAGCACATGAAAAGCGGCAAAATGTTGACAATGATGCCCTTGGCCAAAAAGGGCGTATGCGTTTTTTCCTGAATATATTCAGAAAAAAACGCATACGCCCTTTTTGGCCAACCAAGCAACCTGGAAAAGCAAATCAGCGCTACAAAGAAGTCTCGCTTCCCATCGGTCAAAAGGGCCATGCTGAAAAACTTGTCAAAACCAGAAATGCATGACAGGCCATGGAGAAATGGGAGCCTTGCTACACTGATGGGCGGGATGTAAATTGCCAACAACCACTCTGGAGAAGTGTACGGTGTGTCCTGAAACATCTAAAAAACACAGCTTAGAGAGCATAGGGCACTTCCACTCATGGGGGTATAAATTGGGAAATTTAAAAATCAGCAAGACACAAGCACCCCAAAGTTTAGGGCTGCTCTGTTGACAAGGACCTCCACTTCATTCCAACTTAAATATCCCAGGAAAGAGAAAAATGGATAAAGAAGTTGTGGTCCTTATGTACAATGGAATATCACTCAGCCATGAAATCAATGTCATAAGGCTAGTAGCAGCATGATGAGTGGATTTAGGTACGACGATTCTAAGTGAAATAAGTCACACAGAAAAGGACACTTCTCATAAGGTATCACTGATAGAGGGAATGTAAAAACCGTTACACTTGAACTGAATTACAAAACAGAACAGAGTCACACATGCAGAAAACACACTATGGCTGCTTAACGGGAAAGGTGAGGTGGGGTGATACATAAAACAAGGGTTTCAAATTTGCTCAGATACCGTTCCAGAAACCCAATATGTAATAGACAAGACCTACTCCTTGCTCAGAGAACTGGACTCAACACGCCCTATTCACCGCACAAGAATATATCTGACTAGTAATAATCTTAAAACCTATGTATTGATATCTCTCTGTTAGTGTGTCAAGTGGGTGTAAAGCGGCATAAACACAGCCGTGAAAAGCAGCTAAACCCCATTATAAAAATAAATTACTTTGAAACACCCATGAAACAAAGACAGTGAAAGAGAGAGAAATTCTTACACAATGCTTTCAGGGGCTGTGATGCAACTTGGATTGACCATATCTAGATGCACAGCTGGATGAGACATAAGGGTGGACACTCTTGGTGCTGAGAGGTTTGGTGAGGTAGGGTGAGGAAACGCAGACCCTTTAAAGTAATACTGCGTGGTACCCGTCCCATGGGTCCCAAATCTCCAGGTTCAAGGGCATCTTCCTACATCGAAAACATGCATGAGAAACCCAGAAGATGGTACACCGTGTGATGGGGAAAGGTTTCTAAAATGCACCTCATTTCTCATCTCCTTGTGCCTGGGTTCGCCATTCCAGATGCTTTACGAGCAATGTACCTACTTGGCGCATTAGCACCTTTAACCTCCTGTTCCGTACAGGTTGCAATTTGTCCTGAGGATGAACGGGAAGACGGGGAACCAATCAGAGACTAGCTCTTGGTTTTGGGACAGGCACAGGTCACTCTATTTTCCCATCAGGAAGAAGAATTAACCACAGGCTCAGCCTGCCCCCCGGAACCAGAACAGGGCCTGAAGCCATCCTGCGCTTTTGCGGCCAGTGCTCAAAAAAGCGAGTTGTAAAATGGAGCTTCAGGGCACTGCAATTCACAAACCTGCAGAGTTATAAAGTATAACTCTCGTCCACAAATATATTGAGGGAAGGCAAAGAAGAGGATTTGAAATCAAGGCAGTATTGCAGGAAACAGATTTCAAGAGGTAGATTCGAATCGCCTTTAAAGGACATGAAAAGCGGCAAAACGTTGACAATGATGCCCTTGGCCAAAAAGGGCGTATGCGTTTTTTCCTGAATATATTCAGGAAAAAACGCATACGCCCTTTTTGGCCAACCAAGCAACCTGGGAAGGCAAATCAGTGCTACAAAGAAGACTCGCTACCCATCGGTAAAAAGGGCCATGCTGAAAAAAGTGTCAAAACCAGAAATGCAGGACAGGCCATGGAGAAATGGGAGCCTTGCTACACTGATGGGCAGGATGTAAATTGCCAACAGACACTCTGGAGAAGTCTACGGTGAGTCCTGAAACATCTAAAAAACACAGCTTAGAGAGCATAGGGCACTTCCACTCATGGGGGTATAAATTGGGAAAATTAAAAATCAGCAAGACACAAGCACCCCAAAGTTTAGTGCTGCTCTGTTGACCAGGACCTCCACTTCATTCCACCTTAAATATCCCAGGAAAGAGAAAAATGGGTAAAGAAGTTGTGGTCCTTATGTACAATGGATATCACTCAGCCATGAAATCAATGTCATAAGGCTAGTAGCAGCATGATGAGTGGATTTAGGTACGACGATTCTAAGTGAAATAAGTCACACAGAAAGGGACACTTCTCATAAGGTATCATTTATAGAGGGAATGTAAAAACCGTTACACTTGAACTGAATTACAAAACAGAACAGAGTCACACATGCAGAAAACACACTATGGCTGCTTAACGGGAAAGGTGAGGTGGGGTGATACATAAAACAAGGGTATCAAATTAGCTCAGATACCGTTCCATAAACCCAATATGTAATAGACAAGACCTACTCCTTGCTCAGAGAACTGGACTCAACACGCCCTATTCACCGCACAAGAATATATCTGACTAGTAATAATCTTAAAACCTATGTATTGATATCTCTCTGTTAGTGTGTCAAGTGGGTGTAAAGCGGCATAAACACAGCAGTGAAAAGCAGCTAAACCCCATTATAAAAATAAATTACTTTGAAAAACCCATGAAACAAAGACAGTGAAAGAGAGAGAAATTCTTACACAATGCGATCAGGGGCTGTGATGCAACCTGGATTGACCATATCTAGACCCACAGCTGGATGAGACATAAGGGTGGACACTCTTGGGGCTGAGAAGTTTGGTGAGGTTGGGTGAGCAAACACAGACCCTTTAAAGTAATACTGCGTGGTACCCATCGCATGGGTCCCAAATATCCAGGTTCAAGGGCATCTTCCTACATCGAAAACAAGCATGAGAAACCCAGAAGATGGTACACCATGTGATGGGGAAAGGTTTCTAAAACGCACCTCATTTCTCATCTCCTTGTGCCCGGGTTCGCCATTCCAGCCACCTTACTAGCAATCTCCCTACTTGGAGCATCAGCACCTTTAACCTCCTGTTCCGTACAGGTTGCAATTTGTCCTGAGGATGAACGGGAAAACGGGGAACCAATGAGAGCCTAGCTCTTGGTTTTGGGACAGGCACAGGTCACTCTATTTTACAATCAGGAAGAAAAATTAACCACAGGCTCAGCCTGCCCCCTGGAACCAGAACAAGGCCTGAAGCCATCCTCTGCTTTTGCGGCCAGTGCTCAAATAGGCGAGTTGTAAAATGGAGCTTCAGGGCACTGCAATTCACAAACCTGCAGAGTTATAAATGATAACTCTCGTCCACAGATATATTGAGGGAAGGCAAAGAAGAGGATTTGAAATCAAGGCAGAATTGCAGGAAACAGATTTCAGGAGGTAGATTAGAATCGCCTTTAAAGCACATGAAAAGCGGCAAAACGTTGACAATGATGCCCTTGGCCAAAAAGGGCGTATGCGTTTTTTCCTGAATATATTCAGGAAAAAACGCATACGCCCTTTTTGGCCAACCAAGCAACCTGGAAAGGCAAATCAGGGCTACAAAGAAGACTCGCTACCCATCGGTCAAAAGGGCCATGCTGAAAAACTTGTCAAAACCAGAAATGCAGGACAGGCCATGGAGAAATGGGAGCCTTGCTACACTGATGGGCGGGATGTAAATTGCCAACAGCCACTCTGGAGAAGTGTACGGTGAGTCCTGAAACATCTAAAAAACACAGCTTAGAGAGCATAGGGCACTTCCACTCATGGGGGTATAAATTGGGAAAATTAAAAATCAGCAAGACACAAGCACCCCAAAGTTTAGGGCTGCTCTGTTGACAAGGACCTCCACTGCATTCCACCTTAAATATCCCAGGAAAGAGAAAAATGGATAAAGAAGTTGTGGTCCTTATGTACAATGGAATATCACTCAGCCATGAAATCAATGTCATAAGGCTAGTAGCAGCATGATGAGTGGATTTAGGTACGACGATTCTAAGTGAAATAAGTCACACAGAAAAGGACACTTCTCATAAGGTATCACTGATAGAGGGAATGTAAAAACCGTTACACTTGAACTGAATTACAAAACAGAACAGAGTCACACATACAGAAAACACACTATGGCTGCTTAACGGGAAAGGTGAGGTGGGGTGATACATAAAACAAGGGTATCAAATTAGCTCAGATACCGTTCCATAAACCCAATATGTAATAGACAAGACCTACTCCTTGCTCAGAGAACTGGACTCAACACGCCCTATTCACCGCACAAGAATATATCTGACTAGTAATAAGCTTAAAATCTATGTATTGATATCTCTCTGTTAGTGTGTCAAGTGGGTGTAAAGCGGCATAAACACAGCAGTGAAAAGCAGCTAAACCCCATTATAAAAATAAATTACTTTGAAAAACCCATGAAACAAACACAGTGAAAGAGAGAGAAATTCTTACACAATGCGTTCAGGGGCTGTGATGCAACCTGGATTGACCATATCTAGACGCACAGCTGGATGAGACATAAGGGTGGACACTCTTGGGGCTGAGAGGTTTGGTGAGGTAGGGTGAGGAAACGCAGACCCTTTAAAGTAATACTGCGTGGTACCCGTCCCATGGGTCCCAAATCTCCAGGTTCAAGGGCATCTTCCTACATCAAAAACATGCATGAGAAACCCAGAAGATGGTACACCGTGTGATGGGGAAAGGTTTCTAAAACGCACCTCATTTCTCATCTCCTTGTGCCGGGGTTCGCCATTCCAGATGCTTTACTAGCAATCTCCCTATTTGGAGCATCAGCACCTTTAACCTCCTTTTCCGTACAGGTTGCAATTTGTCCTGAGGATGAACGGGAAGACGGGGAACCAATGAGAGCCTAGCTCTTGGTTTTGGGACAGGCACAGGTCACTCTATTTTAAAATCAGGAAGAAGAATTAACCACAGGCTCAGCCTTCCCCCTGGAACCAGAACAGGGCCTGAAGCCATCCTGTGCTTTTGCGGCCAGTGCTCAAAACAGCGAGTTGTAAAATGGAGCTTCAGGGCACTGCAATTCACAAATCTGCAGAGTTATAAATGATAACTCTCGTCCACAAATATATTGAGGGAAGGCAAAGAAGAGGATTTGAAATCAAGGCAGAATTGCACGAAACAGATTTCAGGAGGTAGATTCGAATCGCCTTTAAAGCACATGAAAAGCGGCAAAACGTTGACAATGATGCCCTTGGCCAAAAAGGGCGTATGCGTTTTTTCCTGAATATATTCAGGAAAAAACGCATACGCCCTTTTTGGCCAACCGAGCAACCTAGAAAGGCAAATCAGCGCTACAAAGAAGACTCGCTACCCATCGGTCAAAAGGGCAATGCTGAAAAAAGTGTCAAAATCAGAAATGCAGGACAGGCCATGGAGAAATGGGAGCCTTGCTACACTGACGGGCGGGATGTAAATTGCCAACAGACACTCTGGAGAAGTGTACGGTGAGTCCTGAAACATCTAAAAAACACAGCTTAGAGAGCATAGGGCACTTCCACTCATGGGGGTATAAATTGGGAAAATGAAAAATCAGCAAGACACAAGCACCTCAAATTTAGGGCTGCTGTGGTGACAAGGACCTCCACTTCATTCCACCTTAAATATCCCAGGAAAGAGAAAAATGGATAAAGAACTTGTGGTCCTTATGTACAATGGAATATCACTCAGCCATGAAATCAATGTCATAAGGCTAGTAACAGCATGATGAGTGGATTTAGGTACGACCATTCTAAGTGAAAAAGTCAAACAGAAAAGGACACTTCTCCTAAGGTATCACTGATAGAGGGAATGTAAAAACCGTTACACTTGAACTGAATTACAAAACAGAACAGAGTCACACATGCAGAAAACACACTATGGCTGCTTAACGGGAAAGGTGAAGTGGGGTGATACATAAAACAAGGGTATCAAATTAGCTCAGATACCGTTCCATAAAGCCAATATGTAATAGACAAGACCTACTCCTTGCTCAGAGAACTGGACTCAACACGCCCTATTCACCGCACAAGAATATATCTGACTAGTAATAATCTTAAAACCTATGTATTGATATCTCTCTGTTAGTGTGTCAAGTGGGTGTAAAGCGGCATAAACACAGCAGTGAAAAGCAGCTAAACCCCATTATAAAAATAAATTACTTTGAAAAACCCATGAAACAAAGACAGTGAAAGAGAGAGAAATTCTTACACAATGCGATCAGGGGCTGTGATGCAACCTGGATTGACCATATCTAGACCCACAGCTGGATGAGACATAAGGGTGGACACTCTTGGGGCTGAGAAGTTTGGTGAGGTTGGGTGAGCAAACACAGACCCTTTAAAGTAATACTGCGTGGTACCCATCGCATGGGTCCCAAATCTCCAGGTTCAAGGGCATCTTCCTACATCGAAAACATGCATGAGAAACCCAGAAGATGGTACACCATGTGATGGGGAAAGGTTTCTAAAACGCACCTCATTTCTCATCTCCTTGTGCCCGGGTTCGCCATTCCAGCCGCCTTACTAGCAATCTCCCTACTTGGAGCATCAGCACCTTTAATCTCCTGTTCTGTACAGGTTGCAATTTGTCCTGAGGATGAACGGGAAGACGGGGAACCAATAAGAGACTAGCTCTTGGTGTTGGGACAGGCACAGGTCACTCTATTTTCCCATCAGGAAGAAGAATTAACCACAGGCTCAGCCTGCCCCCCGGAACCAGAACAGGGCCTGAAGGGATCCTGCGCTTTTGCGGCCAGCTCCCAAAAACACGAGTTGTAAAATGGAGGTTCAGGGCAGTGCAATTCACAAACCTGCAGAGTTATAAATGATAACTCTCGTCCAAAGATATATTGAGGGAAGGCAATGAAGAGGATTTGAAATCAAGGCAGAATTGCAGGAAACAGATTTCAGGAGGTAGATTCGAATCGCCTTTAAAGCACATGAAAAGCGGCAAAACGTTGAAAAAGATGCCCTTGGCCAAAAAGGGCGTATGCGTTTTTTCCTGAATATATTCAGGAAAAAACGCATACGCCCTTTTTGGCCAACCAAGCAACCTGGAAAGGCAAATCAGGGCTACAAAGAAGACTGGCTACCCATCGGTCAAAAGGGCCATGCTGAAAAACGTGTCAAAACCAGAAATGCAGGACAGGCCATGGAGAAATGGGAGCCTTGCTACTCTGATGGTCGGGATGTAAATTGGCAACAGCCACTCTGGAGAAGTGTACGGTGAGTCCTGAAACATCTAAAAAACACAGCTTAGAGAGCATAGGGCACTTCCACTCATGGGGGTATAAATTGGGAAAATGAAAAATCAGCAAGACACAAGCACCCCAAAGTTGAGGGCTGCTCTGTTGACAAGGACCTCCACTTCATTCCACCTTAAATATCCCAGGAAAGAGAAAAATGGATAAAGAAGTTGTGGTCCTTATGTACAATGGAATATCACTCAGCCATGAAATCAATGTCATAAGGCTAGTAGCAGCATGATGAGTGGATTTAGGTACGACGATTCTAAGTGAAATAAGTCACACAGAAAAGGACACTTCTCATAAGGTATCACTGATAGAGGGAATGTAAAAACCGTTACACTTGAACTGAATTACAAAACAGAACAGAGTCACACATGCAGAAAACACACTATGGCTGCTTAACGGGAAAGGTGAGGTGGGGTGATACATAAAACAAGGGTTTCAAATTAGCTCAGATATCGTTCCATAAACCCAATATGTAATAGACAAGACCTACTCCTTGCTCAGAGAACTGGACTCAACACGCCCTATTCACCGCACAAGAATATATCTGACTAGTAATAATCTTAAAACCTATGTATTGATATCTCTCTGTTAGTGTGTCAAGTGGGTGTAAAGCAGCATAAAGACAGCAGTGAAAAGCAGCTAAACCCCATTATAAAAATAAATTACTTTGAAAAACCCATGAAACAAAGACAGTGAAAGAGAGAGAAATTCTTACACAATGCGATCAGGGGCTGTGATGCAACCTGGATTGACCATATCTAGACCCACAGCTGGATGAGACATAAGGGTGGACACTCTTGGGGCTGAGAGGTTTGGTGAGGTTGGGTGAGCAAACGCAGACCCTTTAAAGTAATACTGCGTGGTACCCATCGCATGGGTCCCAAATCTCCAGGTTCAAGGGCATCTTCCTACATCGAAAACATGCATGAGAAACCCAGAAGATGGTACACCATGTGATGGGGAAAGGTTTCTAAAACGCACCTCATTTCTCATCTCCTTGTACCCGGGTTCGCCATTCCAGCCGCCTTACTAGCAATCTCCCTACTTGGAGCATCAGCACCTTTAACCTCCTGTTCCGTACAGGTTGCAATTTGTCCTGAGGATGAACGGGAAAACGGGGAACCAATGAGAGCCTAGCTCTTGGTTTTGGGACAGGCACAGGTCACTCTATTTTACAATCAGGAAGAAAAATTAACCACAGGCTCAGCCTGCCCCCTGGAACCAGAACAAGGCCTGAAGCCATCCTCTGCCTTTGCGGCCAGTGCTCAAATAAGCGAGTTGTAAAATGGAGCTTCAGGGCACTGCAATTCACAATCCTGCAGAGTTATAAATGATAACTCTCGTCCACAGATATATTGAGGGAAGGCAAAGAAGAGGATTTGAAATCAAGGCAGAATTGCAGGAAACAGATTTCAGGAGGTAGATTAGAATCGCCTTTAAAGCACATGAAAAGCGGCAAAACGTTGACAATGATGCCCTTGGCCAAAAAGGGCGTATGCGTTTTTTCCTGAATATATTCAGGAAAAAACGCATACGCCCTTTTTGGCCAACGAAGCAACCTGGAAAGGCAAATCAGGGCTACAAAAAGACTCGCTACCCATCGGTCAAAAGGGCCATGCTGAAAAACTTGTCAAAACCAGAAATGCAGGACAGGCCATGGAGAAATGGGAGCCTTGCTACACTGATGGGCGGGATGTAAATTGCCAACAGCCACTCTGGAGAAGTGTACGGTGAGTCCTGAAACATCTAAAAAACACAGCTTAGAGAGCATAGGGCACTTCCACTCATGGGGGTATAAATTGCGAAAATGAAAAATCAGCAAGACACAAGCACCCCAAAGTTTAGGGCTGCTCTGTTGACAAGGACCTCCACTTCATTCCACCTTAAATATCCCAGGAAAGAGAAAAATGGATAAAGAAGTTGTGGTCCTTATGTACAATGGAATATCACTCAGCCATGAAATCAATGTCATAAGGCTAGTAGCAGCATGATGAGTGGATTTAGGTACGACGATTCTAAGTGAAATAAGTCACCCAGAAAAGGACACTTCTCATAAGGTATCACTGATAGAGGGAATGTAAAAACCGTTACACTTGAACTGAATTACAAAACAGAACAGAGTCACACATGCAGAAAACACACTATGGCTGCTTAACGGGAAAGGTGAGGTGGGGTGATACATAAAACAAGGGTATCAAATTAGCTCAGATACCGTTCCATAAACCCAATATGTAGTAGACAAGACCTACTCCTTGCTCAGAGAACTGGACTCAACACGCCCTATTCACCGCACAAGAATATATCTGACTAGTAATAATCTTAAAACCTATGTATTGATATCTCTCTGTTAGTGTGTCAAGTGGGTGTAAAGCGGCATAAACACAGCAGTGAAAAGCAGCTAAACCCCATTATAAAAATAAATTACTTTGAAAAACCCATGAAACAAAGACAGTGAAAGAGAGAGAAATTCTTACAAATGCGATCAGGGGCTGTGATGCAACCTGGATTGACCATATCTAGACCCACACCTGGATGAGACATAAGGGTGGACACTCTTGGGGCTGAGAAGTTTGGTGAGGTTGGGTGAGAAAACACAGACCCTTTAAAGTAATACTGCGTGGTACCCATCGCATGGGTCCCAAATCTCCAGGTTCAAGGGCATCTTCCTACATCGAAAACATGCATGAGAAACCCAGAAGATGGTACACCATGTGATGGGGAAAGGTTTCTAAAACGCACCTCATTTCTCATCTCCTTGTGCCCGGGTTCGCCATTCCAGCCGCCTTACTAGCAATCTCCCTACTTGGAGCATCAGCACCTTTAATCTCCTGTTCTGTACAGGTTGCAATTTGTCCTGAGGATGAACGGGAAGACGGGGAACCAATAAGAGACTAGCTCTTGGTGTTGGGACAGGCACAGGTCACTCTATTTTCCCATCAGGAAGAAGAATTAACCACAGGCTCAGCCTGCCCCCCGGAACCAGAACAGGGCCTGAAGGGATCCTGCGCTTTTGCGGCCAGCTCCCAAAAACGCGAGTTGTAAAATGGAGGTTCAGGGCACTGCAATTCACAAACCTGCAGAGTTATAAATGATAACTCTCGTCCACAGATATATTGAGGGAAGGCAAAGAAGAGGATTTGAAATCAAGGCAGAATTGCAGGAAACAGATTTCAGGAGGTAGATTCGAATCGCCTTTAAAGCACATGAAAAGCGGCAAACCGTTGAAAAATATGCCCTTGGCCAAAAAGGGCGTATGCGTTTTTTCCTGAATATATTCAGGAAAAAACGCATACGCCCTTTTTGGCCAACCAAGCAACCTGGAAAGGCAAATCAGGGCTACAAAGAAGACTCGCTACCCATCGGTCAAAAGGGCCATGCTGAAATACGTGTCAAAATCAGAAATGCAGGACAGGCCATGGAGAAATGGGAGCCTTGCTACTCTGATGGGCGGGATGTAAATTGGCAACAGCCACTCTGGAGAAGTGTACGGTGAGTCCTGAAACATCTAAAAAACACAGCTTAGAGAGCATAGGGCACTTCCACTCATGGGGGTATAAATTGGGAAAATTAAAAATCAGCAAGACACAAGCACCCCAAAGTTGAGGGCTGCTCTGTTGACAAGGACCTCCACTTCATTCCACCTTAAATATCCCAGGAAAGAGAAAAATGGATAAAGAAGTTGTGGTCCTTATGTACAATGGAATATCACTCAGCCATGAAATCAATGTCATAAGGCTAGTAGCAGCATGATGAGTGGATTTAGGTACGACGATTCTAAGTGAAATAAGTCACACAGCAAAGGACACTTCTCATAAGGTATCACTGATAGAGGGAATGTAAAAACCGTTACACTTGAACTGAATTACAAAACAGAACACAGTCACACATGCAGAAAACACACTATGGCTGCTTAACGGGAAAGGTGAGGTAGGGTGATACATAAAACAAGGGTTTCAAATTAGCTCAGATACCGTTCCATAAACCCAATATGTAATAGACAAGACCTACTCCTTGCTCAGAGAACTGGACTCAACACGCCCTATTCACCGCACGAGAATATATCTGACTAGTAATAATCTTAAAACCTATGTATTGATATCTCTCTGTTAGTGTGTCAAGTGGGTGTAAAGCGGCATAAACACAGCAGTGAAAAGCAGCTAAACCCCATTATAAAAATAAATTACTTTGAAAAACCCATGAAACAAAGACAGTGAAAGAGAGAGAAATTTTTACACAATGCGATCAGGGGCTGTGATGCAACCTGGATTGACCATATCTAGACCCACAGCTGGATGAGACATAAGGGTGGACACTCTTGGGGCTGAGAAGTTTGGTGAGGTTGGGTGAGCAAACACAGACCCTTTAAAGTAATACTGCGTGGTACCCATCGCATGGGTCCCAAATCTCCAGGTTCAAGGGCATCTTCCTACATCGAAAACATGCATGAGAAACCCAGAAGATGGTACACCATGTGATGGGGAAAGGTTTCTAAAACGCACCTCATTTCTCATCTCCTTGTGCCCGGGTTCGCCATTCCAGCCGCCTTACTAGCAATCTCCCTACTTGGAGCATCAGCACCTTTAATCTCCTGTTCCGCACAGGTTGCAATTTGTCCTGAGGATGAACGGGAAGACGGGGAACCAATAAGAGACTAGCTCTTGGTGTTGGGACAGGCACAGGTCACTCTATTTTCCCATCAGGAAGAAGAATTAACCACAGGCTCAGCCTGCCCCCCGGAACCAGAACAGGGCCTGAAGGGATCCTGCGCTTTTGCGGCCAGCTCCCAAAAACGCGAGTTGTAAAATGGAGGTTCAGGGCACTGCAATTCACAAACCTGCAGAATTATAAATGATAACTCTCGTCCACAGATATATTGAGGGAAGGCAAAGAAGAGGATTTGAAATCAAGGCAGAATTGCAGGAAACAGATTTCAGGAGGTAGATTCGAATCGCCTTTAAAGCACATGAAAAGTGGCAAAACGTTGAAAAAGATGCCCTTTTTGGCAAACCAAGCAACCTGGAAAGGCAAATCAGGGCTACAAAGAAGACCGGCTACCCATCGGTCAAAAGGGCCATGCTGAAACACGTGTCAAAACCAGAAATGCAGGACAGGCCTTGGAGAAATGGGAGCCTTGCTACTCTGATGGGCGGGATGTAAATTGGCAACAGCCACTCTGGAGAAGTGAACGGTGAGTCCTGAAACATCTAAAAAACACAGCTTAGAGAGCATAGGGCACTTCCACTCATGGGGGTATAAATTGGGAAAATTAAAAATCAGCAAGACACAAGCACCCCAAAGTTGAGGGCTGCTCTGTTGACAAGGACCTCCACTTCATTCCACCTTAAATATCCCAGGAAAGAGAAAAATGGATAAAGAAGTTGTGGTCCTTATGTACAATGGAATATCACTCAGCCATGAAATCAATGTCATAAGGCTAGTAGCAGCATGATGAGTGGATTTAGGTACGAGGATTCTAAGTGAAATAAGTCACAGAGAAAAGGACACTTCTCATAAGGTATCACTTATAGAGGGAATGTAAAAACCGTTACACTTGAACTGAATTATAAAACAGAACAGAGTCACACATGCAGAAAACACACTATGGCTGCTTAACGGGAAAGGTGAGGTGGGGTGATACATAAAACAAGGGTTTCAAATTAGCTCAGATACCGTTCCATAAACCTAATATGTAATAGACAAGACCTACTCCTTGCTCAGAGAACTGGACTCAACACGCCCTATTCACCGCACAAGAATATATCTGACTAGTAATAATCTTAAAACCTATGTATTGATATCTCTCTGTTAGTGTGTCAAGTGGGTGTAAAGCGGCATAAACACAGCAGTGAAAAGCAGCTAAACCCCATTATAAAAATAAATTACTTTGAAAAACCCATGAAACAAAGACAGTGAAAGAGAGAGAAATTCTTACACAATGCGATCAGGGGCTGTGATGCAACCTGGATTGACCATATCTAGACCCACAGCTGGATGAGACATAAGGGTGGACACTCTTGGGGCTGAGAAGTTTGGTGAGGTTGGGTGAGCAAACGCAGACCCTTTAAAGTAATACTGCGTGGTACCCATCGCATGGGTCCCAAATCTCCAGGTTCAAGGGCATCTTCCTACATCGAAAACATGCATGAGAAACCCAGAAGATGGTACACCATGTGATGGGGAAAGGTTTCTAAAACGCACCTCATTTCTCATCTCCTTGTGCCCGGGTTCGCCATTCCAGCCGCCTTACTAGCAATCTCCCTACTTGGAGCATCAGCACCTTTAACCTCCTGTTCCGTACAGGTTGCAATTTGTCCTGAGGATGAACGGGAAAACGGGGAACCAATGAGAGCCTAGCTCTTGGTTTTGGGACAGGCACAGGTCACTCTATTTTACAATCAGGAAGAAAAATTAACCACAGGCTCAGCCTGCCCCCTGGAACCAGAACAAGGCCTGAAGCCATCCTCTGCTTTTGCGGCCAGTGCTCAAATAAGCGAGTTGTAAAATGGAGCTTCAGGGCCCTGCAATTCACAAACCTGCAGAGTTATAAATGATAACTCTCGTCCACAGATATATTGAGGGAAGGCAAAGAAGAGGATTTGAAATCAAGGCAGAATTGCAGGAAACAGATTTCAGGAGGTAGATTAGAATCGCCTTTAAAGCACATGAAAAGCGGCAAAACGTTGACAATGATGCCCTTGGCCAAAAAGGGCGTATGCGTTTTTTCCTGAATATATTCAGGAAAAAACGCATACGCCCTTTTTGGCCAACCAAGCAACCTGGAAAGGCAAATCAGGGCTACAAAGAAGACTCGCTACCCATCGGTCAAAAGGGCCATGCTGAAAAACTTGTCAAAACCAGAAATGCAGGACAGGCCATGGAGAAATGGGAGCCTTGCTACACTGATGGGCGGGATGTAAATTGCCAACAGCCACTCTGGAGAAGTGTACGGTGAGTCCTGAAACATCTAAAAAACACAGCTTAGAGAGCATAGGGCACTTCCACTCATGGGGGTATAAATTGGGAAAATTAAAAATCAGCAAGACACAAGCACCCCAAAGTTTAGGGCTGCTCTGTTGACAAGGACCTCCACTTCATTCCACCTTAAATATCCCAGGAAAGAGAAAAATGGATAAAGAAGTTGTGGTCCTTATGTACAATGGAATATCACTCAGCCATGAAATCAATGTCATAAGGCTAGTAGCAGCATGATGAGTGGATTTAGGTACGACGATTCTAAGTGAAATAAGTCACACAGTAAAGGACACTTCTCATAAGGTATCACTGATAGAGGGAATGTAAAAACCGTTACACTTGAACTGAATTACAAAACAGAACAGAGTCACACATGCAGAAAACACACTATGGCTGCTTAACGGGAAAGGTGAGGTGGGGTGATACATAAAACAAGGGTATCAAATTAGCTCAGATACCGTTCCATAAACCCAATATGTAATAGACAAGACCTACTCCTTGCTCAGAGAACTGGACTCAACACGCCCTATTCACCGCACGAGAATATATCTGACTAGTAATAATCTTAAAACCTATGTATTGATATCTCTCTGTTAGTGTGTCAAGTGGGTGTAAAGCGGCATAAACACAGCAGTGAAAAGCAGCTAAACCCCATTATAAAAATAAATTACTTTGAAAAACCCATGAAACAAAGACAGTGAAAGAGAGAGAAATTTTTACACAATGCGATCAGGGGCTGTGATGCAACCTGGATTGACCATATCTAGACCCACAGCTGGATGAGACATAAGGGTGGACACTCTTGGGGCTGAGAAGTTTGGTGAGGTTGGGTGAGCAAACACAGACCCTTTAAAGTAATACTGCGTGGTACCCATCGCATGGGTCCCAAATCTCCAGGTTCAAGGGCATCTTCCTACATCGAAAACATGCATGAGAAACCCAGAAGATGGTACACCATGTGATGGGGAAAGGTTTCTAAAACGCACCTCATTTCTCATCTCCTTGTGCCCGGGTTCGCCATTCCAGCCGCCTTACTAGCAATCTCCCTACTTGGAGCATCAGCACCTTTAATCTCCTGTTCCGCACAGGTTGCAATTTGTCCTGAGGATGAACGGGAAGACGGGGAACCAATAAGAGACTAGCTCTTGGTGTTGGGACAGGCACAGGTCACTCTATTTTCCCATCAGGAAGAAGAATTAACCACAGGCTCAGCCTGCCCCCCGGAACCAGAACAGGGCCTGAAGGGATCCTGCGCTTTTGCGGCCAGCTCCCAAAAACGCGAGTTGTAAAATGGAGGTTCAGGGCACTGCAATTCACAAACCTGCAGAATTATAAATGATAACTCTCGTCCACAGATATATTGAGGGAAGGCAAAGAAGAGGATTTGAAATCAAGGCAGAATTGCAGGAAACAGATTTCAGGAGGTAGATTCGAATCGCCTTTAAAGCACATGAAAAGTGGCAAAACGTTGAAAAAGATGCCCTTTTTGGCAAACCAAGCAACCTGGAAAGGCAAATCAGGGCTACAAAGAAGACTGGCTACCCATCGGTCAAAAGGGCCATGCTGAAAAACGTGTCAAAACCAGAAATGCAGGACAGGCCTTGGAGAAATGGGAGCCTTGCTACTCTGATGGGCGGGATGTAAATTGGCAACAGCCACTCTGGAGAAGTGTACGGTGAGTCCTGAAACATCTAAAAAACACAGCTTAGAGAGCATAGGGCACTTCCACTCATGGGGGTATAAATTGGGAAAATTAAAAATCAGCAAGACACAAGCACCCCAAAGTTGAGGGCTGCTCTGTTGACAAGGACCTCCACTTCATTCCACCTTAAATATCCCAGGAAAGAGAAAAATGGATAAAGAAGTTGTGGTCCTTATGTACAATGGAATATCACTCAGCCATGAAATCAATGTCATAAGGCTAGTAGCAGCATGATGAGTGGATTTAGGTACGAGGATTCTAAGTGAAATAAGTCACAGAGAAAAGGACACTTCTCATAAGGTATCACTTATAGAGGGAATGTAAAAACCGTTACACTTGAACTGAATTACAAAACAGAACAGAGTCACACATGCAGAAAACACACTATGGCTGCTTAACGGGAAAGGTGAGGTGGGGTGATACATAAAACAAGGGTTTCAAATTAGCTCAGATACCGTTCCATAAACCTAATATGTAATAGACAAGACCTACTCCTTGCTCAGAGAACTGGACTCAACACGCCCTATTCACCGCACAAGAATATATCTGACTAGTAATAATCTTAAAACCTATGTATTGATATCTCTCTGTTAGTGTGTCAAGTGGGTGTAAAGCGGCATAAACACAGCAGTGAAAAGCAGCTAAACCCCATTATAAAAATAAATTACTTTGAAAAACCCATGAAACAAAGACAGTGAAAGAGAGAGAAATTCTTACACAATGCGATCAGGGGCTGTGATGCAACCTGGATTGACCATATCTAGACCCACAGCTGGATGAGACATAAGGGTGGACACTCTTGGGGCTGAGAAGTTTGGTGAGGTTGGGTGAGCAAACGCAGACCCTTTAAAGTAATACTGCGTGGTACCCATCGCATGGGTCCCAAATCTCCAGGTTCAAGGGCATCTTCCTACATCGAAAACATGCATGAGAAACCCAGAAGATGGTACACCATGTGATGGGGAAAGGTTTCTAAAACGCACCTCATTTCTCATCTCCTTGTGCCCGGGTTCGCCATTCCAGCCGCCTTACTAGCAATCTCCCTACTTGGAGCATCAGCACCTTTAACCTCCTGTTCCGTACAGGTTGCAATTTGTCCTGAGGATGAACGGGAAAACGGGGAACCAATGAGAGCCTAGCTCTTGGTTTTGGGACAGGCACAGGTCACTCTATTTTACAATCAGGAAGAAAAATTAACCACAGGCTCAGCCTGCCCCCTGGAACCAGAACAAGGCCTGAAGCCATCCTCTGCTTTTGCGGCCAGTGCTCAAATAAGCGAGTTGTAAAATGGAGCTTCAGGGCACTGCAATTCACAAACCTGCAGAGTTATAAATGATAACTCTCGTCCACAGATATATTGAGGGAAGGCAAAGAAGAGGATTTGAAATCAAGGCAGAATTGCAGGAAACAGATTTCAGGAGGTAGATTAGAATCGCCTTTAAAGCACATGAAAAGCGGCAAAACGTTGACAATGATGCCCTTGGCCAAAAAGGGCGTATGCGTTTTTTCCTGAATATATTCAGGAAAAAACGCATACGCCCTTTTTGGCCAACCAAGCAACCTGGAAAGGCAAATCAGGGCTACAAAGAAGACTCGCTACCCATCGGTCAAAAGGGCCATGCTGAAAAACTTGTCAAAACCAGAAATGCAGGACAGGCCATGGAGAAATGGGAGCCTTGCTACACTGATGGGCGGGATGTAAATTGCCAACAGCCACTCTGGAGAAGTGTACGGTGAGTCCTGAAACATCTAAAAAACACAGCTTAGAGAGCATAGGGCACTTCCACTCATGGGGGTATAAATTGGGAAAATTAAAAATCAGCAAGACACAAGCACCCCAAAGTTTAGGGCTGCTCTGTTGACCAGGACCTCCACTTCATTCCACCTTAAATATCCCAGGAAAGAGAAAAATGGATAAAGAAGTTGTGGTCCTTATGTACAATGGAATATCACTCAGCCATGAAATCAATGTCATAAGGCTAGTAGCAGCATGATGAGTGGATTTAGGTACGACGATTCTAAGTGAAATAAGTCACACAGTAAAGGACACTTCTCATAAGGTATCACTGATAGAGGGAATGTAAAAACCGTTACACTTGAACTGAATTACAAAACAGAACAGAGTCACACATGCAGAAAACACACTATGGCTGCTTAACGGGAAAGGTGAGGTGGGGTGATACATAAAACAAGGGTATCAAATTAGCTCAGATACCGTTCCATAAACCCAATATGTAATAGACAAGACCTACTCCTTGCTCAGAGAACTGGACTCAGCACGCCCTATTCACCGCACAAGAATATATCTGACTATTAATAATCTTAAAACCTATGTATTGATATCTCTCTGTTAGTGTGTCAAGTGGGTGTAAAGTGGCATAAACACAGCAGTGAAAAGCAGCTAAACCCCATTATAAAAATAAATTACTTTGAAAAACCCATGAAACAAAGACAGTGAAAGAGAGAGAAATTCTTACACAATGCGATCAGGGGCTGTGATGCAACCTGGATTGACCATATCTAGACCCACAGCTGGATGAGACATAAGGGTGGATACTCTTGGGGCTGAGAAGTTTGGTGAGGTTGGGTGAGCAAACACAGACCCTTTAAAGTAATACTGCGTGGTACCCATCGCATGGGTCCCAAATCTCCAGGTTCAAGGGCATCTTCCTACATCGAAAACATGCATGAGAAACCCAGAAGATGGTACACCATGTGATGGGGAAAGGTTTCTAAAACGCACCTCATTTCTCATCTCCTTGTGCCCGGGTTCGCCATTCCAGCCGCCTTACTAGCAATCTCCCTACTTGGAGCATCAGCACCTTTAATCTCCTGTTCTGTACAGGTTGCAATTTGTCCTGAGGATGAACGGGAAGACGGGGAACCAATAAGAGACTAGCTCTTGGTGTTGGGACAGGCACAGGTCACTCTATTTTCCCATCAGGAAGAAGAATTAACCACAGGCTCAGCCTGCCCCCCGGAACCAGAACAGGGCCTGAAGGGATCCTGCGCTTTTGCGGCCAGCTCCCAAAAACGCGAGTTGTAAAATGGAGGTTCAGGGCACTGCAATTCACAAACCTGCAGAGTTATAAATGATAACTCTCGTCCAAAGATATATTGAGGGAAGGCAACGAAGAGGATTTGAAATCAAGGCAGAATTGCAGGAAACAGATTTCAGGAAGTAGATTCGAATCGCCTTTAAAGCACATGAAAAGCGGCAAAACGTTGAAAAAGATGCCCTTGGCCAAAAAGGGCGTATGCGTTTTTTCCTGAATATATTCAGGAAAAAACGCATACGCCCTTTTTGGCCAACCAAGCAACCTGGAAAGGCAAATCAGGGCTACAAAGAAGACTGGCTACCCATCGGTCAAAAGGGCCATGCTGAAAAACGTGTCAAAACCAGAAATGCAGGACAGGCCATGGAGAAATGGGAGCCTTGCTACTCTGATGGGCGGGATGTAAATTGGCAACAGCCACTCTGGAGAAGTGTACGGTGAGTCCTGAAACATCTAAAAAACACAGCTTAGAGAGCATAGGGCACTTCCACTCATGGGGGTATAAATTGGGAAAATTAAAAATCAGCAAGACACAAGCACCCCAAAGTTGAGGGCTGCTCTGTTGACAAGGACCTCCACTTCATTCCACCTTAAATATCCCAGGAAAGAGAAAAATGGATAAAGAAGTTGTGGTCCTTATGTAAAATGGAATATCACTCAGCCATGAAATCAATGTCATAAGGCTAGTAGCAGCATGATGAGTGGATTTAGGTACGACGATTCTAAGTGAAATAAGTCACACAGAAAAGGACACTTCTCATAAGGTATCACTTATAGAGGGAATGTAAAAACCGTTACACTTGAACTGAATTACAAAACAGAACAGAGTCACACATGCAGAAAACACACTATGGCTGCTTAACGGGAAAGGTGAGGTGGGGTGATACATAAAACAAGGGTTTCAAATTAGCTCAGATACCGTTCCATAAACCCAATATGTAATAGACAAGACCTACTCCTTGCTCAGAGAACTGGACTCAACACGCCCTATTCACCGCACAAGAATATATCTGACTAGTAATAATCTTAAAACCTATGTATTGATATCTCTCTGTTAGTGTGTCAAGTGGGTGTAAAGCGGCATAAAGACAGCAGTGAAAAGCAGCTAAACCCCATTATAAAAATAAATTACTTTGAAAAACCCATGAAACAAAGACAGTGAAAGAGAGAGAAATTCTTACACAATGCGATCAGGGGCTGTGATGCAACCTGGATTGACCATATCTAGACCCACAGCTGGATGAGACATAAGGGTGGACACTCTTGGGGCTGAGAGGTTTGGTGAGGTTGGGTGAGCAAACGCAGACCCTTTAAAGTAATACTGCGTGGTACCCATCGCATGGGTCCCAAATCTCCAGGTTCAAGGGCATCTTCCTACATCGAAAACATGCATGAGAAACCCAGAAGATGGTACACCATGTGATGGGGAAAGGTTTCTAAAACGCACCTCATTTCTCATCTCCTTGTGCCCGGGTTCGCCATTCCAGCCGCCTTACTAGCAATCTCCCTACTTGGAGCATCAGCACCTTTAACCTCCTGTTCCGTACAGGTTGCAATTTGTCCTGAGGATGAACGGGAAAACGGGGAACAATGAGAGCCTAGCTCTTGGTTTTGGGACAGGCACAGGTCACTCTATTTTACAATCAGGAAGAAAAATTAACCACAGGCTCAGCCTGCCCCCTGGAACCAGAACAAGGCCTGAAGCCATCCTCTGTTTTGCGGCCAGTGCTCAAATAAGCGAGTTGTAAAATGGAGCTTCAGGGCACTGCAATTCACAAACCTGCAGAGTTATAAATGATAACTCTCGTCCACAGATATATTGAGGGAAGGCAAAGAAGAGGATTTGAAATCAAGGCAGAATTGCAGGAAACAGATTTCAGGAGGTAGATTAGAATCGCCTTTGAAGCACATGAAAAGCGGCAAAACGTTGACAATGATGCCCTTGGCCAAAAAGGGCGTATGCGTTTTTTCCTGAATATATTCAGGAAAAAACGCATATGCCCTTTTTGGCCAACCAAGCAACCTGGAAAGGCAAATCAGGGCTACAAAGAAGACTCGCTACCCATCGGTCAAAAGGGCCATGCTGAAAAACTTGTCAAAACCAGAAATGCAGGACAGGCCATGGAGAAATGGGAGCCTTGCTACACTGATGGGCGGGATGTAAATTGCCAACAGCCACTCTGGAGAAGTGTACGGTGAGTCCTGAAACATCTAAAAAACACAGCTTAGAGAGCATAGGGCACTTCCACTCATGGGGGTATAAATTGCGAAAATGAAAAATCAGCAAGACACAAGCACCCCAAAGTTTAGGGCTGCTCTGTTGACAAGGACCTCCACTTCATTCCACCTTAAATATCCCAGGAAAGAGAAAAATGGATAAAGAAGTTGTGGTCCTTATGTACAATGGAATATCACTCAGCCATGAAATCAATGTCATAAGGCTAGTAGCAGCATGATGAGTGGATTTAGGTACGACGATTCTAAGTGAAATAAGTCACACAGCAAAGGACACTTCTCATAAGGTATCACTGATAGAGGGAATGTAAAAACCGTTACACTTGAACTGAATTACAAAACAGAACAGAGTCACACATGCAGAAAACACACTATGGCTGCTTAACGGGAAAGGTGAGGTGGGGTGATACATAAAACAAGGGTATCAAATTAGCTCAGATACCGTTCCATAAACCCAATATGTAATAGACAAGACCTACTCCTTGCTCAGAGAACTGGACTCAACACGCCCTATTCACCGCACAAGAATATATCTGACTAGTAATAATCTTAAAACCTATGTATTGATATCTCTCTGTTAGTGTGTCAAGTGGGTGTAAAGCGGCATAAACACAGCAGTGAAAAGCAGCTAAACCCCATTATAAAAATAAATTACTTTGAAAAACCCATGAAACAAAGACAGTGAAAGAGAGAGAAATTCTTACACAATGTGATCAGGGGCTGTGATGCAACCTGGATTGACCATATCTAGACCCACAGCTGGATGAGACATAAGGGTGGACACTCTTGGGGCTGAGAAGTTTGGTGAGGTTGGGTGAGCAAACACAGACCCTTTAAAGTAATACTGCGTGGTACCCATCGCATGGGTCCCAAATCTCCAGGTTCAAGGGCATCTTCCTACATCGAAAACATGCATGAGAAACCCAGAAGATGGTACACCATGTGATGGGGAAAGGTTTCTAAAACGCACCTCATTTCTCATCTCCTTGTGCCCGGGTTCGCCATTCCAGCCGCCTTACTAGCAATCTCCCTACTTGGAGCATCAGCACCTTTAATCTCCTGTTCTGTACAGGTTGCAATTTGTCCTGAGGATGAACGGGAAGACGGGGAACCAATAAGAGACTAGCTCTTGGTGTTGGGACAGGCACAGGTCACTCTATTTTCCCATCAGGAAGAAGAATTAACCACAGGCTCAGCCTGCCCCCCGGAACCAGAACAGGGCCTGAAGGGATCCTGCGCTTTTGCGGCCAGCTCCCAAAAACGCGAGTTGTAAAATGGAGGTTCAGGGCACTGCAATTCACAAACCTGCAGAGTTATAAATGATAACTCTCGTCCAAAGATATATTGAGGGAAGGCAACGAAGAGGATTTGAAATCAAGGCAGAATTGCAGGAAACAGATTTCAGGAAGTAGATTCGAATCGCCTTTAAAGCACATGAAAAGCGGCAAAACGTTGAAAAAGATGCCCTTGGCCAAAAAGGGCGTATGCGTTTTTTCCTGAATATATTCAGGAAAAAACGCATACGCCCTTTTTGGCCAACCAAGCAACCTGGAAAGGCAAATCAGGGCTACAAAGAAGACTGGCTACCCATCGGTCAAAAGGGCCATGCTGAAAAACGTGTCAAAACCAGAAATGCAGGACAGGCCATGGAGAAATGGGAGCCTTGCTACTCTGATGGGCGGGATGTAAATTGGCAACAGCCACTCTGGAGAAGTGTACGGTGAGTCCTGAAACATCTAAAAAACACAGCTTAGAGAGCATAGGGCACTTCCACTCATGGGGGTATAAATTGGGAAAATTAAAAATCAGCAAGACACAAGCACCCCAAAGTTGAGGGCTGCTCTGTTGACAAGGACCTCCACTTCATTCCACCTTAAATATCCCAGGAAAGAGAAAAATGGATAAAGAAGTTGTGGTCCTTATGTAAAATGGAATATCACTCAGCCATGAAATCAATGTCATAAGGCTAGTAGCAGCATGATGAGTGGATTTAGGTACGACGATTCTAAGTGAAATAAGTCACACAGAAAAGGACACTTCTCATAAGGTATCACTTATAGAGGGAATGTAAAAACCGTTACACTTGAACTGAATTACAAAACAGAACAGAGTCACACATGCAGAAAACACACTATGGCTGCTTAACGGGAAAGGTGAGGTGGGGTGATACATAAAACAAGGGTTTCAAATTAGCTCAGATACCGTTCCATAAACCCAATATGTAATAGACAAGACCTACTCCTTGCTCAGAGAACTGGACTCAACACGCCCTATTCACCGCACAAGAATATATCTGACTAGTAATAATCTTAAAACCTATGTATTGATATCTCTCTGTTAGTGTGTCAAGTGGGTGTAAAGCGGCATAAAGACAGCAGTGAAAAGCAGCTAAACCCCATTATAAAAATAAATTACTTTGAAAAACCCATGAAACAAAGACAGTGAAAGAGAGAGAAATTCTTACACAATGCGATCAGGGGCTGTGATGCAACCTGGATTGACCATATCTAGACCCACAGCTGGATGAGACATAAGGGTGGACACTCTTGGGGCTGAGAGGTTTGGTGAGGTTGGGTGAGCAAACGCAGACCCTTTAAAGTAATACTGCGTGGTACCCATCGCATGGGTCCCAAATCTCCAGGTTCAAGGGCATCTTCCTACATCGAAAACATGCATGAGAAACCCAGAAGATGGTACACCATGTGATGGGGAAAGGTTTCTAAAACGCACCTCATTTCTCATCTCCTTGTGCCCGGGTTCGCCATTCCAGCCGCCTTACTAGCAATCTCCCTACTTGGAGCATCAGCACCTTTAACCTCCTGTTCCGTACAGGTTGCAATTTGTCCTGAGGATGAACGGGAAAACGGGGAACCAATGAGAGCCTAGCTCTTGGTTTTGGGACAGGCACAGGTCACTCTATTTTACAATCAGGAAGAAAAATTAACCACAGGCTCAGCCTGCCCCCTGGAACCAGAACAAGGCCTGAAGCCATCCTCTGTTTTGCGGCCAGTGCTCAAATAAGCGAGTTGTAAAATGGAGCTTCAGGGCACTGCAATTCACAAACCTGCAGAGTTATAAATGATAACTCTCGTCCACAGATATATTGAGGGAAGGCAAAGAAGAGGATTTGAAATCAAGGCAGAATTGCAGGAAACAGATTTCAGGAGGTAGATTAGAATCGCCTTTGAAGCACATGAAAAGCGGCAAAACGTTGACAATGATGCCCTTGGCCAAAAAGGGCGTATGCGTTTTTTCCTGAATATATTCAGGAAAAAACGCATATGCCCTTTTTGGCCAACCAAGCAACCTGGAAAGGCAAATCAGGGCTACAAAGAAGACTCGCTACCCATCGGTCAAAAGGGCCATGCTGAAAAACTTGTCAAAACCAGAAATGCAGGACAGGCCATGGAGAAATGGGAGCCTTGCTACACTGATGGACGGGATGTAAATTGCCAACAGCCACTCTGGAGAAGTGTACGGTGAGTCCTGAAACATCTAAAAAACACAGCTTAGAGAGCATAGGGCACTTCCACTCATGGGGGTATAAATTGCGAAAATGAAAAATCAGCAAGACACAAGCACCCCAAAGTTTAGGGCTGCTCTGTTGACAAGGACCTCCACTTCATTCCACCTTAAATATCCCAGGAAAGAGAAAAATGGATAAAGAAGTTGTGGTCCTTATGTACAATGGAATATCACTCAGCCATGAAATCAATGTCATAAGGCTAGTAGCAGCATGATGAGTGGATTTAGGTACGACGATTCTAAGTGAAATAAGTCACACAGCAAAGGACACTTCTCATAAGGTATCACTGATAGAGGGAATGTAAAAACCGTTACACTTGAACTGAATTACAAAACAGAACAGAGTCACACATGCAGAAAACACACTATGGCTGCTTAACGGGAAAGGTGAGGTGGGGTGATACATAAAACAAGGGTATCAAATTAGCTCAGATACCGTTCCATAAACCCAATATGTAATAGACAAGACCTACTCCTTGCTCAGAGAACTGGACTCAACACGCCCTATTCACCGCACAAGAATATATCTGACTAGTAATAATCTTAAAACCTATGTATTGATATCTCTCTGTTAGTGTGTCAAGTGGGTGTAAAGCGGCATAAACACAGCAGTGAAAAGCAGCTAAACCCCATTATAAAAATAAATTACTTTGAAAAACCCATGAAACAAAGACAGTGAAAGAGAGAGAAATTCTTACACAATGTGATCAGGGGCTGTGATGCAACCTGGATTGACCATATCTAGACCCACAGCTGGATGAGACATAAGGGTGGACACTCTTGGGGCTGAGAAGTTTGGTGAGGTTGGGTGAGCAAACACAGACCCTTTAAAGTAATACTGCGTGGTACCCATCGCATGGGTCCCAAATCTCCAGGTTCAAGGGCATCTTCCTACATCGAAAACATGCATGAGAAACCCAGAAGATGGTACACCATGTGATGGGGAAAGGTTTCTAAAACGCACCTCATTTCTCATCTCCTTGTGCCCGGGTTCGCCATTCCAGCCGCCTTACTAGCAATCTCCCTACTTGGAGCATCAGCACCTTTAATCTCCTGTTCTGTACAGGTTGCAATTTGTCCTGAGGATGAACGGGAAGACGGGGAACCAATAAGAGACTTGCTCTTGGTGTTGGGACAGGCACAGGTCACTCTATTTTCCCATCAGGAAGAAGAATTAACCACAGGCTCAGCCTGCCCCCCGGAACCAGAACAGGGCCTGAAGGGATCCTGCGCTTTTGCGGCCAGCTCCCAAAAACGCGAGTTGTAAAATGGAGGTTCAGGGCAGTGCAATTCACAAACCTGCAGAGTTATAAATGATAACTCTCGTCCAAAGATATATTGAGGGAAGGCAACGAAGAGGATTTGAAATCAAGGCAGAATTGCAGGAAACAGATTTCAGGAGGTAGATTAGAATCGCCTTTAAAGCACATGAAAAGCGGCAAAACGTTGACAATGATGCCCTTGGCCAAAAAGGGCGTATGCGTTTTTTCCTGAATATATTCAGGAAAAAACGCATACGCCCTTTTTGGCCAACCAAGCAACCTGGAAAGGCAAATCAGGGCTACAAAGAAGACTGGCTACCCATCGGTCAAAAGGGCCATGCTGAAAAACGTGTCAAAACCAGAAATGCAGGACAGGCCATGGAGAAATGGGAGCCTTGCTACTCTGATGGGCGGGATGTAAATTGGCAACAGCCACTCTGGAGAAGTGTACGGTGAGTCCTGAAACATCTAAAAAACACAGCTTAGAGAGCATAGGGCACTTCCACTCATGGGGGTATAAATTGGGAAAATTAAAAATCAGCAAGACACAAGCACCCCAAAGTTGAGGGCTGCTCTGTTGACAAGGACCTCCACTTCATTCCACCTTAAATATCCCAGGAAAGAGAAAAATGGATAAAGAAGTTGTGGTCCTTATGTACAATGGAATATCACTCAGCCATGAAATCAATGTCATAAGGCTAGTAGCAGCATGATGAGTGGATTTAGGTACGACGATTCTAAGTGAAATAAGTCACACAGCAAAGGACACTTCTCATAAGGTATCACTGATAGAGGGAATGTAAAAACCGTTACACTTGAACTGAATTACAAAACAGAACACAGTCACACATGCAGAAAACACACTATGGCTGCTTAACGGGAAAGGTGAGATAGGGTGATACATAAAACAAGGGTTTCAAATTAGCTCAGATACCGTTCCATAAACCCAATATGTAATAGACAAGACCTACTCCTTGCTCAGAGAACTGGACTCAACACGCCCTATTCACCGCACGAGAATATATCTGACTAGTAATAATCTTAAAACCTATGTATTGATATCTCTCTGTTAGTGTGTCAAGTGGGTGTAAAGCGGCATAAACACAGCAGTGAAAAGCAGCTAAACCCCATTATAAAAATAAATTACTTTGAAAAACCCATGAAACAAAGACAGTGAAAGAGAGAGAAATTTTTACACAATGCGATCAGGGGCTGTGATGCAACCTGGATTGACCATATCTAGACCCACAGCTGGATGAGACATAAGGGTGGACACTCTTGGGGCTGAGAAGTTTGGTGAGGTTGGGTGAGCAAACACAGACCCTTTAAAGTAATACTGCGTGGTACCCATCGCATGGGTCCCAAATCTCCAGGTTCAAGGGCATCTTCCTACATCGAAAACATGCATGAGAAACCCAGAAGATGGTACACCATGTGATGGGGAAAGGTTTCTAAAACGCACCTCATTTCTCATCTCCTTGTGCCCGGGTTCGCCATTCCAGCCGCCTTACTAGCAATCTCCCTACTTGGAGCATCAGCACCTTTAATCTCCTGTTCCGCACAGGTTGCAATTTGTCCTGAGGATGAACGGGAAGACGGGGAACCAATAAGAGACTAGCTCTTGGTGTTGGGACAGGCACAGGTCACTCTATTTTCCCATCAGGAAGAAGAATTAACCACAGGCTCAGCCTGCCCCCCGGAACCAGAACAGGGCCTGAAGGGATCCTGCGCTTTTGCGGCCAGCTCCCAAAAACGCGAGTTGTAAAATGGAGGTTCAGGGCACTGCAATTCACAAACCTGCAGAATTATAAATGATAACTCTCGTCCACAGATATATTGAGGGAAGGCAAAGAAGAGGATTTGAAATCAAGGCAGAATTGCAGGAAACAGATTTCAGGAGGTAGATTCGAATCGCCTTTAAAGCACATGAAAAGTGGCAAAACGTTGAAAAAGATGCCCTTTTTGGCCAACCAAGCAACCTGGAAAGGCAAATCAGGGCTACAAAGAAGACTGGCTACCCATCGGTCAAAAGGGCCATGCTGAAAAACGTGTCAAAACCAGAAATGCAGGACAGGCCTTGGAGAAATGGGAGCCTTGCTACTCTGATGGGCGGGATGTAAATTGGCAACAGCCACTCTGGAGAAGTGTACGGTGAGTCCTGAAACATCTAAAAAACACAGCTTAGAGAGCATAGGGCACTTCCACTCATGGGGGTATAAATTGGGAAAATTAAAAATCAGCAAGACACAAGCACCCCAAAGTTGAGGGCTGCTCTGTTGACAAGGACCTCCACTTCATTCCACCTTAAATATCCCAGGAAAGAGAAAAATGGATAAAGAAGTTGTGGTCCTTATGTACAATGGAATATCACTCAGCCATGAAATCAATGTCATAAGGCTAGTAGCAGCATGATGAGTGGATTTAGGTACGAGGATTCTAAGTGAAATAAGTCACAGAGAAAAGGACACTTCTCATAAGGTATCACTTATAGAGGGAATGTAAAAACCGTTACACTTGAACTGAATTACAAAACAGAACAGAGTCACACATGCAGAAAACACACTATGGCTGCTTAACGGGAAAGGTGAGGTGGGGTGATACATAAAACAAGGGTTTCAAATTAGCTCAGATACCGTTCCATAAAACCAATATGTAATAGACAAGACCTACTCCTTGCTCAGAGAACTGGACTCAACACGCCCTATTCACCGCACGAGAATATATCTGACTAGTAATAATCTTAAAACCTATGTATTGATATCTCTCTGTTAGTGTGTCAAGTGGGTGTAAAGCGGCATAAACACAGCAGTGAAAAGCAGCTAAACCCCATTATAAAAATAAATTACTTTGAAAAACCCATGAAACAAAGACAGTGAAAGAGAGAGAAATTTTTACACAATGCGATCAGGGGCTGTGATGCAACCTGGATTGACCATATCTAGACCCACAGCTGGATGAGACATAAGGGTGGACACTCTTGGGGCTGAGAAGTTTGGTGAGGTTGGGTGAGCAAACGCAGACCCTTTAAAGTAATACTGCGTGGTACCCATCGCATGGGTCCCAAATCTCCAGGTTCAAGGGCATCTTCCTACATCGAAAACATGCATGAGAAACCCAGAAGATGGTACACCATGTGATGGGGAAAGGTTTCTAAAACGCACCTCATTTCTCATCTCCTTGTGCCCGGGTTCGCCATTCCAGCCGCCTTACTAGCAATCTCCCTACTTGGAGCATCAGCACCTTTAACCTCCTGTTCCGTACAGGTTGCAATTTGTCCTGAGGATGAACGGGAAAACGGGGAACCAATGAGAGCCTAGCTCTTGGTTTTGGGACAGGCACAGGTCACTCTATTTTACAATCAGGAAGAAAAATTAACCACAGGCTCAGCCTGCCCCCTGGAACCAGAAAAAGGCCTGAAGCCATCCTCTGCTTTTGCGGCCAGTGCTCAAATAAGCGAGTTGTAAAATGGAGCTTCAGGGCACTGCAATTCACAAACCTGCAGAGTTATAAATGATAACTCTCGTCCACAGATATATTGAGGGAAGGCAAAGAAGAGGATTTGAAATCAAGGCAGAATTGCAGGAAACAGATTTCAGGAGGTAGATTAGAATCGCCTTTAAAGCACATGAAAAGCGGCAAAACGTTGACAATGATGCCCTTGGCCAAAAAGGGCGTATGCGTTTTTTCCTGAATATATTCAGGAAAAAACGCATACGCCCTTTTTGGCCAACCAAGCAACCTGGAAAGGCAAATCAGGGCTACAAAGAAGACTGGCTACCCATCGGTCAAAAGGGCCATGCTGAAAAACGTGTCAAAACCAGAAATGCAGGACAGGCCATGGAGAAATGGGAGCCTTGCTACTCTGATGGGCGGGATGTAAATTGGCAACAGCCACTCTGGAGAAGTGTACGGTGAGTCCTGAAACATCTAAAAAACACAGCTTAGAGAGCATAGGGCACTTCCACTCATGGGGGTATAAATTGGGAAAATTAAAAATCAGCAAGACACAAGCACCCCAAAGTTGAGGGCTGCTCTGTTGACAAGGACCTCCACTTCATTCCACCTTAAATATCCCAGGAAAGAGAAAAATGGATAAAGAAGTTGTGGTCCTTATGTACAATGGAATATCACTCAGCCATGAAATCAATGTCATAAGGCTAGTAGCAGCATGATGAGTGGATTTAGGTACGACGATTCTAAGTGAAATAAGTCACACAGCAAAGGACACTTCTCATAAGGTATCACTGATAGAGGGAATGTAAAAACCGTTACACTTGAACTGAATTACAAAACAGAACACAGTCACACATGCAGAAAACACACTATGGCTGCTTAACGGGAAAGGTGAGGTAGGGTGATACATAAAACAAGGGTTTCAAATTAGCTCAGATACCGTTCCATAAACCCAATATGTAATAGACAAGACCTACTCCTTGCTCAGAGAACTGGACTCAACACGCCCTATTCACCGCACGAGAATATATCTGACTAGTAATAATCTTAAAACCTATGTATTGATATCTCTCTGTTAGTGTGTCAAGTGGGTGTAAAGCGGCATAAACACAGCAGTGAAAAGCAGCTAAACCCCATTATAAAAATAAATTACTTTGAAAAACCCATGAAACAAAGACAGTGAAAGAGAGAGAAATTTTTACACAATGCGATCAGGGGCTGTGATGCAACCTGGATTGACCATATCTAGACCCACAGCTGGATGAGACATAAGGGTGGACACTCTTGGGGCTGAGAAGTTTGGTGAGGTTGGGTGAGCAAACACAGACCCTTTAAAGTAATACTGCGTGGTACCCATCGCATGGGTCCCAAATCTCCAGGTTCAAGGGCATCTTCCTACATCGAAAACATGCATGAGAAACCCAGAAGATGGTACACCATGTGATGGGGAAAGGTTTCTAAAACGCACCTCATTTCTCATCTCCTTGTGCCCGGGTTCGCCATTCCAGCCGCCTTACTAGCAATCTCCCTACTTGGAGCATCAGCACCTTTAATCTCCTGTTCCGCACAGGTTGCAATTTGTCCTGAGGATGAACGGGAAGACGGGGAACCAATAAGAGACTAGCTCTTGGTGTTGGGACAGGCACAGGTCACTCTATTTTCCCATCAGGAAGAAGAATTAACCACAGGCTCAGCCTGCCCCCCGGAACCAGAACAGGGCCTGAAGGGATCCTGCGCTTTTGCGGCCAGCTCCCAAAAACGCGAGTTGTAAAATGGAGGTTCAGGGCACTGCAATTCACAAACCTGCAGAATTATAAATGATAACTCTCGTCCACAGATATATTGAGGGAAGGCAAAGAAGAGGATTTGAAATCAAGGCAGAATTGCAGGAAACAGATTTCAGGAGGTAGATTCGAATCGCCTTTAAAGCACATGAAAAGTGGCAAAACGTTGAAAAGATGCCCTTTTTGGCCAACCAAGCAACCTGGAAAGGCAAATCAGGGCTACAAAGAAGACTGGCTACCCATCGGTCAAAAGGGCCATGCTGAAAAACGTGTCAAAACCAGAAATGCAGGACAGGCCATGGAGAAATGGGAGCCTTGCTACTCTGATGGGCGGGATGTAAATTGGCAACAGCCACTCTGGAGAAGTGTACGGTGAGTCCTGAAACATCTAAAAAACACAGCTTAGAGAGCATAGGGCACTTCCACTCATGGGGGTATAAATTGGGAAAATTAAAAATCAGCAAGACACAAGCACCCCAAAGTTGAGGGCTGCTCTGTTGACAAGGACCTCCACTTCATTCCACCTTAAATATCCCAGGAAAGAGAAAAATGGATAAAGAAGTTGTGGTCCTTATGTACAATGGAATATCACTCAGCCATGAAATCAATGTCATAAGGCTAGTAGCAGCATGATGAGTGGATTTAGGTACGACGATTCTAAGTGAAATAAGTCACACAGAAAAGGACACTTCTCATAAGGTATCACTTATAGAGGGAATGTAAAAACCGTTACACTTGAACTGAATTACAAAACAGAACAGAGTCACACATGCAGAAAACACACTATGGCTGCTTAACGGGAAAGGTGAGGTGGGGTGATACATAAAACAAGGGTTTCAAATTAGCTCAGATACCGTTCCATAAACCCAATATGTAATAGACAAGACCTACTCCTTGCTCAGAGAACTGGACTCAACACGCCCTATTCACCGCACAAGAATATATCTGACTAGTAATAATCTTAAAACCTATGTATTGATATCTCTCTGTTAGTGTGTCAAGTGGGTGTAAAGCGGCATAAAGACAGCAGTGAAAAGCAGCTAAACCCCATTATAAAAATAAATTACTTTGAAAAACCCATGAAACAAAGACAGTGAAAGAGAGAGAAATTCTTACACAATGCGATCAGGGGCTGTGATGCAACCTGGATTGACCATATCTAGACCCACAGCTGGATGAGACATAAGGGTGGACACTCTTGGGGCTGAGAGGTTTGGTGAGGTTGGGTGAGCAAACGCAGACCCTTTAAAGTAATACTGCGTGGTACCCATCGCATGGGTCCCAAATCTCCAGGTTCAAGGGCATCTTCCTACATCGAAAACATGCATGAGAAACCCAGAAGATGGTACACCATGTGATGGGGAAAGGTTTCTAAAACGCACCTCATTTCTCATCTCCTTGTGCCCGGGTTCGCCATTCCAGCCGCCTTACTAGCAATCTCCCTACTTGGAGCATCAGCACCTTTAACCTCCTGTTCCGTACAGGTTGCAATTTGTCCTGAGGATGAACGGGAAAACGGGAAACCAATGAGAGCCTAGCTCTTGGTTTTGGGACAGGCACAGGTCACTCTATTTTACAATCAGGAAGAAAAATTAACCACAGGCTCAGCCTGCCCCCTGGAACCAGAACAAGGCCTGAAGCCATCCTCTGTTTTGCGGCCAGTGCTCAAATAAGCGAGTTGTAAAATGGAGCTTCAGGGCACTGCAATTCACAATCCTGCAGAGTTATAAATGATAACTCTCGTCCACAGATATATTGAGGGAAGGCAAAGAAGAGGATTTGAAATCAAGGCAGAATTGCAGGAAACAGATTTCAGGAGGTAGATTAGAATCGCCTTTGAAGCACATGAAAAGCGGCAAAACGTTGACAATGATGCCCTTGGCCAAAAAGGGCGTATGCGTTTTTTCCTGAATATATTTAGGAAAAAACGCATACGCCCTTTTTGGCCAACCAAGCAACCTGGAAAGGCAAATCAGGGCTACAAAGAAGACTCGCTACCCATCGGTCAAAAGGGCCATGCTGAAAAACTTGTCAAAACCAGAAATGCAGGACAGGCCATGGAGAAATGGGAGCCTTGCTACACTGATGGGCGGGATGTAAATTGCCAACAGCCACTCTGGAGAAGTGTACGGTGAGTCCTGAAACATCTAAAAAACACAGCTTAGAGAGCATAGGGCACTTCCACTCATGGGGGTATAAATTGCGAAAATAAAAAATCAGCAAGACACAAGCACCCCAAAGTTTAGGGCTGCTCTGTTGACAAGGACCTCCACTTCATTCCACCTTAAATATCCCAGGAAAGAGAAAAATGGATAAAGAAGTTGTGGTCCTTATGTACAATGGAATATCACTCAGCCATGAAATCAATGTCATAAGGCTAGTAGCAGCATGATGAGTGGATTTAGGTACGACGATTCTAAGTGAAATAAGTCACACAGCAAAGGACACTTCTCATAAGGTATCACTGATAGAGGGAATGTAAAAACCGTTACACTTGAACTGAATTACAAAACAGAACAGAGTCACACATGCAGAAAACACACTATGGCTGCTTAACGGGAAAGGTGAGGTGGGGTGATACATAAAACAAGGGTATCAAATTAGCTCAGATACCGTTCCATAAACCCAATATGTAATAGACAAGACCTACTCCTTGCTCAGAGAACTGGACTCAACACGCCCTATTCACCGCACAAGAATATATCTGACTAGTAATAATCTTAAAACCTATGTATTGATATCTCTCTGTTAGTGTGTCAAGTGGGTGTAAAGCGGCATAAACACAGCAGTGAAAAGCAGCTAAACCCCATTATAAAAATAAATTACTTTGAAAAACCCATGAAACAAAGACAGTGAAAGAGAGAGAAATTCTTACACAATGTGATCAGGGGCTGTGATGCAACCTGGATTGACCATATCTAGACCCACAGCTGGATGAGACATAAGGGTGGACACTCTTGGGGCTGAGAAGTTTGGTGAGGTTGGGTGAGCAAACACAGACCCTTTAAAGTAATACTGCGTGGTACCCATCGCATGGGTCCCAAATCTCCAGGTTCAAGGGCATCTTCCTACATCGAAAACATGCATGAGAAACCCAGAAGATGGTACACCATGTGATGGGGAAAGGTTTCTAAAACGCACCTCATTTCTCATCTCCTTGTGCCCGGGTTCGCCATTCCAGCCGCCTTACTAGCAATCTCCCTACTTGGAGCATCAGCACCTTTAATCTCCTGTTCTGTACAGGTTGCAATTTGTCCTGAGGATGAACGGGAAGACGGGGAACCAATAAGAGACTTGCTCTTGGTGTTGGGACAGGCACAGGTCACTCTATTTTCCCATCAGGAAGAAGAATTAACCACAGGCTCAGCCTGCCCCCCGGAACCAGAACAGGGCCTGAAGGGATCCTGCGCTTTTGCGGCCAGCTCCCAAAAACGCGAGTTGTAAAATGGAGGTTCAGGGCAGTGCAATTCACAAACCTGCAGAGTTATAAATGATAACTCTCGTCCAAAGATATATTGAGGGAAGGCAACGAAGAGGATTTGAAATCAAGGCAGAATTGCAGGAAACAGATTTCAGGAGGTAGATTAGAATCGCCTTTAAAGCACATGAAAAGCGGCAAAACGTTGACAATGATGCCCTTGGCCAAAAAGGGCGTATGCGTTTTTTCCTGAATATATTCAGGAAAAAACGCATACGCCCTTTTTGGCCAACCAAGCAACCTGGAAAGGCAAATCAGGGCTACAAAGAAGACTGGCTACCCATCGGTCAAAAGGGCCATGCTGAAAAACGTGTCAAAACCAGAAATGCAGGACAGGCCATGGAGAAATGGGAGCCTTGCTACTCTGATGGGCGGGATGTAAATTGGCAACAGCCACTCTGGAGAAGTGTACGGTGAGTCCTGAAACATCTAAAAAACACAGCTTAGAGAGCATAGGGCACTTCCACTCATGGGGGTATAAATTGGGAAAATTAAAAATCAGCAAGACACAAGCACCCCAAAGTTGAGGGCTGCTCTGTTGACAAGGACCTCCACTTCATTCCACCTTAAATATCCCAGGAAAGAGAAAAATGGATAAAGAAGTTGTGGTCCTTATGTACAATGGAATATCACTCAGCCATGAAATCAATGTCATAAGGCTAGTAGCAGCATGATGAGTGGATTTAGGTACGACGATTCTAAGTGAAATAAGTCACACAGCAAAGGACACTTCTCATAAGGTATCACTGATAGAGGGAATGTAAAAACCGTTACACTTGAACTGAATTACAAAACAGAACACAGTCACACATGCAGAAAACACACTATGGCTGCTTAACGGGAAAGGTGAGGTAGGGTGATACATAAAACAAGGGTTTCAAATTAGCTCAGATACCGTTCCATAAACCCAATATGTAATAGACAAGACCTACTCCTTGCTCAGAGAACTGGACTCAACACGCCCTATTCACCGCACGAGAATATATCTGACTAGTAATAATCTTAAAACCTATGTATTGATATCTCTCTGTTAGTGTGTCAAGTGGGTGTAAAGCGGCATAAACACAGCAGTGAAAAGCAGCTAAACCCCATTATAAAAATAAATTACTTTGAAAAACCCATGAAACAAAGACAGTGAAAGAGAGAGAAATTTTTACACAATGCGATCAGGGGCTGTGATGCAACCTGGATTGACCATATCTAGACCCACAGCTGGATGAGACATAAGGGTGGACACTCTTGGGGCTGAGAAGTTTGGTGAGGTTGGGTGAGCAAACACAGACCCTTTAAAGTAATACTGCGTGGTACCCATCGCATGGGTCCCAAATCTCCAGGTTCAAGGGCATCTTCCTACATCGAAAACATGCATGAGAAACCCAGAAGATGGTACACCATGTGATGGGGAAAGGTTTCTAAAACGCACCTCATTTCTCATCTCCTTGTGCCCGGGTTCGCCATTCCAGCCGCCTTACTAGCAATCTCCCTACTTGGAGCATCAGCACCTTTAATCTCCTGTTCCGCACAGGTTGCAATTTGTCCTGAGGATGAACGGGAAGACGGGGAACCAATAAGAGACTAGCTCTTGGTGTTGGGACAGGCACAGGTCACTCTATTTTCCCATCAGGAAGAAGAATTAACCACAGGCTCAGCCTGCCCCCCGGAACCAGAACAGGGCCTGAAGGGATCCTGCGCTTTTGCGGCCAGCTCCCAAAAACGCGAGTTGTAAAATGGAGGTTCAGGGCACTGCAATTCACAAACCTGCAGAATTATAAATGATAACTCTCGTCCACAGATATATTGAGGGAAGGCAAAGAAGAGGATTTGAAATCAAGGCAGAATTGCAGGAAACAGATTTCAGGAGGTAGATTCGAATCGCCTTTAAAGCACATGAAAAGTGGCAAAACGTTGAAAAAGATGCCCTTTTTGGCCAACCAAGCAACCTGGAAAGGCAAATCAGGGCTACAAAGAAGACTGGCTACCCATCGGTCAAAAGGGCCATGCTGAAAAACGTGTCAAAACCAGAAATGCAGGACAGGCCTTGGAGAAATGGGAGCCTTGCTACTCTGATGGGCGGGATGTAAATTGGCAACAGCCACTCTGGAGAAGTGTACGGTGAGTCCTGAAACATCTAAAAAACACAGCTTAGAGAGCATAGGGCACTTCCACTCATGGGGGTATAAATTGGGAAAATTAAAAATCAGCAAGACACAAGCACCCCAAAGTTGAGGGCTGCTCTGTTGACAAGGACCTCCACTTCATTCCACCTTAAATATCCCAGGAAAGAGAAAAATGGATAAAGAAGTTGTGGTCCTTATGTACAATGGAATATCACTCAGCCATGAAATCAATGTCATAAGGCTAGTAGCAGCATGATGAGTGGATTTAGGTACGAGGATTCTAAGTGAAATAAGTCACAGAGAAAAGGACACTTCTCATAAGGTATCACTTATAGAGGGAATGTAAAAACCGTTACACTTGAACTGAATTACAAAACAGAACAGAGTCACACATGCAGAAAACACACTATGGCTGCTTAACGGGAAAGGTGAGGTGGGGTGATACATAAAACAAGGGTTTCAAATTAGCTCAGATACCGTTCCATAAAACCAATATGTAATAGACAAGACCTACTCCTTGCTCAGAGAACTGGACTCAACACGCCCTATTCACCGCACAAGAATATATCTGACTAGTAATAATCTTAAAACCTATGTATTGATATCTCTCTGTTAGTGTGTCAAGTGGGTGTAAAGCGGCATAAACACAGCAGTGAAAAGCAGCTAAACCCCATTATAAAAATAAATTACTTTGAAAAACCCATGAAACAAAGACAGTGAAAGAGAGAGAAATTCTTACACAATGCGATCAGGGGCTGTGATGCAACCTGGATTGACCATATCTAGACCCACAGCTGGATGAGACATAAGGGTGGACACTCTTGGGGCTGAGAAGTTTGGTGAGGTTGGGTGAGCAAACGCAGACCCTTTAAAGTAATACTGCGTGGTACCCATCGCATGGGTCCCAAATCTCCAGGTTCAAGGGCATCTTCCTACATCGAAAACATGCATGAGAAACCCAGAAGATGGTACACCATGTGATGGGGAAAGGTTTCTAAAACGCACCTCATTTCTCATCTCCTTGTGCCCGGGTTCGCCATTCCAGCCGCCTTACTAGCAATCTCCCTACTTGGAGCATCAGCACCTTTAACCTCCTGTTCCGTACAGGTTGCAATTTGTCCTGAGGATGAACGGGAAAACGGGGAACCAATGAGAGCCTAGCTCTTGGTTTTGGGACAGGCACAGGTCACTCTATTTTACAATCAGGAAGAAAAATTAACCACAGGCTCAGCCTGCCCCCTGGAACCAGAACAAGGCCTGAAGCCATCCTCTGCTTTTGCGGCCAGTGCTCAAATAAGCGAGTTGTAAAATGGAGCTTCAGGGCACTGCAATTCACAAACCTGCAGAGTTATAAATGATAACTCTCGTCCACAGATATATTGAGGGAAGGCAAAGAAGAGGATTTGAAATCAAGGCAGAATTGCAGGAAACAGATTTCAGGAGGTAGATTAGAATCGCCTTTAAAGCACATGAAAAGCGGCAAAACGTTGACAATGATGCCCTTGGCCAAAAAGGGCGTATGCGTTTTTTCCTGAATATATTCAGGAAAAAAACGCATACGCCCTTTTTGGCCAACCAAGCAACCTGGAAAGGCAAATCAGGGCTACAAAGAAGACTCGCTACCCATCGGTCAAAAGGGCAATGCTGAAAAAAGTGTCAAAATCAGAAATGCAGGACAGGCCATGGAGAAATGGGAGCCTTGCTACACTGATGGGCGGGATGTAAATTGCCAACAGACACTCTGGAGAAGTGTACGGTGAGTCCTGAAACATCTAAAAAACACAGCTTAGAGAGCATAGGGCACTTCCACTCATGGGGGTATAAATTGGGAAAATGAAAAATCAGCAAGACACAAGCACCTCAAATTTAGGGCTGCTGTGGTGACAAGGACCTCCACTTCATTCCACCTTAAATATCCCAGGAAAGAGAAAAATGGATAAAGAACTTGTGGTCCTTATGTACAATGGAATATCACTCAGCCATGAAATCAATGTCATAAGGCTAGTAACAGCATGATGAGTGGATTTAGGTACGACCATTCTAAGTGAAAAAGTCAAACAGAAAAGGACACTTCTCCTAAGGTATCACTGATAGAGGGAATGTAAAAACCGTTACACTTGAACTGAATTACAAAACAGAACAGAGTCACACATGCAGAAAACACACTATGGCTGCTTAACGGGAAAGGTGAAGTGGGGTGATACATAAAACAAGGGTATCAAATTAGCTCAGATACCGTTCCATAAAGCCAATATGTAATAGACAAGACCTACTCCTTGCTCAGAGAACTGGACTCAACACGCCCTATTCACCGCACAAGAATATATCTGACTAGTAATAATCTTAAAACCTATGTATTGATATCTCTCTGTTAGTGTGTCAAGTGGGTGTAAAGCGGCATAAACACAGCAGTGAAAAGCAGCTAAACCCCATTATAAAAATAAATTACTTTGAAAAACCCATGAAACAAAGACAGTGAAAGAGAGAGAAATTCTTACACAATGCGATCAGGGGCTGTGATGCAACCTGGATTGACCATATCTAGACCCACAGCTGGATGAGACATAAGGGTGGACACTCTTGGGGCTGAGAAGTTTGGTGAGGTTGGGTGAGCAAACACAGACCCTTTAAAGTAATACTGCGTGGTACCCATCGCATGGGTCCCAAATCTCCAGGTTCAAGGGCATCTTCCTACATCGAAAACATGCATGAGAAACCCAGAAGATGGTACACCATGTGATGGGGAAAGGTTTCTAAAACGCACCTCATTTCTCATCTCCTTGTGCCCGGGTTCGCCATTCCAGCCGCCTTACTAGCAATCTCCCTACTTGGAGCATCAGCACCTTTAATCTCCTGTTCTGTACAGGTTGCAATTTGTCCTGAGGATGAACGGGAAGACGGGGAACCAATAAGAGACTAGCTCTTGGTGTTGGGACAGGCACAGGTCACTCTATTTTCCCATCAGGAAGAAGAATTAACCACAGGCTCAGCCTGCCCCCCGGAACCAGAACAGGGCCTGAAGGGATCCTGCGCTTTTGCGGCCAGCTCCCAAAAACACGAGTTGTAAAATGGAGGTTCAGGGCAGTGCAATTCACAAACCTGCAGAGTTATAAATGATAACTCTCGTCCAAAGATATATTGAGGGAAGGCAATGAAGAGGATTTGAAATCAAGGCAGAATTGCAGGAAACAGATTTCAGGAGGTAGATTCGAATCGCCTTTAAAGCACATGAAAAGCGGCAAAACGTTGAAAAAGATGCCCTTGGCCAAAAAGGGCGTATGCGTTTTTTCCTGAATATATTCAGGAAAAAACGCATACGCCCTTTTTGGCCAACGAAGCAACCTGGAAAGGCAAATCAGGGCTACAAAAAGACTCGCTACCCATCGGTCAAAAGGGCCATGCTGAAAAACTTGTCAAAACCAGAAATGCAGGACAGGCCATGGAGAAATGGGAGCCTTGCTACACTGATGGGCGGGATGTAAATTGCCAACAGCCACTCTGGAGAAGTGTACGGTGAGTCCTGAAACATCTAAAAAACACAGCTTAGAGAGCATAGGGCACTTCCACTCATGGGGGTATAAATTGCGAAAATGAAAAATCAGCAAGACACAAGCACCCCAAAGTTTAGGGCTGCTCTGTTGACAAGGACCTCCACTTCATTCCACCTTAAATATCCCAGGAAAGAGAAAAATGGATAAAGAAGTTGTGGTCCTTATGTACAATGGAATATCACTCAGCCATGAAATCAATGTCATAAGGCTAGTAGCAGCATGATGAGTGGATTTAGGTACGACGATTCTAAGTGAAATAAGTCACCCAGAAAAGGACACTTCTCATAAGGTATCACTGATAGAGGGAATGTAAAAACCGTTACACTTGAACTGAATTACAAAACAGAACAGAGTCACACATGCAGAAAACACACTATGGCTGCTTAACGGGAAAGGTGAGGTGGGGTGATACATAAAACAAGGGTATCAAATTAGCTCAGATACCGTTCCATAAACCCAATATGTAGTAGACAAGACCTACTCCTTGCTCAGAGAACTGGACTCAACACGCCCTATTCACCGCACAAGAATATATCTGACTAGTAATAATCTTAAAACCTATGTATTGATATCTCTCTGTTAGTGTGTCAAGTGGGTGTAAAGCGGCATAAACACAGCAGTGAAAAGCAGCTAAACCCCATTATAAAAATAAATTACTTTGAAAAACCCATGAAACAAAGACAGTGAAAGAGAGAGAAATTCTTACAAATGCGATCAGGGGCTGTGATGCAACCTGGATTGACCATATCTAGACCCACACCTGGATGAGACATAAGGGTGGACACTCTTGGGGCTGAGAAGTTTGGTGAGGTTGGGTGAGAAAACACAGACCCTTTAAAGTAATACTGCGTGGTACCCATCGCATGGGTCCCAAATCTCCAGGTTCAAGGGCATCTTCCTACATCGAAAACATGCATGAGAAACCCAGAAGATGGTACACCATGTGATGGGGAAAGGTTTCTAAAACGCACCTCATTTCTCATCTCCTTGTGCCCGGGTTCGCCATTCCAGCCGCCTTACTAGCAATCTCCCTACTTGGAGCATCAGCACCTTTAACCTCCTGTTCCGTACAGGTTGCAATTTGTCCTGAGGATGAACGGGAAAACGGGGAACCAATGAGAGCCTAGCTCTTGGTTTTGGGACAGGCACAGGTCACTCTATTTTACAATCAGGAAGAAAAATTAACCACAGGCTCAGCCTGCCCCCTGGAACCAGAACAAGGCCTGAAGCCATCCTCTGCTTTTGCGGCCAGTGCTCAAATAAGCGAGTTGTAAAATGGAGCTTCAGGGCACTGCAATTCACAAACCTGCAGAGTTATAAATGATAACTCTCGTCCACAGATATATTGAGGGAAGGCAAAGAAGAGGATTTGAAATCAAGGCAGAATTGCAGGAAACAGATTTCAGGAGGTAGATTAGAATCGCCTTTAAAGCACATGAAAAGCGGCAAAACGTTGACAATGATGCCCTTGGCCAAAAAGGGCGTATGCGTTTTTTCCTGAATATATTCAGGAAAAAACGCATACGCCCTTTTTGGCCAACCAAGCAACCTGGAAAGGCAAATCAGGGCTACAAAGAAGACTGGCTACCCATCGGTCAAAAGGGCCATGCTGAAAAACGTGTCAAAACCAGAAATGCAGGACAGGCCATGGAGAAATGGGAGCCTTGCTACTCTGATGGGCGGGATGTAAATTGGCAACAGCCACTCTGGAGAAGTGTACGGTGAGTCCTGAAACATCTAAAAAACACAGCTTAGAGAGCATAGGGCACTTCCACTCATGGGGGTATAAATTGGGAAAATTAAAAATCAGCAAGACACAAGCACCCCAAAGTTGAGGGCTGCTCTGTTGACAAGGACCTCCACTTCATTCCACCTTAAATATCCCAGGAAAGAGAAAAATGGATAAAGAAGTTGTGGTCCTTATGTACAATGGAATATCACTCAGCCATGAAATCAATGTCATAAGGCTAGTAGCAGCATGATGAGTGGATTTAGGTACGACGATTCTAAGTGAAATAAGTCACACAGCAAAGGACACTTCTCATAAGGTATCACTGATAGAGGGAATGTAAAAACCGTTACACTTGAACTGAATTACAAAACAGAACACAGTCACACATGCAGAAAACACACTATGGCTGCTTAACGGGAAAGGTGAGGTAGGGTGATACATAAAACAAGGGTTTCAAATTAGCTCAGATACCGTTCCATAAACCCAATATGTAATAGACAAGACCTACTCCTTGCTCAGAGAACTGGACTCAACACGCCCTATTCACCGCACGAGAATATATCTGACTAGTAATAATCTTAAAACCTATGTATTGATATCTCTCTGTTAGTGTGTCAAGTGGGTGTAAAGCGGCATAAACACAGCAGTGAAAAGCAGCTAAACCCCATTATAAAAATAAATTACTTTGAAAAACCCATGAAACAAAGACAGTGAAAGAGAGAGAAATTTTTACACAATGCGATCAGGGGCTGTGATGCAACCTGGATTGACCATATCTAGACCCACAGCTGGATGAGACATAAGGGTGGACACTCTTGGGGCTGAGAAGTTTGGTGAGGTTGGGTGAGCAAACACAGACCCTTTAAAGTAATACTGCGTGGTACCCATCGCATGGGTCCCAAATCTCCAGGTTCAAGGGCATCTTCCTACATCGAAAACATGCATGAGAAACCCAGAAGATGGTACACCATGTGATGGGGAAAGGTTTCTAAAACGCACCTCATTTCTCATCTCCTTGTGCCCGGGTTCGCCATTCCAGCCGCCTTACTAGCAATCTCCCTACTTGGAGCATCAGCACCTTTAATCTCCTGTTCCGCACAGGTTGCAATTTGTCCTGAGGATGAACGGGAAGACGGGGAACCAATAAGAGACTAGCTCTTGGTGTTGGGACAGGCACAGGTCACTCTATTTTCCCATCAGGAAGAAGAATTAACCACAGGCTCAGCCTGCCCCCCGGAACCAGAACAGGGCCTGAAGGGATCCTGCGCTTTTGCGGCCAGCTCCCAAAAACGCGAGTTGTAAAATGGAGGTTCAGGGCACTGCAATTCACAAACCTGCAGAATTATAAATGATAACTCTCGTCCACAGATATATTGAGGGAAGGCAAAGAAGAGGATTTGAAATCAAGGCAGAATTGCAGGAAACAGATTTCAGGAGGTAGATTCGAATCGCCTTTAAAGCACATGAAAAGTGGCAAAACGTTGAAAAGATGCCCTTTTTGGCCAACCAAGCAACCTGGAAAGGCAAATCAGGGCTACAAAGAAGACTGGCTACCCATCGGTCAAAAGGGCCATGCTGAAAAACGTGTCAAAACCAGAAATGCAGGACAGGCCATGGAGAAATGGGAGCCTTGCTACTCTGATGGGCGGGATGTAAATTGGCAACAGCCACTCTGGAGAAGTGTACGGTGAGTCCTGAAACATCTAAAAAACACAGCTTAGAGAGCATAGGGCACTTCCACTCATGGGGGTATAAATTGGGAAAATTAAAAATCAGCAAGACACAAGCACCCCAAAGTTGAGGGCTGCTCTGTTGACAAGGACCTCCACTTCATTCCACCTTAAATATCCCAGGAAAGAGAAAAATGGATAAAGAAGTTGTGGTCCTTATGTACAATGGAATATCACTCAGCCATGAAATCAATGTCATAAGGCTAGTAGCAGCATGATGAGTGGATTTAGGTACGACGATTCTAAGTGAAATAAGTCACACAGAAAAGGACACTTCTCATAAGGTATCACTTATAGAGGGAATGTAAAAACCGTTACACTTGAACTGAATTACAAAACAGAACAGAGTCACACATGCAGAAAACACACTATGGCTGCTTAACGGGAAAGGTGAGGTGGGGTGATACATAAAACAAGGGTTTCAAATTAGCTCAGATACCGTTCCATAAACCCAATATGTAATAGACAAGACCTACTCCTTGCTCAGAGAACTGGACTCAACACGCCCTATTCACCGCACAAGAATATATCTGACTAGTAATAATCTTAAAACCTATGTATTGATATCTCTCTGTTAGTGTGTCAAGTGGGTGTAAAGCGGCATAAAGACAGCAGTGAAAAGCAGCTAAACCCCATTATAAAAATAAATTACTTTGAAAAACCCATGAAACAAAGACAGTGAAAGAGAGAGAAATTCTTACACAATGTGATCAGGGGCTGTGATGCAACCTGGATTGACCATATCTAGACCCACAGCTGGATGAGACATAAGGGTGGACACTCTTGGGGCTGAGAGGTTTGGTGAGGTTGGGTGAGCAAACGCAGACCCTTTAAAGTAATACTGCGTGGTACCCATCGCATGGGTCCCAAATCTCCAGGTTCAAGGGCATCTTCCTACATCGAAAACATGCATGAGAAACCCAGAAGATGGTACACCATGTGATGGGGAAAGGTTTCTAAAACGCACCTCATTTCTCATCTCCTTGTGCCCGGGTTCGCCATTCCAGCCGCCTTACTAGCAATCTCCCTACTTGGAGCATCAGCACCTTTAATCTCCTGTTCCGTACAGGTTGCAATTTGTCCTGAGGATGAACGGGAAAACGGGAAACCAATGAGAGCCTAGCTCTTGGTGTTGGGACAGGCACAGGTCACTCTATTTTCCCATCAGGAAGAAGAATTAACCACAGGCTCAGCCTGCCCCCCGGAACCAGAACAGGGCCTGAAGGGATCCTGCGCTTTTGCGGCCAGCTCCCAAAAACGCGAGTTGTAAAATGGAGGTTCAGGGCAGTGCAATTCACAAACCTGCAGAGTTATAAATGATAACTCTCGTCCAAAGATATATTGAGGGAAGGCAACGAAGAGGATTTGAAATCAAGGCAGAATTGCAGGAAACAGATTTCAGGAGGTAGATTAGAATCGCCTTTGAAGCACATGAAAAGCGGCAAAACGTTGACAATGATGCCCTTGGCCAAAAAGGGCGTATGCGTTTTTTCCTGAATATATTCAGGAAAAAACGCATACGCCCTTTTTGGCCAACCAAGCAACCTGGAAAGGCAAATCAGGGCTACAAAGAAGACTGGCTACCCATCGGTCAAAAGGGCCATGCTGAAAAACGTGTCAAAACCAGAAATGCAGGACAGGCCATGGAGAAATGGGAGCCTTGCTACTCTGATGGGCGGGATGTAAATTGGCAACAGCCACTCTGGAGAAGTGTACGGTGAGTCCTGAAACATCTAAAAAACACAGCTTAGAGAGCATAGGGCACTTCCACTCATGGGGGTATAAATTGGGAAAATTAAAAATCAGCAAGACACAAGCACCCCAAAGTTGAGGGCTGCTCTGTTGACAAGGACCTCCACTTCATTCCACCTTAAATATCCCAGGAAAGAGAAAAATGGATAAAGAAGTTGTGGTCCTTATGTACAATGGAATATCACTCAGCCATGAAATCAATGTCATAAGGCTAGTAGCAGCATGATGAGTGGATTTAGGTACGACGATTCTAAGTGAAATAAGTCACACAGCAAAGGACACTTCTCATAAGGTATCACTGATAGAGGGAATGTAAAAACCGTTACACTTGAACTGAATTACAAAACAGAACACAGTCACACATGCAGAAAACACACTATGGCTGCTTAACGGGAAAGGTGAGGTGGGGTGATACATAAAACAAGGGTTTCAAATTAGCTCAGATACCGTTCCATAAACCCAATATGTAATAGACAAGACCTACTCCTTGCTCAGAGAACTGGACTCAACACGCCCTATTCACCGCACGAGAATATATCTGACTAGTAATAATCTTAAAACCTATGTATTGATATCTCTCTGTTAGTGTGTCAAGTGGGTGTAAAGCGGCATAAACACAGCAGTGAAAAGCAGCTAAACCCCATTATAAAAATAAATTACTTTGAAAAACCCATGAAACAAAGACAGTGAAAGAGAGAGAAATTTTTACACAATGCGATCAGGGGCTGTGATGCAACCTGGATTGACCATATCTAGACCCACAGCTGGATGAGACATAAGGGTGGACACTCTTGGGGCTGAGAAGTTTGGTGAGGTTGGGTGAGCAAACACAGACCCTTTAAAGTAATACTGCGTGGTACCCATCGCATGGGTCCCAAATCTCCAGGTTCAAGGGCATCTTCCTACATCGAAAACATGCATGAGAAACCCAGAAGATGGTACACCATGTGATGGGGAAAGGTTTCTAAAACGCACCTCATTTCTCATCTCCTTGTGCCCGGGTTCGCCATTCCAGCCGCCTTACTAGCAATCTCCCTACTTGGAGCATCAGCACCTTTAATCTCCTGTTCCGCACAGGTTGCAATTTGTCCTGAGGATGAACGGGAAGACGGGGAACCAATAAGAGACTAGCTCTTGGTGTTGGGACAGGCACAGGTCACTCTATTTTCCCATCAGGAAGAAGAATTAACCACAGGCTCAGCCTGCCCCCCGGAACCAGAACAGGGCCTGAAGGGATCCTGCGCTTTTGCGGCCAGCTCCCAAAAACGCGAGTTGTAAAATGGAGGTTCAGGGCACTGCAATTCACAAACCTGCAGAATTATAAATGATAACTCTCGTCCACAGATATATTGAGGGAAGGCAAAGAAGAGGATTTGAAATCAAGGCAGAATTGCAGGAAACAGATTTCAGGAGGTAGATTCGAATCGCCTTTAAAGCACATGAAAAGTGGCAAAACGTTGAAAAAGATGCCCTTTTTGGCCAACCAAGCAACCTGGAAAGGCAAATCAGGGCTACAAAGAAGACTGGCTACCCATCGGTCAAAAGGGCCATGCTGAAAAACGTGTCAAAACCAGAAATGCAGGACAGGCCTTGGAGAAATGGGAGCCTTGCTACTCTGATGGGCGGGATGTAAATTGGCAACAGCCACTCTGGAGAAGTGTACGGTGAGTCCTGAAACATCTAAAAAACACAGCTTAGAGAGCATAGGGCACTTCCACTCATGGGGGTATAAATTGGGAAAATTAAAAATCAGCAAGACACAAGCACCCCAAAGTTGAGGGCTGCTCTGTTGACAAGGACCTCCACTTCATTCCACCTTAAATATCCCAGGAAAGAGAAAAATGGATAAAGAAGTTGTGGTCCTTATGTACAATGGAATATCACTCAGCCATGAAATCAATGTCATAAGGCTAGTAGCAGCATGATGAGTGGATTTAGGTACGAGGATTCTAAGTGAAATAAGTCACAGAGAAAAGGACACTTCTCATAAGGTATCACTTATAGAGGGAATGTAAAAACCGTTACACTTGAACTGAATTACAAAACAGAACAGAGTCACACATGCAGAAAACACACTATGGCTGCTTAACGGGAAAGGTGAGGTGGGGTGATACATAAAACAAGGGTTTCAAATTAGCTCAGATACCGTTCCATAAAACCAATATGTAATAGACAAGACCTACTCCTTGCTCAGAGAACTGGACTCAACACGCCCTATTCACCGCACAAGAATATATCTGACTAGTAATAATCTTAAAACCTATGTATTGATATCTCTCTGTTAGTGTGTCAAGTGGGTGTAAAGCGGCATAAACACAGCAGTGAAAAGCAGCTAAACCCCATTATAAAAATAAATTACTTTGAAAAACCCATGAAACAAAGACAGTGAAAGAGAGAGAAATTCTTACACAATGCGATCAGGGGCTGTGATGCAACCTGGATTGACCATATCTAGACCCACAGCTGGATGAGACATAAGGGTGGACACTCTTGGGGCTGAGAAGTTTGGTGAGGTTGGGTGAGCAAACGCAGACCCTTTAAAGTAATACTGCGTGGTACCCATCGCATGGGTCCCAAATCTCCAGGTTCAAGGGCATCTTCCTACATCGAAAACATGCATGAGAAACCCAGAAGATGGTACACCATGTGATGGGGAAAGGTTTCTAAAACGCACCTCATTTCTCATCTCCTTGTGCCCGGGTTCGCCATTCCAGCCGCCTTACTAGCAATCTCCCTACTTGGAGCATCAGCACCTTTAACCTCCTGTTCCGTACAGGTTGCAATTTGTCCTGAGGATGAACGGGAAAACGGGGAACCAATGAGAGCCTAGCTCTTGGTTTTGGGACAGGCACAGGTCACTCTATTTTACAATCAGGAAGAAAAATTAACCACAGGCTCAGCCTGCCCCCTGGAACCAGAACAAGGCCTGAAGCCATCCTCTGCTTTTGCGGCCAGTGCTCAAATAAGCGAGTTGTAAAATGGAGCTTCAGGGCACTGCAATTCACAAACCTGCAGAGTTATAAATGATAACTCTCGTCCACAGATATATTGAGGGAAGGCAAAGAAGAGGATTTGAAATCAAGGCAGAATTGCAGGAAACAGATTTCAGGAGGTAGATTAGAATCGCCTTTAAAGCACATGAAAAGCGGCAAAACGTTGACAATGATGCCCTTGGCCAAAAAGGGCGTATGCGTTTTTTCCTGAATATATTCAGGAAAAAAACGCATACGCCCTTTTTGGCCAACCAAGCAACCTGGAAAGGCAAATCAGGGCTACAAAGAAGACTCGCTACCCATCGGTCAAAAGGGCAATGCTGAAAAAAGTGTCAAAATCAGAAATGCAGGACAGGCCATGGAGAAATGGGAGCCTTGCTACACTGATGGGCGGGATGTAAATTGCCAACAGACACTCTGGAGAAGTGTACGGTGAGTCCTGAAACATCTAAAAAACACAGCTTAGAGAGCATAGGGCACTTCCACTCATGGGGGTATAAATTGGGAAAATGAAAAATCAGCAAGACACAAGCACCTCAAATTTAGGGCTGCTGTGGTGACAAGGACCTCCACTTCATTCCACCTTAAATATCCCAGGAAAGAGAAAAATGGATAAAGAACTTGTGGTCCTTATGTACAATGGAATATCACTCAGCCATGAAATCAATGTCATAAGGCTAGTAACAGCATGATGAGTGGATTTAGGTACGACCATTCTAAGTGAAAAAGTCAAACAGAAAAGGACACTTCTCCTAAGGTATCACTGATAGAGGGAATGTAAAAACCGTTACACTTGAACTGAATTACAAAACAGAACAGAGTCACACATGCAGAAAACACACTATGGCTGCTTAACGGGAAAGGTGAAGTGGGGTGATACATAAAACAAGGGTATCAAATTAGCTCAGATACCGTTCCATAAAGCCAATATGTAATAGACAAGACCTACTCCTTGCTCAGAGAACTGGACTCAACACGCCCTATTCACCGCACAAGAATATATCTGACTAGTAATAATCTTAAAACCTATGTATTGATATCTCTCTGTTAGTGTGTCAAGTGGGTGTAAAGCGGCATAAACACAGCAGTGAAAAGCAGCTAAACCCCATTATAAAAATAAATTACTTTGAAAAACCCATGAAACAAAGACAGTGAAAGAGAGAGAAATTCTTACACAATGCGATCAGGGGCTGTGATGCAACCTGGATTGACCATATCTAGACCCACAGCTGGATGAGACATAAGGGTGGACACTCTTGGGGCTGAGAAGTTTGGTGAGGTTGGGTGAGCAAACACAGACCCTTTAAAGTAATACTGCGTGGTACCCATCGCATGGGTCCCAAATCTCCAGGTTCAAGGGCATCTTCCTACATCGAAAACATGCATGAGAAACCCAGAAGATGGTACACCATGTGATGGGGAAAGGTTTCTAAAACGCACCTCATTTCTCATCTCCTTGTGCCCGGGTTCGCCATTCCAGCCGCCTTACTAGCAATCTCCCTACTTGGAGCATCAGCACCTTTAATCTCCTGTTCTGTACAGGTTGCAATTTGTCCTGAGGATGAACGGGAAGACGGGGAACCAATAAGAGACTAGCTCTTGGTGTTGGGACAGGCACAGGTCACTCTATTTTCCCATCAGGAAGAAGAATTAACCACAGGCTCAGCCTGCCCCCCGGAACCAGAACAGGGCCTGAAGGGATCCTGCGCTTTTGCGGCCAGCTCCCAAAAACACGAGTTGTAAAATGGAGGTTCAGGGCAGTGCAATTCACAAACCTGCAGAGTTATAAATGATAACTCTCGTCCAAAGATATATTGAGGGAAGGCAATGAAGAGGATTTGAAATCAAGGCAGAATTGCAGGAAACAGATTTCAGGAGGTAGATTCGAATCGCCTTTAAAGCACATGAAAAGCGGCAAAACGTTGAAAAAGATGCCCTTGGCCAAAAAGGGCGTATGCGTTTTTTCCTGAATATATTCAGGAAAAAACGCATACGCCCTTTTTGGCCAACGAAGCAACCTGGAAAGGCAAATCAGGGCTACAAAAAGACTCGCTACCCATCGGTCAAAAGGGCCATGCTGAAAAACGTGTCAAAACCAGAAATGCAGGACAGGCCATGGAGAAATGGGAGCCTTGCTACACTGATGGGCGGGATGTAAATTGCCAACAGCCACTCTGGAGAAGTGTACGGTGAGTCCTGAAACATCTAAAAAACACAGCTTAGAGAGCATAGGGCACTTCCACTCATGGGGGTATAAATTGCGAAAATGAAAAATCAGCAAGACACAAGCACCCCAAAGTTTAGGGCTGCTCTGTTGACAAGGACCTCCACTTCATTCCACCTTAAATATCCCAGGAAAGAGAAAAATGGATAAAGAAGTTGTGGTCCTTATGTACAATGGAATATCACTCAGCCATGAAATCAATGTCATAAGGCTAGTAGCAGCATGATGAGTGGATTTAGGTACGACGATTCTAAGTGAAATAAGTCACCCAGAAAAGGACACTTCTCATAAGGTATCACTGATAGAGGGAATGTAAAAACCGTTACACTTGAACTGAATTACAAAACAGAACAGAGTCACACATGCAGAAAACACACTATGGCTGCTTAACGGGAAAGGTGAGGTGGGGTGATACATAAAACAAGGGTATCAAATTAGCTCAGATACCGTTCCATAAACCCAATATGTAGTAGACAAGACCTACTCCTTGCTCAGAGAACTGGACTCAACACGCCCTATTCACCGCACAAGAATATATCTGACTAGTAATAATCTTAAAACCTATGTATTGATATCTCTCTGTTAGTGTGTCAAGTGGGTGTAAAGCGGCATAAACACAGCAGTGAAAAGCAGCTAAACCCCATTATAAAAATAAATTACTTTGAAAAACCCATGAAACAAAGACAGTGAAAGAGAGAGAAATTCTTACAAATGCGATCAGGGGCTGTGATGCAACCTGGATTGACCATATCTAGACCCACACCTGGATGAGACATAAGGGTGGACACTCTTGGGGCTGAGAAGTTTGGTGAGGTTGGGTGAGAAAACACAGACCCTTTAAAGTAATACTGCGTGGTACCCATCGCATGGGTCCCAAATCTCCAGGTTCAAGGGCATCTTCCTACATCGAAAACATGCATGAGAAACCCAGAAGATGGTACACCATGTGATGGGGAAAGGTTTCTAAAACGCACCTCATTTCTCATCTCCTTGTGCCCGGGTTCGCCATTCCAGCCGCCTTACTAGCAATCTCCCTACTTGGAGCATCAGCACCTTTAACCTCCTGTTCCGTACAGGTTGCAATTTGTCCTGAGGATGAACGGGAAAACGGGGAACCAATGAGAGCCTAGCTCTTGGTTTTGGGACAGGCACAGGTCACTCTATTTTACAATCAGGAAGAAAAATTAACCACAGGCTCAGCCTGCCCCCTGGAACCAGAACAAGGCCTGAAGCCATCCTCTGCTTTTGCGGCCAGTGCTCAAATAAGCGAGTTGTAAAATGGAGCTTCAGGGCACTGCAATTCACAAACCTGCAGAGTTATAAATGATAACTCTCGTCCACAGATATATTGAGGGAAGGCAAAGAAGAGGATTTGAAATCAAGGCAGAATTGCAGGAAACAGATTTCAGGAGGTAGATTAGAATCGCCTTTAAAGCACATGAAAAGCGGCAAAACGTTGACAATGATGCCCTTGGCCAAAAAGGGCGTATGCGTTTTTTCCTGAATATATTCAGGAAAAAACGCATACGCCCTTTTTGGCCAACCAAGCAACCTGGAAAGGCAAATCAGGGCTACAAAGAAGACTGGCTACCCATCGGTCAAAAGGGCCATGCTGAAAAACGTGTCAAAACCAGAAATGCAGGACAGGCCATGGAGAAATGGGAGCCTTGCTACTCTGATGGGCGGGATGTAAATTGGCAACAGCCACTCTGGAGAAGTGTACGGTGAGTCCTGAAACATCTAAAAAACACAGCTTAGAGAGCATAGGGCACTTCCACTCATGGGGGTATAAATTGGGAAAATTAAAAATCAGCAAGACACAAGCACCCCAAAGTTGAGGGCTGCTCTGTTGACAAGGACCTCCACTTCATTCCACCTTAAATATCCCAGGAAAGAGAAAAATGGATAAAGAAGTTGTGGTCCTTATGTACAATGGAATATCACTCAGCCATGAAATCAATGTCATAAGGCTAGTAGCAGCATGATGAGTGGATTTAGGTACGACGATTCTAAGTGAAATAAGTCACACAGCAAAGGACACTTCTCATAAGGTATCACTGATAGAGGGAATGTAAAAACCGTTACACTTGAACTGAATTACAAAACAGAACACAGTCACACATGCAGAAAACACACTATGGCTGCTTAACGGGAAAGGTGAGGTAGGGTGATACATAAAACAAGGGTTTCAAATTAGCTCAGATACCGTTCCATAAACCCAATATGTAATAGACAAGACCTACTCCTTGCTCAGAGAACTGGACTCAACACGCCCTATTCACCGCACGAGAATATATCTGACTAGTAATAATCTTAAAACCTATGTATTGATATCTCTCTGTTAGTGTGTCAAGTGGGTGTAAAGCGGCATAAACACAGCAGTGAAAAGCAGCTAAACCCCATTATAAAAATAAATTACTTTGAAAAACCCATGAAACAAAGACAGTGAAAGAGAGAGAAATTTTTACACAATGCGATCAGGGGCTGTGATGCAACCTGGATTGACCATATCTAGACCCACAGCTGGATGAGACATAAGGGTGGACACTCTTGGGGCTGAGAAGTTTGGTGAGGTTGGGTGAGCAAACACAGACCCTTTAAAGTAATACTGCGTGGTACCCATCGCATGGGTCCCAAATCTCCAGGTTCAAGGGCATCTTCCTACATCGAAAACATGCATGAGAAACCCAGAAGATGGTACACCATGTGATGGGGAAAGGTTTCTAAAACGCACCTCATTTCTCATCTCCTTGTGCCCGGGTTCGCCATTCCAGCCGCCTTACTAGCAATCTCCCTACTTGGAGCATCAGCACCTTTAATCTCCTGTTCCGCACAGGTTGCAATTTGTCCTGAGGATGAACGGGAAGACGGGGAACCAATAAGAGACTAGCTCTTGGTGTTGGGACAGGCACAGGTCACTCTATTTTCCCATCAGGAAGAAGAATTAACCACAGGCTCAGCCTGCCCCCCGGAACCAGAACAGGGCCTGAAGGGATCCTGCGCTTTTGCGGCCAGCTCCCAAAAACGCGAGTTGTAAAATGGAGGTTCAGGGCACTGCAATTCACAAACCTGCAGAATTATAAATGATAACTCTCGTCCACAGATATATTGAGGGAAGGCAAAGAAGAGGATTTGAAATCAAGGCAGAATTGCAGGAAACAGATTTCAGGAGGTAGATTCGAATCGCCTTTAAAGCACATGAAAAGTGGCAAAACGTTGAAAAGATGCCCTTTTTGGCCAACCAAGCAACCTGGAAAGGCAAATCAGGGCTACAAAGAAGACTGGCTACCCATCGGTCAAAAGGGCCATGCTGAAAAACGTGTCAAAACCAGAAATGCAGGACAGGCCATGGAGAAATGGGAGCCTTGCTACTCTGATGGGCGGGATGTAAATTGGCAACAGCCACTCTGGAGAAGTGTACGGTGAGTCCTGAAACATCTAAAAAACACAGCTTAGAGAGCATAGGGCACTTCCACTCATGGGGGTATAAATTGGGAAAATTAAAAATCAGCAAGACACAAGCACCCCAAAGTTGAGGGCTGCTCTGTTGACAAGGACCTCCACTTCATTCCACCTTAAATATCCCAGGAAAGAGAAAAATGGATAAAGAAGTTGTGGTCCTTATGTACAATGGAATATCACTCAGCCATGAAATCAATGTCATAAGGCTAGTAGCAGCATGATGAGTGGATTTAGGTACGACGATTCTAAGTGAAATAAGTCACACAGAAAAGGACACTTCTCATAAGGTATCACTTATAGAGGGAATGTAAAAACCGTTACACTTGAACTGAATTACAAAACAGAACAGAGTCACACATGCAGAAAACACACTATGGCTGCTTAACGGGAAAGGTGAGGTGGGGTGATACATAAAACAAGGGTTTCAAATTAGCTCAGATACCGTTCCATAAACCCAATATGTAATAGACAAGACCTACTCCTTGCTCAGAGAACTGGACTCAACACGCCCTATTCACCGCACAAGAATATATCTGACTAGTAATAATCTTAAAACCTATGTATTGATATCTCTCTGTTAGTGTGTCAAGTGGGTGTAAAGCGGCATAAAGACAGCAGTGAAAAGCAGCTAAACCCCATTATAAAAATAAATTACTTTGAAAAACCCATGAAACAAAGACAGTGAAAGAGAGAGAAATTCTTACACAATGTGATCAGGGGCTGTGATGCAACCTGGATTGACCATATCTAGACCCACAGCTGGATGAGACATAAGGGTGGACACTCTTGGGGCTGAGAGGTTTGGTGAGGTTGGGTGAGCAAACGCAGACCCTTTAAAGTAATACTGCGTGGTACCCATCGCATGGGTCCCAAATCTCCAGGTTCAAGGGCATCTTCCTACATCGAAAACATGCATGAGAAACCCAGAAGATGGTACACCATGTGATGGGGAAAGGTTTCTAAAACGCACCTCATTTCTCATCTCCTTGTGCCCGGGTTCGCCATTCCAGCCGCCTTACTAGCAATCTCCCTACTTGGAGCATCAGCACCTTTAATCTCCTGTTCCGTACAGGTTGCAATTTGTCCTGAGGATGAACGGGAAAACGGGAAACCAATGAGAGCCTAGCTCTTGGTGTTGGGACAGGCACAGGTCACTCTATTTTCCCATCAGGAAGAAGAATTAACCACAGGCTCAGCCTGCCCCCCGGAACCAGAACAGGGCCTGAAGGGATCCTGCGCTTTTGCGGCCAGCTCCCAAAAACGCGAGTTGTAAAATGGAGGTTCAGGGCAGTGCAATTCACAAACCTGCAGAGTTATAAATGATAACTCTCGTCCAAAGATATATTGAGGGAAGGCAACGAAGAGGATTTGAAATCAAGGCAGAATTGCAGGAAACAGATTTCAGGAGGTAGATTAGAATCGCCTTTGAAGCACATGAAAAGCGGCAAAACGTTGACAATGATGCCCTTGGCCAAAAAGGGCGTATGCGTTTTTTCCTGAATATATTCAGGAAAAAACGCATACGCCCTTTTTGGCCAACCAAGCAACCTGGAAAGGCAAATCAGGGCTACAAAGAAGACTGGCTACCCATCGGTCAAAAGGGCCATGCTGAAAAACGTGTCAAAACCAGAAATGCAGGACAGGCCATGGAGAAATGGGAGCCTTGCTACTCTGATGGGCGGGATGTAAATTGGCAACAGCCACTCTGGAGAAGTGTACGGTGAGTCCTGAAACATCTAAAAAACACAGCTTAGAGAGCATAGGGCACTTCCACTCATGGGGGTATAAATTGGGAAAATTAAAAATCAGCAAGACACAAGCACCCCAAAGTTGAGGGCTGCTCTGTTGACAAGGACCTCCACTTCATTCCACCTTAAATATCCCAGGAAAGAGAAAAATGGATAAAGAAGTTGTGGTCCTTATGTACAATGGAATATCACTCAGCCATGAAATCAATGTCATAAGGCTAGTAGCAGCATGATGAGTGGATTTAGGTACGACGATTCTAAGTGAAATAAGTCACACAGCAAAGGACACTTCTCATAAGGTATCACTGATAGAGGGAATGTAAAAACCGTTACACTTGAACTGAATTACAAAACAGAACACAGTCACACATGCAGAAAACACACTATGGCTGCTTAACGGGAAAGGTGAGGTGGGGTGATACATAAAACAAGGGTTTCAAATTAGCTCAGATACCGTTCCATAAACCCAATATGTAATAGACAAGACCTACTCCTTGCTCAGAGAACTGGACTCAACACGCCCTATTCACCGCACGAGAATATATCTGACTAGTAATAATCTTAAAACCTATGTATTGATATCTCTCTGTTAGTGTGTCAAGTGGGTGTAAAGCGGCATAAACACAGCAGTGAAAAGCAGCTAAACCCCATTATAAAAATAAATTACTTTGAAAAACCCATGAAACAAAGACAGTGAAAGAGAGAGAAATTTTTACACAATGCGATCAGGGGCTGTGATGCAACCTGGATTGACCATATCTAGACCCACAGCTGGATGAGACATAAGGGTGGACACTCTTGGGGCTGAGAAGTTTGGTGAGGTTGGGTGAGCAAACACAGACCCTTTAAAGTAATACTGCGTGGTACCCATCGCATGGGTCCCAAATCTCCAGGTTCAAGGGCATCTTCCTACATCGAAAACATGCATGAGAAACCCAGAAGATGGTACACCATGTGATGGGGAAAGGTTTCTAAAACGCACCTCATTTCTCATCTCCTTGTGCCCGGGTTCGCCATTCCAGCCGCCTTACTAGCAATCTCCCTACTTGGAGCATCAGCACCTTTAATCTCCTGTTCCGCACAGGTTGCAATTTGTCCTGAGGATGAACGGGAAGACGGGGAACCAATAAGAGACTAGCTCTTGGTGTTGGGACAGGCACAGGTCACTCTATTTTCCCATCAGGAAGAAGAATTAACCACAGGCTCAGCCTGCCCCCCGGAACCAGAACAGGGCCTGAAGGGATCCTGCGCTTTTGCGGCCAGCTCCCAAAAACGCGAGTTGTAAAATGGAGGTTCAGGGCACTGCAATTCACAAACCTGCAGAATTATAAATGATAACTCTCGTCCACAGATATATTGAGGGAAGGCAAAGAAGAGGATTTGAAATCAAGGCAGAATTGCAGGAAACAGATTTCAGGAGGTAGATTCGAATCGCCTTTAAAGCACATGAAAAGTGGCAAAACGTTGAAAAAGATGCCCTTTTTGGCCAACCAAGCAACCTGGAAAGGCAAATCAGGGCTACAAAGAAGACTGGCTACCCATCGGTCAAAAGGGCCATGCTGAAAAACGTGTCAAAACCAGAAATGCAGGACAGGCCTTGGAGAAATGGGAGCCTTGCTACTCTGATGGGCGGGATGTAAATTGGCAACAGCCACTCTGGAGAAGTGTACGGTGAGTCCTGAAACATCTAAAAAACACAGCTTAGAGAGCATAGGGCACTTCCACTCATGGGGGTATAAATTGGGAAAATTAAAAATCAGCAAGACACAAGCACCCCAAAGTTGAGGGCTGCTCTGTTGACAAGGACCTCCACTTCATTCCACCTTAAATATCCCAGGAAAGAGAAAAATGGATAAAGAAGTTGTGGTCCTTATGTACAATGGAATATCACTCAGCCATGAAATCAATGTCATAAGGCTAGTAGCAGCATGATGAGTGGATTTAGGTACGAGGATTCTAAGTGAAATAAGTCACAGAGAAAAGGACACTTCTCATAAGGTATCACTTATAGAGGGAATGTAAAAACCGTTACACTTGAACTGAATTACAAAACAGAACAGAGTCACACATGCAGAAAACACACTATGGCTGCTTAACGGGAAAGGTGAGGTGGGGTGATACATAAAACAAGGGTTTCAAATTAGCTCAGATACCGTTCCATAAAACCAATATGTAATAGACAAGACCTACTCCTTGCTCAGAGAACTGGACTCAACACGCCCTATTCACCGCACAAGAATATATCTGACTAGTAATAATCTTAAAACCTATGTATTGATATCTCTCTGTTAGTGTGTCAAGTGGGTGTAAAGCGGCATAAACACAGCAGTGAAAAGCAGCTAAACCCCATTATAAAAATAAATTACTTTGAAAAACCCATGAAACAAAGACAGTGAAAGAGAGAGAAATTCTTACACAATGCGATCAGGGGCTGTGATGCAACCTGGATTGACCATATCTAGACCCACAGCTGGATGAGACATAAGGGTGGACACTCTTGGGGCTGAGAAGTTTGGTGAGGTTGGGTGAGCAAACGCAGACCCTTTAAAGTAATACTGCGTGGTACCCATCGCATGGGTCCCAAATCTCCAGGTTCAAGGGCATCTTCCTACATCGAAAACATGCATGAGAAACCCAGAAGATGGTACACCATGTGATGGGGAAAGGTTTCTAAAACGCACCTCATTTCTCATCTCCTTGTGCCCGGGTTCGCCATTCCAGCCGCCTTACTAGCAATCTCCCTACTTGGAGCATCAGCACCTTTAACCTCCTGTTCCGTACAGGTTGCAATTTGTCCTGAGGATGAACGGGAAAACGGGGAACCAATGAGAGCCTAGCTCTTGGTTTTGGGACAGGCACAGGTCACTCTATTTTACAATCAGGAAGAAAAATTAACCACAGGCTCAGCCTGCCCCCTGGAACCAGAACAAGGCCTGAAGCCATCCTCTGCTTTTGCGGCCAGTGCTCAAATAAGCGAGTTGTAAAATGGAGCTTCAGGGCACTGCAATTCACAAACCTGCAGAGTTATAAATGATAACTCTCGTCCACAGATATATTGAGGGAAGGCAAAGAAGAGGATTTGAAATCAAGGCAGAATTGCAGGAAACAGATTTCAGGAGGTAGATTAGAATCGCCTTTAAAGCACATGAAAAGCGGCAAAACGTTGACAATGATGCCCTTGGCCAAAAAGGGCGTATGCGTTTTTTCCTGAATATATTCAGGAAAAAAACGCATACGCCCTTTTTGGCCAACCAAGCAACCTGGAAAGGCAAATCAGGGCTACAAAGAAGACTCGCTACCCATCGGTCAAAAGGGCAATGCTGAAAAAAGTGTCAAAATCAGAAATGCAGGACAGGCCATGGAGAAATGGGAGCCTTGCTACACTGATGGGCGGGATGTAAATTGCCAACAGACACTCTGGAGAAGTGTACGGTGAGTCCTGAAACATCTAAAAAACACAGCTTAGAGAGCATAGGGCACTTCCACTCATGGGGGTATAAATTGGGAAAATGAAAAATCAGCAAGACACAAGCACCTCAAATTTAGGGCTGCTGTGGTGACAAGGACCTCCACTTCATTCCACCTTAAATATCCCAGGAAAGAGAAAAATGGATAAAGAACTTGTGGTCCTTATGTACAATGGAATATCACTCAGCCATGAAATCAATGTCATAAGGCTAGTAACAGCATGATGAGTGGATTTAGGTACGACCATTCTAAGTGAAAAAGTCAAACAGAAAAGGACACTTCTCCTAAGGTATCACTGATAGAGGGAATGTAAAAACCGTTACACTTGAACTGAATTACAAAACAGAACAGAGTCACACATGCAGAAAACACACTATGGCTGCTTAACGGGAAAGGTGAAGTGGGGTGATACATAAAACAAGGGTATCAAATTAGCTCAGATACCGTTCCATAAAGCCAATATGTAATAGACAAGACCTACTCCTTGCTCAGAGAACTGGACTCAACACGCCCTATTCACCGCACAAGAATATATCTGACTAGTAATAATCTTAAAACCTATGTATTGATATCTCTCTGTTAGTGTGTCAAGTGGGTGTAAAGCGGCATAAACACAGCAGTGAAAAGCAGCTAAACCCCATTATAAAAATAAATTACTTTGAAAAACCCATGAAACAAAGACAGTGAAAGAGAGAGAAATTCTTACACAATGCGATCAGGGGCTGTGATGCAACCTGGATTGACCATATCTAGACCCACAGCTGGATGAGACATAAGGGTGGACACTCTTGGGGCTGAGAAGTTTGGTGAGGTTGGGTGAGCAAACACAGACCCTTTAAAGTAATACTGCGTGGTACCCATCGCATGGGTCCCAAATCTCCAGGTTCAAGGGCATCTTCCTACATCGAAAACATGCATGAGAAACCCAGAAGATGGTACACCATGTGATGGGGAAAGGTTTCTAAAACGCACCTCATTTCTCATCTCCTTGTGCCCGGGTTCGCCATTCCAGCCGCCTTACTAGCAATCTCCCTACTTGGAGCATCAGCACCTTTAATCTCCTGTTCTGTACAGGTTGCAATTTGTCCTGAGGATGAACGGGAAGACGGGGAACCAATAAGAGACTAGCTCTTGGTGTTGGGACAGGCACAGGTCACTCTATTTTCCCATCAGGAAGAAGAATTAACCACAGGCTCAGCCTGCCCCCCGGAACCAGAACAGGGCCTGAAGGGATCCTGCGCTTTTGCGGCCAGCTCCCAAAAACACGAGTTGTAAAATGGAGGTTCAGGGCAGTGCAATTCACAAACCTGCAGAGTTATAAATGATAACTCTCGTCCAAAGATATATTGAGGGAAGGCAATGAAGAGGATTTGAAATCAAGGCAGAATTGCAGGAAACAGATTTCAGGAGGTAGATTCGAATCGCCTTTAAAGCACATGAAAAGCGGCAAAACGTTGAAAAAGATGCCCTTGGCCAAAAAGGGCGTATGCGTTTTTTCCTGAATATATTCAGGAAAAAACGCATACGCCCTTTTTGGCCAACGAAGCAACCTGGAAAGGCAAATCAGGGCTACAAAAAGACTCGCTACCCATCGGTCAAAAGGGCCATGCTGAAAAACGTGTCAAAACCAGAAATGCAGGACAGGCCATGGAGAAATGGGAGCCTTGCTACACTGATGGGCGGGATGTAAATTGCCAACAGCCACTCTGGAGAAGTGTACGGTGAGTCCTGAAACATCTAAAAAACACAGCTTAGAGAGCATAGGGCACTTCCACTCATGGGGGTATAAATTGCGAAAATGAAAAATCAGCAAGACACAAGCACCCCAAAGTTTAGGGCTGCTCTGTTGACAAGGACCTCCACTTCATTCCACCTTAAATATCCCAGGAAAGAGAAAAATGGATAAAGAAGTTGTGGTCCTTATGTACAATGGAATATCACTCAGCCATGAAATCAATGTCATAAGGCTAGTAGCAGCATGATGAGTGGATTTAGGTACGACGATTCTAAGTGAAATAAGTCACCCAGAAAAGGACACTTCTCATAAGGTATCACTGATAGAGGGAATGTAAAAACCGTTACACTTGAACTGAATTACAAAACAGAACAGAGTCACACATGCAGAAAACACACTATGGCTGCTTAACGGGAAAGGTGAGGTGGGGTGATACATAAAACAAGGGTATCAAATTAGCTCAGATACCGTTCCATAAACCCAATATGTAGTAGACAAGACCTACTCCTTGCTCAGAGAACTGGACTCAACACGCCCTATTCACCGCACAAGAATATATCTGACTAGTAATAATCTTAAAACCTATGTATTGATATCTCTCTGTTAGTGTGTCAAGTGGGTGTAAAGCGGCATAAACACAGCAGTGAAAAGCAGCTAAACCCCATTATAAAAATAAATTACTTTGAAAAACCCATGAAACAAAGACAGTGAAAGAGAGAGAAATTCTTACAAATGCGATCAGGGGCTGTGATGCAACCTGGATTGACCATATCTAGACCCACACCTGGATGAGACATAAGGGTGGACACTCTTGGGGCTGAGAAGTTTGGTGAGGTTGGGTGAGAAAACACAGACCCTTTAAAGTAATACTGCGTGGTACCCATCGCATGGGTCCCAAATCTCCAGGTTCAAGGGCATCTTCCTACATCGAAAACATGCATGAGAAACCCAGAAGATGGTACACCATGTGATGGGGAAAGGTTTCTAAAACGCACCTCATTTCTCATCTCCTTGTGCCCGGGTTCGCCATTCCAGCCGCCTTACTAGCAATCTCCCTACTTGGAGCATCAGCACCTTTAACCTCCTGTTCCGTACAGGTTGCAATTTGTCCTGAGGATGAACGGGAAAACGGGGAACCAATGAGAGCCTAGCTCTTGGTTTTGGGACAGGCACAGGTCACTCTATTTTACAATCAGGAAGAAAAATTAACCACAGGCTCAGCCTGCCCCCTGGAACCAGAACAAGGCCTGAAGCCATCCTCTGCTTTTGCGGCCAGTGCTCAAATAAGCGAGTTGTAAAATGGAGCTTCAGGGCACTGCAATTCACAAACCTGCAGAGTTATAAATGATAACTCTCGTCCACAGATATATTGAGGGAAGGCAAAGAAGAGGATTTGAAATCAAGGCAGAATTGCAGGAAACAGATTTCAGGAGGTAGATTAGAATCGCCTTTAAAGCACATGAAAAGCGGCAAAACGTTGACAATGATGCCCTTGGCCAAAAAGGGCGTATGCGTTTTTTCCTGAATATATTCAGGAAAAAACGCATACGCCCTTTTTGGCCAACCAAGCAACCTGGAAAGGCAAATCAGGGCTACAAAGAAGACTGGCTACCCATCGGTCAAAAGGGCCATGCTGAAAAACGTGTCAAAACCAGAAATGCAGGACAGGCCATGGAGAAATGGGAGCCTTGCTACTCTGATGGGCGGGATGTAAATTGGCAACAGCCACTCTGGAGAAGTGTACGGTGAGTCCTGAAACATCTAAAAAACACAGCTTAGAGAGCATAGGGCACTTCCACTCATGGGGGTATAAATTGGGAAAATTAAAAATCAGCAAGACACAAGCACCCCAAAGTTGAGGGCTGCTCTGTTGACAAGGACCTCCACTTCATTCCACCTTAAATATCCCAGGAAAGAGAAAAATGGATAAAGAAGTTGTGGTCCTTATGTACAATGGAATATCACTCAGCCATGAAATCAATGTCATAAGGCTAGTAGCAGCATGATGAGTGGATTTAGGTACGACGATTCTAAGTGAAATAAGTCACACAGCAAAGGACACTTCTCATAAGGTATCACTGATAGAGGGAATGTAAAAACCGTTACACTTGAACTGAATTACAAAACAGAACACAGTCACACATGCAGAAAACACACTATGGCTGCTTAACGGGAAAGGTGAGGTAGGGTGATACATAAAACAAGGGTTTCAAATTAGCTCAGATACCGTTCCATAAACCCAATATGTAATAGACAAGACCTACTCCTTGCTCAGAGAACTGGACTCAACACGCCCTATTCACCGCACGAGAATATATCTGACTAGTAATAATCTTAAAACCTATGTATTGATATCTCTCTGTTAGTGTGTCAAGTGGGTGTAAAGCGGCATAAACACAGCAGTGAAAAGCAGCTAAACCCCATTATAAAAATAAATTACTTTGAAAAACCCATGAAACAAAGACAGTGAAAGAGAGAGAAATTTTTACACAATGCGATCAGGGGCTGTGATGCAACCTGGATTGACCATATCTAGACCCACAGCTGGATGAGACATAAGGGTGGACACTCTTGGGGCTGAGAAGTTTGGTGAGGTTGGGTGAGCAAACACAGACCCTTTAAAGTAATACTGCGTGGTACCCATCGCATGGGTCCCAAATCTCCAGGTTCAAGGGCATCTTCCTACATCGAAAACATGCATGAGAAACCCAGAAGATGGTACACCATGTGATGGGGAAAGGTTTCTAAAACGCACCTCATTTCTCATCTCCTTGTGCCCGGGTTCGCCATTCCAGCCGCCTTACTAGCAATCTCCCTACTTGGAGCATCAGCACCTTTAATCTCCTGTTCCGCACAGGTTGCAATTTGTCCTGAGGATGAACGGGAAGACGGGGAACCAATAAGAGACTAGCTCTTGGTGTTGGGACAGGCACAGGTCACTCTATTTTCCCATCAGGAAGAAGAATTAACCACAGGCTCAGCCTGCCCCCCGGAACCAGAACAGGGCCTGAAGGGATCCTGCGCTTTTGCGGCCAGCTCCCAAAAACGCGAGTTGTAAAATGGAGGTTCAGGGCACTGCAATTCACAAACCTGCAGAATTATAAATGATAACTCTCGTCCACAGATATATTGAGGGAAGGCAAAGAAGAGGATTTGAAATCAAGGCAGAATTGCAGGAAACAGATTTCAGGAGGTAGATTCGAATCGCCTTTAAAGCACATGAAAAGTGGCAAAACGTTGAAAAGATGCCCTTTTTGGCCAACCAAGCAACCTGGAAAGGCAAATCAGGGCTACAAAGAAGACTGGCTACCCATCGGTCAAAAGGGCCATGCTGAAAAACGTGTCAAAACCAGAAATGCAGGACAGGCCATGGAGAAATGGGAGCCTTGCTACTCTGATGGGCGGGATGTAAATTGGCAACAGCCACTCTGGAGAAGTGTACGGTGAGTCCTGAAACATCTAAAAAACACAGCTTAGAGAGCATAGGGCACTTCCACTCATGGGGGTATAAATTGGGAAAATTAAAAATCAGCAAGACACAAGCACCCCAAAGTTGAGGGCTGCTCTGTTGACAAGGACCTCCACTTCATTCCACCTTAAATATCCCAGGAAAGAGAAAAATGGATAAAGAAGTTGTGGTCCTTATGTACAATGGAATATCACTCAGCCATGAAATCAATGTCATAAGGCTAGTAGCAGCATGATGAGTGGATTTAGGTACGACGATTCTAAGTGAAATAAGTCACACAGAAAAGGACACTTCTCATAAGGTATCACTTATAGAGGGAATGTAAAAACCGTTACACTTGAACTGAATTACAAAACAGAACAGAGTCACACATGCAGAAAACACACTATGGCTGCTTAACGGGAAAGGTGAGGTGGGGTGATACATAAAACAAGGGTTTCAAATTAGCTCAGATACCGTTCCATAAACCCAATATGTAATAGACAAGACCTACTCCTTGCTCAGAGAACTGGACTCAACACGCCCTATTCACCGCACAAGAATATATCTGACTAGTAATAATCTTAAAACCTATGTATTGATATCTCTCTGTTAGTGTGTCAAGTGGGTGTAAAGCGGCATAAAGACAGCAGTGAAAAGCAGCTAAACCCCATTATAAAAATAAATTACTTTGAAAAACCCATGAAACAAAGACAGTGAAAGAGAGAGAAATTCTTACACAATGTGATCAGGGGCTGTGATGCAACCTGGATTGACCATATCTAGACCCACAGCTGGATGAGACATAAGGGTGGACACTCTTGGGGCTGAGAGGTTTGGTGAGGTTGGGTGAGCAAACGCAGACCCTTTAAAGTAATACTGCGTGGTACCCATCGCATGGGTCCCAAATCTCCAGGTTCAAGGGCATCTTCCTACATCGAAAACATGCATGAGAAACCCAGAAGATGGTACACCATGTGATGGGGAAAGGTTTCTAAAACGCACCTCATTTCTCATCTCCTTGTGCCCGGGTTCGCCATTCCAGCCGCCTTACTAGCAATCTCCCTACTTGGAGCATCAGCACCTTTAATCTCCTGTTCCGTACAGGTTGCAATTTGTCCTGAGGATGAACGGGAAAACGGGAAACCAATGAGAGCCTAGCTCTTGGTGTTGGGACAGGCACAGGTCACTCTATTTTCCCATCAGGAAGAAGAATTAACCACAGGCTCAGCCTGCCCCCCGGAACCAGAACAGGGCCTGAAGGGATCCTGCGCTTTTGCGGCCAGCTCCCAAAAACGCGAGTTGTAAAATGGAGGTTCAGGGCAGTGCAATTCACAAACCTGCAGAGTTATAAATGATAACTCTCGTCCAAAGATATATTGAGGGAAGGCAACGAAGAGGATTTGAAATCAAGGCAGAATTGCAGGAAACAGATTTCAGGAGGTAGATTAGAATCGCCTTTGAAGCACATGAAAAGCGGCAAAACGTTGACAATGATGCCCTTGGCCAAAAAGGGCGTATGCGTTTTTTCCTGAATATATTCAGGAAAAAACGCATACGCCCTTTTTGGCCAACCAAGCAACCTGGAAAGGCAAATCAGGGCTACAAAGAAGACTGGCTACCCATCGGTCAAAAGGGCCATGCTGAAAAACGTGTCAAAACCAGAAATGCAGGACAGGCCATGGAGAAATGGGAGCCTTGCTACTCTGATGGGCGGGATGTAAATTGGCAACAGCCACTCTGGAGAAGTGTACGGTGAGTCCTGAAACATCTAAAAAACACAGCTTAGAGAGCATAGGGCACTTCCACTCATGGGGGTATAAATTGGGAAAATTAAAAATCAGCAAGACACAAGCACCCCAAAGTTGAGGGCTGCTCTGTTGACAAGGACCTCCACTTCATTCCACCTTAAATATCCCAGGAAAGAGAAAAATGGATAAAGAAGTTGTGGTCCTTATGTACAATGGAATATCACTCAGCCATGAAATCAATGTCATAAGGCTAGTAGCAGCATGATGAGTGGATTTAGGTACGACGATTCTAAGTGAAATAAGTCACACAGCAAAGGACACTTCTCATAAGGTATCACTGATAGAGGGAATGTAAAAACCGTTACACTTGAACTGAATTACAAAACAGAACACAGTCACACATGCAGAAAACACACTATGGCTGCTTAACGGGAAAGGTGAGGTGGGGTGATACATAAAACAAGGGTTTCAAATTAGCTCAGATACCGTTCCATAAACCCAATATGTAATAGACAAGACCTACTCCTTGCTCAGAGAACTGGACTCAACACGCCCTATTCACCGCACGAGAATATATCTGACTAGTAATAATCTTAAAACCTATGTATTGATATCTCTCTGTTAGTGTGTCAAGTGGGTGTAAAGCGGCATAAACACAGCAGTGAAAAGCAGCTAAACCCCATTATAAAAATAAATTACTTTGAAAAACCCATGAAACAAAGACAGTGAAAGAGAGAGAAATTTTTACACAATGCGATCAGGGGCTGTGATGCAACCTGGATTGACCATATCTAGACCCACAGCTGGATGAGACATAAGGGTGGACACTCTTGGGGCTGAGAAGTTTGGTGAGGTTGGGTGAGCAAACACAGACCCTTTAAAGTAATACTGCGTGGTACCCATCGCATGGGTCCCAAATCTCCAGGTTCAAGGGCATCTTCCTACATCGAAAACATGCATGAGAAACCCAGAAGATGGTACACCATGTGATGGGGAAAGGTTTCTAAAACGCACCTCATTTCTCATCTCCTTGTGCCCGGGTTCGCCATTCCAGCCGCCTTACTAGCAATCTCCCTACTTGGAGCATCAGCACCTTTAATCTCCTGTTCCGCACAGGTTGCAATTTGTCCTGAGGATGAACGGGAAGACGGGGAACCAATAAGAGACTAGCTCTTGGTGTTGGGACAGGCACAGGTCACTCTATTTTCCCATCAGGAAGAAGAATTAACCACAGGCTCAGCCTGCCCCCCGGAACCAGAACAGGGCCTGAAGGGATCCTGCGCTTTTGCGGCCAGCTCCCAAAAACGCGAGTTGTAAAATGGAGGTTCAGGGCACTGCAATTCACAAACCTGCAGAATTATAAATGATAACTCTCGTCCACAGATATATTGAGGGAAGGCAAAGAAGAGGATTTGAAATCAAGGCAGAATTGCAGGAAACAGATTTCAGGAGGTAGATTCGAATCGCCTTTAAAGCACATGAAAAGTGGCAAAACGTTGAAAAAGATGCCCTTTTTGGCCAACCAAGCAACCTGGAAAGGCAAATCAGGGCTACAAAGAAGACTGGCTACCCATCGGTCAAAAGGGCCATGCTGAAAAACGTGTCAAAACCAGAAATGCAGGACAGGCCTTGGAGAAATGGGAGCCTTGCTACTCTGATGGGCGGGATGTAAATTGGCAACAGCCACTCTGGAGAAGTGTACGGTGAGTCCTGAAACATCTAAAAAACACAGCTTAGAGAGCATAGGGCACTTCCACTCATGGGGGTATAAATTGGGAAAATTAAAAATCAGCAAGACACAAGCACCCCAAAGTTGAGGGCTGCTCTGTTGACAAGGACCTCCACTTCATTCCACCTTAAATATCCCAGGAAAGAGAAAAATGGATAAAGAAGTTGTGGTCCTTATGTACAATGGAATATCACTCAGCCATGAAATCAATGTCATAAGGCTAGTAGCAGCATGATGAGTGGATTTAGGTACGAGGATTCTAAGTGAAATAAGTCACAGAGAAAAGGACACTTCTCATAAGGTATCACTTATAGAGGGAATGTAAAAACCGTTACACTTGAACTGAATTACAAAACAGAACAGAGTCACACATGCAGAAAACACACTATGGCTGCTTAACGGGAAAGGTGAGGTGGGGTGATACATAAAACAAGGGTTTCAAATTAGCTCAGATACCGTTCCATAAAACCAATATGTAATAGACAAGACCTACTCCTTGCTCAGAGAACTGGACTCAACACGCCCTATTCACCGCACAAGAATATATCTGACTAGTAATAATCTTAAAACCTATGTATTGATATCTCTCTGTTAGTGTGTCAAGTGGGTGTAAAGCGGCATAAACACAGCAGTGAAAAGCAGCTAAACCCCATTATAAAAATAAATTACTTTGAAAAACCCATGAAACAAAGACAGTGAAAGAGAGAGAAATTCTTACACAATGCGATCAGGGGCTGTGATGCAACCTGGATTGACCATATCTAGACCCACAGCTGGATGAGACATAAGGGTGGACACTCTTGGGGCTGAGAAGTTTGGTGAGGTTGGGTGAGCAAACGCAGACCCTTTAAAGTAATACTGCGTGGTACCCATCGCATGGGTCCCAAATCTCCAGGTTCAAGGGCATCTTCCTACATCGAAAACATGCATGAGAAACCCAGAAGATGGTACACCATGTGATGGGGAAAGGTTTCTAAAACGCACCTCATTTCTCATCTCCTTGTGCCCGGGTTCGCCATTCCAGCCGCCTTACTAGCAATCTCCCTACTTGGAGCATCAGCACCTTTAACCTCCTGTTCCGTACAGGTTGCAATTTGTCCTGAGGATGAACGGGAAAACGGGGAACCAATGAGAGCCTAGCTCTTGGTTTTGGGACAGGCACAGGTCACTCTATTTTACAATCAGGAAGAAAAATTAACCACAGGCTCAGCCTGCCCCCTGGAACCAGAACAAGGCCTGAAGCCATCCTCTGCTTTTGCGGCCAGTGCTCAAATAAGCGAGTTGTAAAATGGAGCTTCAGGGCACTGCAATTCACAAACCTGCAGAGTTATAAATGATAACTCTCGTCCACAGATATATTGAGGGAAGGCAAAGAAGAGGATTTGAAATCAAGGCAGAATTGCAGGAAACAGATTTCAGGAGGTAGATTAGAATCGCCTTTAAAGCACATGAAAAGCGGCAAAACGTTGACAATGATGCCCTTGGCCAAAAAGGGCGTATGCGTTTTTTCCTGAATATATTCAGGAAAAAAACGCATACGCCCTTTTTGGCCAACCAAGCAACCTGGAAAGGCAAATCAGGGCTACAAAGAAGACTCGCTACCCATCGGTCAAAAGGGCAATGCTGAAAAAAGTGTCAAAATCAGAAATGCAGGACAGGCCATGGAGAAATGGGAGCCTTGCTACACTGATGGGCGGGATGTAAATTGCCAACAGACACTCTGGAGAAGTGTACGGTGAGTCCTGAAACATCTAAAAAACACAGCTTAGAGAGCATAGGGCACTTCCACTCATGGGGGTATAAATTGGGAAAATGAAAAATCAGCAAGACACAAGCACCTCAAATTTAGGGCTGCTGTGGTGACAAGGACCTCCACTTCATTCCACCTTAAATATCCCAGGAAAGAGAAAAATGGATAAAGAACTTGTGGTCCTTATGTACAATGGAATATCACTCAGCCATGAAATCAATGTCATAAGGCTAGTAACAGCATGATGAGTGGATTTAGGTACGACCATTCTAAGTGAAAAAGTCAAACAGAAAAGGACACTTCTCCTAAGGTATCACTGATAGAGGGAATGTAAAAACCGTTACACTTGAACTGAATTACAAAACAGAACAGAGTCACACATGCAGAAAACACACTATGGCTGCTTAACGGGAAAGGTGAAGTGGGGTGATACATAAAACAAGGGTATCAAATTAGCTCAGATACCGTTCCATAAAGCCAATATGTAATAGACAAGACCTACTCCTTGCTCAGAGAACTGGACTCAACACGCCCTATTCACCGCACAAGAATATATCTGACTAGTAATAATCTTAAAACCTATGTATTGATATCTCTCTGTTAGTGTGTCAAGTGGGTGTAAAGCGGCATAAACACAGCAGTGAAAAGCAGCTAAACCCCATTATAAAAATAAATTACTTTGAAAAACCCATGAAACAAAGACAGTGAAAGAGAGAGAAATTCTTACACAATGCGATCAGGGGCTGTGATGCAACCTGGATTGACCATATCTAGACCCACAGCTGGATGAGACATAAGGGTGGACACTCTTGGGGCTGAGAAGTTTGGTGAGGTTGGGTGAGCAAACACAGACCCTTTAAAGTAATACTGCGTGGTACCCATCGCATGGGTCCCAAATCTCCAGGTTCAAGGGCATCTTCCTACATCGAAAACATGCATGAGAAACCCAGAAGATGGTACACCATGTGATGGGGAAAGGTTTCTAAAACGCACCTCATTTCTCATCTCCTTGTGCCCGGGTTCGCCATTCCAGCCGCCTTACTAGCAATCTCCCTACTTGGAGCATCAGCACCTTTAATCTCCTGTTCTGTACAGGTTGCAATTTGTCCTGAGGATGAACGGGAAGACGGGGAACCAATAAGAGACTAGCTCTTGGTGTTGGGACAGGCACAGGTCACTCTATTTTCCCATCAGGAAGAAGAATTAACCACAGGCTCAGCCTGCCCCCCGGAACCAGAACAGGGCCTGAAGGGATCCTGCGCTTTTGCGGCCAGCTCCCAAAAACACGAGTTGTAAAATGGAGGTTCAGGGCAGTGCAATTCACAAACCTGCAGAGTTATAAATGATAACTCTCGTCCAAAGATATATTGAGGGAAGGCAATGAAGAGGATTTGAAATCAAGGCAGAATTGCAGGAAACAGATTTCAGGAGGTAGATTCGAATCGCCTTTAAAGCACATGAAAAGCGGCAAAACGTTGAAAAAGATGCCCTTGGCCAAAAAGGGCGTATGCGTTTTTTCCTGAATATATTCAGGAAAAAACGCATACGCCCTTTTTGGCCAACGAAGCAACCTGGAAAGGCAAATCAGGGCTACAAAAAGACTCGCTACCCATCGGTCAAAAGGGCCATGCTGAAAAACTTGTCAAAACCAGAAATGCAGGACAGGCCATGGAGAAATGGGAGCCTTGCTACACTGATGGGCGGGATGTAAATTGCCAACAGCCACTCTGGAGAAGTGTACGGTGAGTCCTGAAACATCTAAAAAACACAGCTTAGAGAGCATAGGGCACTTCCACTCATGGGGGTATAAATTGCGAAAATGAAAAATCAGCAAGACACAAGCACCCCAAAGTTTAGGGCTGCTCTGTTGACAAGGACCTCCACTTCATTCCACCTTAAATATCCCAGGAAAGAGAAAAATGGATAAAGAAGTTGTGGTCCTTATGTACAATGGAATATCACTCAGCCATGAAATCAATGTCATAAGGCTAGTAGCAGCATGATGAGTGGATTTAGGTACGACGATTCTAAGTGAAATAAGTCACCCAGAAAAGGACACTTCTCATAAGGTATCACTGATAGAGGGAATGTAAAAACCGTTACACTTGAACTGAATTACAAAACAGAACAGAGTCACACATGCAGAAAACACACTATGGCTGCTTAACGGGAAAGGTGAGGTGGGGTGATACATAAAACAAGGGTATCAAATTAGCTCAGATACCGTTCCATAAACCCAATATGTAGTAGACAAGACCTACTCCTTGCTCAGAGAACTGGACTCAACACGCCCTATTCACCGCACAAGAATATATCTGACTAGTAATAATCTTAAAACCTATGTATTGATATCTCTCTGTTAGTGTGTCAAGTGGGTGTAAAGCGGCATAAACACAGCAGTGAAAAGCAGCTAAACCCCATTATAAAAATAAATTACTTTGAAAAACCCATGAAACAAAGACAGTGAAAGAGAGAGAAATTCTTACAAATGCGATCAGGGGCTGTGATGCAACCTGGATTGACCATATCTAGACCCACACCTGGATGAGACATAAGGGTGGACACTCTTGGGGCTGAGAAGTTTGGTGAGGTTGGGTGAGAAAACACAGACCCTTTAAAGTAATACTGCGTGGTACCCATCGCATGGGTCCCAAATCTCCAGGTTCAAGGGCATCTTCCTACATCGAAAACATGCATGAGAAACCCAGAAGATGGTACACCATGTGATGGGGAAAGGTTTCTAAAACGCACCTCATTTCTCATCTCCTTGTGCCCGGGTTCGCCATTCCAGCCGCCTTACTAGCAATCTCCCTACTTGGAGCATCAGCACCTTTAATCTCCTGTTCTGTACAGGTTGCAATTTGTCCTGAGGATGAACGGGAAGACGGGGAACCAATAAGAGACTAGCTCTTGGTGTTGGGACAGGCACAGGTCACTCTATTTTCCCATCAGGAAGAAGAATTAACCACAGGCTCAGCCTGCCCCCCGGAACCAGAACAGGGCCTGAAGGGATCCTGCGCTTTTGCGGCCAGCTCCCAAAAACGCGAGTTGTAAAATGGAGGTTCAGGGCACTGCAATTCACAAACCTGCAGAGTTATAAATGATAACTCTCGTCCACAGATATATTGAGGGAAGGCAAAGAAGAGGATTTGAAATCAAGGCAGAATTGCAGGAAACAGATTTCAGGAGGTAGATTCGAATCGCCTTTAAAGCACATGAAAAGCGGCAAACCGTTGAAAAATATGCCCTTGGCCAAAAAGGGCGTATGCGTTTTTTCCTGAATATATTCAGGAAAAAACGCATACGCCCTTTTTGGCCAACCAAGCAACCTGGAAAGGCAAATCAGGGCTACAAAGAAGACTCGCTACCCATCGGTCAAAAGGGCCATGCTGAAATACGTGTCAAAATCAGAAATGCAGGACAGGCCATGGAGAAATGGGAGCCTTGCTACTCTGATGGGCGGGATGTAAATTGGCAACAGCCACTCTGGAGAAGTGTACGGTGAGTCCTGAAACATCTAAAAAACACAGCTTAGAGAGCATAGGGCACTTCCACTCATGGGGGTATAAATTGGGAAAATTAAAAATCAGCAAGACACAAGCACCCCAAAGTTGAGGGCTGCTCTGTTGACAAGGACCTCCACTTCATTCCACCTTAAATATCCCAGGAAAGAGAAAAATGGATAAAGAAGTTGTGGTCCTTATGTACAATGGAATATCACTCAGCCATGAAATCAATGTCATAAGGCTAGTAGCAGCATGATGAGTGGATTTAGGTACGACGATTCTAAGTGAAATAAGTCACACAGCAAAGGACACTTCTCATAAGGTATCACTGATAGAGGGAATGTAAAAACCGTTACACTTGAACTGAATTACAAAACAGAACACAGTCACACATGCAGAAAACACACTATGGCTGCTTAACGGGAAAGGTGAGGTAGGGTGATACATAAAACAAGGGTTTCAAATTAGCTCAGATACCGTTCCATAAACCCAATATGTAATAGACAAGACCTACTCCTTGCTCAGAGAACTGGACTCAACACGCCCTATTCACCGCACGAGAATATATCTGACTAGTAATAATCTTAAAACCTATGTATTGATATCTCTCTGTTAGTGTGTCAAGTGGGTGTAAAGCGGCATAAACACAGCAGTGAAAAGCAGCTAAACCCCATTATAAAAATAAATTACTTTGAAAAACCCATGAAACAAAGACAGTGAAAGAGAGAGAAATTTTTACACAATGCGATCAGGGGCTGTGATGCAACCTGGATTGACCATATCTAGACCCACACCTGGATGAGACATAAGGGTGGACACTCTTGGGGCTGAGAAGTTTGGTGAGGTTGGGTGAGCAAACACAGACCCTTTAAAGTAATACTGCGTGGTACCCATCGCATGGGTCCCAAATCTCCAGGTTCAAGGGCATCTTCCTACATCGAAAACATGCATGAGAAACCCAGAAGATGGTACACCATGTGATGGGGAAAGGTTTCTAAAACGCACCTCATTTCTCATCTCCTTGTGCCCGGGTTCGCCATTCCAGCCGCCTTACTAGCAATCTCCCTACTTGGAGCATCAGCACCTTTAATCTCCTGTTCCGCACAGGTTGCAATTTGTCCTGAGGATGAACGGGAAGACGGGGAACCAATAAGAGACTAGCTCTTGGTGTTGGGACAGGCACAGGTCACTCTATTTTCCCATCAGGAAGAAGAATTAACCACAGGCTCAGCCTGCCCCCCGGAACCAGAACAGGGCCTGAAGGGATCCTGCGCTTTTGCGGCCAGCTCCCAAAAACGCGAGTTGTAAAATGGAGGTTCAGGGCACTGCAAATCACAAACCTGCAGAATTATAAATGATAACTCTCGTCCACAGATATATTGAGGGAAGGCAAAGAAGAGGATTTGAAATCAAGGCAGAATTGCAGGAAACAGATTTCAGGAGGTAGATTCGAATCGCCTTTAAAGCACATGAAAAGTGGCAAAACGTTGAAAAAGATGCCCTTTTTGGCAAACCAAGCAACCTGGAAAGGCAAATCAGGGCTACAAAGAAGACCGGCTACCCATCGGTCAAAAGGGCCATGCTGAAACACGTGTCAAAACCAGAAATGCAGGACAGGCCTTGGAGAAATGGGAGCCTTGCTACTCTGATGGGCGGGATGTAAATTGGCAACAGCCACTCTGGAGAAGTGAACGGTGAGTCCTGAAACATCTAAAAAACACAGCTTAGAGAGCATAGGGCACTTCCACTCATGGGGGTATAAATTGGGAAAATTAAAAATCAGCAAGACACAAGCACCCCAAAGTTGAGGGCTGCTCTGTTGACAAGGACCTCCACTTCATTCCACCTTAAATATCCCAGGAAAGAGAAAAATGGATAAAGAAGTTGTGGTCCTTATGTACAATGGAATATCACTCAGCCATGAAATCAATGTCATAAGGCTAGTAGCAGCATGATGAGTGGATTTAGGTACGAGGATTCTAAGTGAAATAAGTCACAGAGAAAAGGACACTTCTCATAAGGTATCACTTATAGAGGGAATGTAAAAACCGTTACACTTGAACTGAATTACAAAACAGAACAGAGTCACACATGCAGAAAACACACTATGGCTGCATAACGGGAAAGGTGAGGTGGGGTGATACATAAAACAAGGGTTTCAAATTAGCTCAGATACCGTTCCATAAACCTAATATGTAATAGACAAGACCTACTCCTTGCTCAGAGAACTGGACTCAACACGCCCTATTCACCGCACAAGAATATATCTGACTAGTAATAATCTTAAAACCTATGTATTGATATCTCTCTGTTAGTGTGTCAAGTGGGTGTAAAGCGGCATAAACACAGCAGTGAAAAGCAGCTAAACCCCATTATAAAAATAAATTACTTTGAAAAACCCATGAAACAAAGACAGTGAAAGAGAGAGAAATTCTTACACAATGCGATCAGGGGCTGTGATGCAACCTGGATTGACCATATCTAGACCCACAGCTGGATGAGACATAAGGGTGGACACTCTTGGGGCTGAGAAGTTTGGTGAGGTTGGGTGAGCAAACGCAGACCCTTTAAAGTAATACTGCGTGGTACCCATCGCATGGGTCCCAAATCTCCAGGTTCAAGGGCATCTTCCTACATCGAAAACATGCATGAGAAACCCAGAAGATGGTACACCATGTGATGGGGAAAGGTTTCTAAAACGCACCTCATTTCTCATCTCCTTGTGCCCGGGTTCGCCATTCCAGCCGCCTTACTAGCAATCTCCCTACTTGGAGCATCAGCACCTTTAACCTCCTGTTCCGTACAGGTTGCAATTTGTCCTGAGGATGAACGGGAAAACGGGGAACCAATGAGAGCCTAGCTCTTGGTTTTGGGACAGGCACAGGTCACTCTATTTTACAATCAGGAAGAAAAATTAACCACAGGCTCAGCCTGCCCCCTGGAACCAGAACAAGGCCTGAAGCCATCCTCTGCTTTTGCGGCCAGTGCTCAAATAAGCGAGTTGTAAAATGGAGCTTCAGGGCACTGCAATTCACAAACCTGCAGAGTTATAAATGATAACTCTCGTCCACAGATATATTGAGGGAAGGCAAAGAAGAGGATTTGAAATCAAGGCAGAATTGCAGGAAACAGATTTCAGGAGGTAGATTAGAATCGCCTTTAAAGCACATGAAAAGCGGCAAAACGTTGACAATGATGCCCTTGGCCAAAAAGGGCGTATGCGTTTTTTCCTGAATATATTCAGGAAAAAACGCATACGCCCTTTTTGGCCAACCAAGCAACCTGGAAAGGCAAATCAGGGCTACAAAGAAGACTCGCTACCCATCGGTCAAAAGGGCCATGCTGAAAAACTTGTCAAAACCAGAAATGCAGGACAGGCCATGGAGAAATGGGAGCCTTGCTACACTGATGGGCGGGATGTAAATTGCCAACAGCCACTCTGGAGAAGTGTACGGTGAGTCCTGAAACATCTAAAAAACACAGCTTAGAGAGCATAGGGCACTTCCACTCATGGGGGTATAAATTGGGAAAATTAAAAATCAGCAAGACACAAGCACCCCAAAGTTTAGGGCTGCTCTGTTGACAAGGACCTCCACTTCATTCCACCTTAAATATCCCAGGAAAGAGAAAAATGGATAAAGAAGTTGTGGTCCTTATGTACAATGGAATATCACTCAGCCATGAAATCAATGTCATAAGGCTAGTAGCAGCATGATGAGTGGATTTAGGTACGACGATTCTAAGTGAAATAAGTCACACAGTAAAGGACACTTCTCATAAGGTATCACTGATAGAGGGAATGTAAAAACCGTTACACTTGAACTGAATTACAAAACAGAACAGAGTCACACATGCAGAAAACACACTATGGCTGCTTAACGGGAAAGGTGAGGTGGGGTGATACATAAAACAAGGGTATCAAATTAGCTCAGATACCGTTCCATAAACCCAATATGTAATAGACAAGACCTACTCCTTGCTCAGAGAACTGGACTCAACACGCCCTATTCACCGCACGAGAATATATCTGACTAGTAATAATCTTAAAACCTATGTATTGATATCTCTCTGTTAGTGTGTCAAGTGGGTGTAAAGCGGCATAAACACAGCAGTGAAAAGCAGCTAAACCCCATTATAAAAATAAATTACTTTGAAAAACCCATGAAACAAAGACAGTGAAAGAGAGAGAAATTTTTACACAATGCGATCAGGGGCTGTGATGCAACCTGGATTGACCATATCTAGACCCACAGCTGGATGAGACATAAGGGTGGACACTCTTGGGGCTGAGAAGTTTGGTGAGGTTGGGTGAGCAAACACAGACCCTTTAAAGTAATACTGCGTGGTACCCATCGCATGGGTCCCAAATCTCCAGGTTCAAGGGCATCTTCCTACATCGAAAACATGCATGAGAAACCCAGAAGATGGTACACCATGTGATGGGGAAAGGTTTCTAAAACGCACCTCATTTCTCATCTCCTTGTGCCCGGGTTCGCCATTCCAGCCGCCTTACTAGCAATCTCCCTACTTGGAGCATCAGCACCTTTAATCTCCTGTTCCGCACAGGTTGCAATTTGTCCTGAGGATGAACGGGAAGACGGGGAACCAATAAGAGACTAGCTCTTGGTGTTGGGACAGGCACAGGTCACTCTATTTTCCCATCAGGAAGAAGAATTAACCACAGGCTCAGCCTGCCCCCCGGAACCAGAACAGGGCCTGAAGGGATCCTGCGCTTTTGCGGCCAGCTCCCAAAAACGCGAGTTGTAAAATGGAGGTTCAGGGCACTGCAATTCACAAACCTGCAGAATTATAAATGATAACTCTCGTCCACAGATATATTGAGGGAAGGCAAAGAAGAGGATTTGAAATCAAGGCAGAATTGCAGGAAACAGATTTCAGGAGGTAGATTCGAATCGCCTTTAAAGCACATGAAAAGTGGCAAAACGTTGAAAAAGATGCCCTTTTTGGCCAACCAAGCAACCTGGAAAGGCAAATCAGGGCTACAAAGAAGACTGGCTACCCATCGGTCAAAAGGGCCATGCTGAAAAACGTGTCAAAACCAGAAATGCAGGACAGGCCTTGGAGAAATGGGAGCCTTGCTACTCTGATGGGCGGGATGTAAATTGGCAACAGCCACTCTGGAGAAGTGTACGGTGAGTCCTGAAACATCTAAAAAACACAGCTTAGAGAGCATAGGGCACTTCCACTCATGGGGGTATAAATTGGGAAAATTAAAAATCAGCAAGACACAAGCACCCCAAAGTTGAGGGCTGCTCTGTTGACAAGGACCTCCACTTCATTCCACCTTAAATATCCCAGGAAAGAGAAAAATGGATAAAGAAGTTGTGGTCCTTATGTACAATGGAATATCACTCAGCCATGAAATCAATGTCATAAGGCTAGTAGCAGCATGATGAGTGGATTTAGGTACGAGGATTCTAAGTGAAATAAGTCACAGAGAAAAGGACACTTCTCATAAGGTATCACTTATAGAGGGAATGTAAAAACCGTTACACTTGAACTGAATTACAAAACAGAACAGAGTCACACATGCAGAAAACACACTATGGCTGCTTAACGGGAAAGGTGAGGTGGGGTGATACATAAAACAAGGGTTTCAAATTAGCTCAGATACCGTTCCATAAACCTAATATGTAATAGACAAGACCTACTCCTTGCTCAGAGAACTGGACTCAACACGCCCTATTCACCGCACAAGAATATATCTGACTAGTAATAATCTTAAAACCTATGTATTGATATCTCTCTGTTAGTGTGTCAAGTGGGTGTAAAGCGGCATAAACACAGCAGTGAAAAGCAGCTAAACCCCATTATAAAAATAAATTACTTTGAAAAACCCATGAAACAAAGACAGTGAAAGAGAGAGAAATTCTTACACAATGCGATCAGGGGCTGTGATGCAACCTGGATTGACCATATCTAGACCCACAGCTGGATGAGACATAAGGGTGGACACTCTTGGGGCTGAGAAGTTTGGTGAGGTTGGGTGAGCAAACGCAGACCCTTTAAAGTAATACTGCGTGGTACCCATCGCATGGGTCCCAAATCTCCAGGTTCAAGGGCATCTTCCTACATCGAAAACATGCATGAGAAACCCAGAAGATGGTACACCATGTGATGGGGAAAGGTTTCTAAAACGCACCTCATTTCTCATCTCCTTGTGCCCGGGTTCGCCATTCCAGCCGCCTTACTAGCAATCTCCCTACTTGGAGCATCAGCACCTTTAACCTCCTGTTCCGTACAGGTTGCAATTTGTCCTGAGGATGAACGGGAAAACGGGGAACCAATGAGAGCCTAGCTCTTGGTTTTGGGACAGGCACAGGTCACTCTATTTTACAATCAGGAAGAAAAATTAACCACAGGCTCAGCCTGCCCCCTGGAACCAGAACAAGGCCTGAAGCCATCCTCTGCTTTTGCGGCCAGTGCTCAAATAAGCGAGTTGTAAAATGGAGCTTCAGGGCACTGCAATTCACAAACCTGCAGAGTTATAAATGATAACTCTCGTCCACAGATATATTGAGGGAAGGCAAAGAAGAGGATTTGAAATCAAGGCAGAATTGCAGGAAACAGATTTCAGGAGGTAGATTAGAATCGCCTTTAAAGCACATGAAAAGCGGCAAAACGTTGACAATGATGCCCTTGGCCAAAAAGGGCGTATGCGTTTTTTCCTGAATATATTCAGGAAAAAACGCATACGCCCTTTTTGGCCAACCAAGCAACCTGGAAAGGCAAATCAGGGCTACAAAGAAGACTCGCTACCCATCGGTCAAAAGGGCCATGCTGAAAAACTTGTCAAAACCAGAAATGCAGGACAGGCCATGGAGAAATGGGAGCCTTGCTACACTGATGGGCGGGATGTAAATTGCCAACAGCCACTCTGGAGAAGTGTACGGTGAGTCCTGAAACATCTAAAAAACACAGCTTAGAGAGCATAGGGCACTTCCACTCATGGGGGTATAAATTGGGAAAATTAAAAATCAGCAAGACACAAGCACCCCAAAGTTTAGGGCTGCTCTGTTGACCAGGACCTCCACTTCATTCCACCTTAAATATCCCAGGAAAGAGAAAAATGGATAAAGAAGTTGTGGTCCTTATGTACAATGGAATATCACTCAGCCATGAAATCAATGTCATAAGGCTAGTAGCAGCATGATGAGTGGATTTAGGTACGACGATTCTAAGTGAAATAAGTCACACAGTAAAGGACACTTCTCATAAGGTATCACTGATAGAGGGAATGTAAAAACCGTTACACTTGAACTGAATTACAAAACAGAACAGAGTCACACATGCAGAAAACACACTATGGCTGCTTAACGGGAAAGGTGAGGTGGGGTGATACATAAAACAAGGGTATCAAATTAGCTCAGATACCGTTCCATAAACCCAATATGTAATAGACAAGACCTACTCCTTGCTCAGAGAACTGGACTCAGCACGCCCTATTCACCGCACAAGAATATATCTGACTATTAATAATCTTAAAACCTATGTATTGATATCTCTCTGTTAGTGTGTCAAGTGGGTGTAAAGTGGCATAAACACAGCAGTGAAAAGCAGCTAAACCCCATTATAAAAATAAATTACTTTGAAAAACCCATGAAACAAAGACAGTGAAAGAGAGAGAAATTCTTACACAATGCGATCAGGGGCTGTGATGCAACCTGGATTGACCATATCTAGACCCACAGCTGGATGAGACATAAGGGTGGATACTCTTGGGGCTGAGAAGTTTGGTGAGGTTGGGTGAGCAAACACAGACCCTTTAAAGTAATACTGCGTGGTACCCATCGCATGGGTCCCAAATCTCCAGGTTCAAGGGCATCTTCCTACATCGAAAACATGCATGAGAAACCCAGAAGATGGTACACCATGTGATGGGGAAAGGTTTCTAAAACGCACCTCATTTCTCATCTCCTTGTGCCCGGGTTCGCCATTCCAGCCGCCTTACTAGCAATCTCCCTACTTGGAGCATCAGCACCTTTAGTCTCCTGTTCTGTACAGGTTGCAATTTGTCCTGAGGATGAACGGGAAGACGGGGAACCAATAAGAGACTAGCTCTTGGTGTTGGGACAGGCACAGGTCACTCTATTTTCCCATCAGGAAGAAGAATTAACCACAGGCTCAGCCTGCCCCCCGGAACCAGAACAGGGCCTGAAGGGATCCTGCGCTTTTGCGGCCAGCTCCCAAAAACGCGAGTTGTAAAATGGAGGTTCAGGGCACTGCAATTCACAAACCTGCAGAGTTATAAATGATAACTCTCGTCCAAAGATATATTGAGGGAAGGCAACGAAGAGGATTTGAAATCAAGGCAGAATTGCAGGAAACAGATTTCAGGAAGTAGATTCGAATCGCCTTTAAAGCACATGAAAAGTGGCAAAACGTTGAAAAAGATGCCCTTGGCCAAAAAGGGCGTATGCGTTTTTTCCTGAATATATTCAGGAAAAAACGCATACGCCCTTTTTGGCCAACCAAGCAACCTGGAAAGGCAAATCAGGGCTACAAAGAAGACTGGCTACCCATCGGTCAAAAGGGCCATGCTGAAAAACGTGTCAAAACCAGAAATGCAGGACAGGCCATGGAGAAATGGGAGCCTTGCTACTCTGATGGGCGGGATGTAAATTGGCAACAGCCACTCTGGAGAAGTGTACGGTGAGTCCTGAAACATCTAAAAAACACAGCTTAGAGAGCATAGGGCACTTCCACTCATGGGGGTATAAATTGGGAAAATTAAAAATCAGCAAGACACAAGCACCCCAAAGTTGAGGGCTGCTCTGTTGACAAGGACCTCCACTTCATTCCACCTTAAATATCCCAGGAAAGAGAAAAATGGATAAAGAAGTTGTGGTCCTTATGTAAAATGGAATATCACTCAGCCATGAAATCAATGTCATAAGGCTAGTAGCAGCATGATGAGTGGATTTAGGTACGACGATTCTAAGTGAAATAAGTCACACAGAAAAGGACACTTCTCATAAGGTATCACTTATAGAGGGAATGTAAAAACCGTTACACTTGAACTGAATTACAAAACAGAACAGAGTCACACATGCAGAAAACACACTATGGCTGCTTAACGGGAAAGGTGAGGTGGGGTGATACATAAAACAAGGGTTTCAAATTAGCTCAGATACCGTTCCATAAACCCAATATGTAATAGACAAGACCTACTCCTTGCTCAGAGAACTGGACTCAACACGCCCTATTCACCGCACAAGAATATATCTGACTAGTAATAATCTTAAAACCTATGTATTGATATCTCTCTGTTAGTGTGTCAAGTGGGTGTAAAGCGGCATAAAGACAGCAGTGAAAAGCAGCTAAACCCCATTATAAAAATAAATTACTTTGAAAAACCCATGAAACAAAGACAGTGAAAGAGAGAGAAATTCTTACACAATGCGATCAGGGGCTGTGATGCAACCTGGATTGACCATATCTAGACCCACAGCTGGATGAGACATAAGGGTGGACACTCTTGGGGCTGAGAGGTTTGGTGAGGTTGGGTGAGCAAACGCAGACCCTTTAAAGTAATACTGCGTGGTACCCATCGCATGGGTCCCAAATCTCCAGGTTCAAGGGCATCTTCCTACATCGAAAACATGCATGAGAAACCCAGAAGATGGTACACCATGTGATGGGGAAAGGTTTCTAAAACGCACCTCATTTCTCATCTCCTTGTGCCCGGGTTCGCCATTCCAGCCGCCTTACTAGCAATCTCCCTACTTGGAGCATCAGCACCTTTAACCTCCTGTTCCGTACAGGTTGCAATTTGTCCTGAGGATGAACGGGAAAACGGGGAACCAATGAGAGCCTAGCTCTTGGTTTTGGGACAGGCACAGGTCACTCTATTTTACAATCAGGAAGAAAAATTAACCACAGGCTCAGCCTGCCCCCTGGAACCAGAACAAGGCCTGAAGCCATCCTCTGTTTTGCGGCCAGTGCTCAAATAAGCGAGTTGTAAAATGGAGCTTCAGGGCACTGCAATTCACAAACCTGCAGAGTTATAAATGATAACTCTCGTCCACAGATATATTGAGGGAAGGCAAAGAAGAGGATTTGAAATCAAGGCAGAATTGCAGGAAACAGATTTCAGGAGGTAGATTAGAATCGCCTTTGAAGCACATGAAAAGCGGCAAAACGTTGACAATGATGCCCTTGGCCAAAAAGGGCGTATGCGTTTTTTCCTGAATATATTCAGGAAAAAACGCATACGCCCTTTTTGGCCAACCAAGCAACCTGGAAAGGCAAATCAGGGCTACAAAGAAGACTCGCTACCCATCGGTCAAAAGGGCCATGCTGAAAAACTTGTCAAAACCAGAAATGCAGGACAGGCCATGGAGAAATGGGAGCCTTGCTACACTGATGGGCGGGATGTAAATTGCCAACAGCCACTCTGGAGAAGTGTACGGTGAGTCCTGAAACATCTAAAAAACACAGCTTAGAGAGCATAGGGCACTTCCACTCATGGGGGTATAAATTGCGAAAATTAAAAATCAGCAAGACACAAGCACCCCAAAGTTTAGGGCTGCTCTGTTGACAAGGACCTCCACTTCATTCCACCTTAAATATCCCAGGAAAGAGAAAAATGGATAAAGAAGTTGTGGTCCTTATGTACAATGGAATATCACTCAGCCATGAAATCAATGTCATAAGGCTAGTAGCAGCATGATGAGTGGATTTAGGTACGACGATTCTAAGTGAAATAAGTCACACAGCAAAGGACACTTCTCATAAGGTATCACTGATAGAGGGAATGTAAAAACCGTTACACTTGAACTGAATTACAAAACAGAACAGAGTCACACATGCAGAAAACACACTATGGCTGCTTAACGGGAAAGGTGAGGTGGGGTGATACATAAAACAAGGGTATCAAATTAGCTCAGATACCGTTCCATAAACCCAATATGTAATAGACAAGACCTACTCCTTGCTCAGAGAACTGGACTCAACACGCCCTATTCACCGCACAAGAATATATCTGACTAGTAATAATCTTAAAACCTATGTATTGATATCTCTCTGTTAGTGTGTCAAGTGGGTGTAAAGCGGCATAAACACAGCAGTGAAAAGCAGCTAAACCCCATTATAAAAATAAATTACTTTGAAAAACCCATGAAACAAAGACAGTGAAAGAGAGAGAAATTCTTACACAATGTGATCAGGGGCTGTGATGCAACCTGGATTGACCATATCTAGACCCACAGCTGGATGAGACATAAGGGTGGACACTCTTGGGGCTGAGAAGTTTGGTGAGGTTGGGTGAGCAAACACAGACCCTTTAAAGTAATACTGCGTGGTACCCATCGCATGGGTCCCAAATCTCCAGGTTCAAGGGCATCTTCCTACATCGAAAACATGCATGAGAAACCCAGAAGATGGTACACCATGTGATGGGGAAAGGTTTCTAAAACGCACCTCATTTCTCATCTCCTTGTGCCCGGGTTCGCCATTCCAGCCGCCTTACTAGCAATCTCCCTACTTGGAGCATCAGCACCTTTAATCTCCTGTTCTGTACAGGTTGCAATTTGTCCTGAGGATGAACGGGAAGACGGGGAACCAATAAGAGACTTGCTCTTGGTGTTGGGACAGGCACAGGTCACTCTATTTTCCCATCAGGAAGAAGAATTAACCACAGGCTCAGCCTGCCCCCCGGAACCAGAACAGGGCCTGAAGGGATCCTGCGCTTTTGCGGCCAGCTCCCAAAAACGCGAGTTGTAAAATGGAGGTTCAGGGCAGTGCAATTCACAAACCTGCAGAGTTATAAATGATAACTCTCGTCCAAAGATATATTGAGGGAAGGCAACGAAGAGGATTTGAAATCAAGGCAGAATTGCAGGAAACAGATTTCAGGAGGTAGATTAGAATCGCCTTTAAAGCACATGAAAAGCGGCAAAACGTTGACAATGATGCCCTTGGCCAAAAAGGGCGTATGCGTTTTTTCCTGAATATATTCAGGAAAAAACGCATACGCCCTTTTTGGCCAACCAAGCAACCTGGAAAGGCAAATCAGGGCTACAAAGAAGACTGGCTACCCATCGGTCAAAAGGGCCATGCTGAAAAACGTGTCAAAACCAGAAATGCAGGACAGGCCATGGAGAAATGGGAGCCTTGCTACTCTGATGGGCGGGATGTAAATTGGCAACAGCCACTCTGGAGAAGTGTACGGTGAGTCCTGAAACATCTAAAAAACACAGCTTAGAGAGCATAGGGCACTTCCACTCATGGGGGTATAAATTGGGAAAATTAAAAATCAGCAAGACACAAGCACCCCAAAGTTGAGGGCTGCTCTGTTGACAAGGACCTCCACTTCATTCCACCTTAAATATCCCAGGAAAGAGAAAAATGGATAAAGAAGTTGTGGTCCTTATGTACAATGGAATATCACTCAGCCATGAAATCAATGTCATAAGGCTAGTAGCAGCATGATGAGTGGATTTAGGTACGACGATTCTAAGTGAAATAAGTCACACAGCAAAGGACACTTCTCATAAGGTATCACTGATAGAGGGAATGTAAAAACCGTTACACTTGAACTGAATTACAAAACAGAACACAGTCACACATGCAGAAAACACACTATGGCTGCTTAACGGGAAAGGTGAGATAGGGTGATACATAAAACAAGGGTTTCAAATTAGCTCAGATACCGTTCCATAAACCCAATATGTAATAGACAAGACCTACTCCTTGCTCAGAGAACTGGACTCAACACGCCCTATTCACCGCACGAGAATATATCTGACTAGTAATAATCTTAAAACCTATGTATTGATATCTCTCTGTTAGTGTGTCAAGTGGGTGTAAAGCGGCATAAACACAGCAGTGAAAAGCAGCTAAACCCCATTATAAAAATAAATTACTTTGAAAAACCCATGAAACAAAGACAGTGAAAGAGAGAGAAATTTTTACACAATGCGATCAGGGGCTGTGATGCAACCTGGATTGACCATATCTAGACCCACAGCTGGATGAGACATAAGGGTGGACACTCTTGGGGCTGAGAAGTTTGGTGAGGTTGGGTGAGCAAACACAGACCCTTTAAAGTAATACTGCGTGGTACCCATCGCATGGGTCCCAAATCTCCAGGTTCAAGGGCATCTTCCTACATCGAAAACATGCATGAGAAACCCAGAAGATGGTACACCATGTGATGGGGAAAGGTTTCTAAAACGCACCTCATTTCTCATCTCCTTGTGCCCGGGTTCGCCATTCCAGCCGCCTTACTAGCAATCTCCCTACTTGGAGCATCAGCACCTTTAATCTCCTGTTCCGCACAGGTTGCAATTTGTCCTGAGGATGAACGGGAAGACGGGGAACCAATAAGAGACTAGCTCTTGGTGTTGGGACAGGCACAGGTCACTCTATTTTCCCATCAGGAAGAAGAATTAACCACAGGCTCAGCCTGCCCCCCGGAACCAGAACAGGGCCTGAAGGGATCCTGCGCTTTTGCGGCCAGCTCCCAAAAACGCGAGTTGTAAAATGGAGGTTCAGGGCACTGCAATTCACAAACCTGCAGAATTATAAATGATAACTCTCGTCCACAGATATATTGAGGGAAGGCAAAGAAGAGGATTTGAAATCAAGGCAGAATTGCAGGAAACAGATTTCAGGAGGTAGATTCGAATCGCCTTTAAAGCACATGAAAAGTGGCAAAACGTTGAAAAAGATGCCCTTTTTGGCCAACCAAGCAACCTGGAAAGGCAAATCAGGGCTACAAAGAAGACTGGCTACCCATCGGTCAAAAGGGCCATGCTGAAAAACGTGTCAAAACCAGAAATGCAGGACAGGCCTTGGAGAAATGGGAGCCTTGCTACTCTGATGGGCGGGATGTAAATTGGCAACAGCCACTCTGGAGAAGTGTACGGTGAGTCCTGAAACATCTAAAAAACACAGCTTAGAGAGCATAGGGCACTTCCACTCATGGGGGTATAAATTGGGAAAATTAAAAATCAGCAAGACACAAGCACCCCAAAGTTGAGGGCTGCTCTGTTGACAAGGACCTCCACTTCATTCCACCTTAAATATCCCAGGAAAGAGAAAAATGGATAAAGAAGTTGTGGTCCTTATGTACAATGGAATATCACTCAGCCATGAAATCAATGTCATAAGGCTAGTAGCAGCATGATGAGTGGATTTAGGTACGAGGATTCTAAGTGAAATAAGTCACAGAGAAAAGGACACTTCTCATAAGGTATCACTTATAGAGGGAATGTAAAAACCGTTACACTTGAACTGAATTACAAAACAGAACAGAGTCACACATGCAGAAAACACACTATGGCTGCTTAACGGGAAAGGTGAGGTGGGGTGATACATAAAACAAGGGTTTCAAATTAGCTCAGATACCGTTCCATAAAACCAATATGTAATAGACAAGACCTACTCCTTGCTCAGAGAACTGGACTCAACACGCCCTATTCACCGCACGAGAATATATCTGACTAGTAATAATCTTAAAACCTATGTATTGATATCTCTCTGTTAGTGTGTCAAGTGGGTGTAAAGCGGCATAAACACAGCAGTGAAAAGCAGCTAAACCCCATTATAAAAATAAATTACTTTGAAAAACCCATGAAACAAAGACAGTGAAAGAGAGAGAAATTTTTACACAATGCGATCAGGGGCTGTGATGCAACCTGGATTGACCATATCTAGACCCACAGCTGGATGAGACATAAGGGTGGACACTCTTGGGGCTGAGAAGTTTGGTGAGGTTGGGTGAGCAAACGCAGACCCTTTAAAGTAATACTGCGTGGTACCCATCGCATGGGTCCCAAATCTCCAGGTTCAAGGGCATCTTCCTACATCGAAAACATGCATGAGAAACCCAGAAGATGGTACACCATGTGATGGGGAAAGGTTTCTAAAACGCACCTCATTTCTCATCTCCTTGTGCCCGGGTTCGCCATTCCAGCCGCCTTACTAGCAATCTCCCTACTTGGAGCATCAGCACCTTTAACCTCCTGTTCCGTACAGGTTGCAATTTGTCCTGAGGATGAACGGGAAAACGGGGAACCAATGAGAGCCTAGCTCTTGGTTTTGGGACAGGCACAGGTCACTCTATTTTACAATCAGGAAGAAAAATTAACCACAGGCTCAGCCTGCCCCCTGGAACCAGAACAAGGCCTGAAGCCATCCTCTGCTTTTGCGGCCAGTGCTCAAATAAGCGAGTTGTAAAATGGAGCTTCAGGGCACTGCAATTCACAAACCTGCAGAGTTATAAATGATAACTCTCGTCCACAGATATATTGAGGGAAGGCAAAGAAGAGGATTTGAAATCAAGGCAGAATTGCAGGAAACAGATTTCAGGAGGTAGATTAGAATCGCCTTTAAAGCACATGAAAAGCGGCAAAACGTTGACAATGATGCCCTTGGCCAAAAAGGGCGTATGCGTTTTTTCCTGAATATATTCAGGAAAAAACGCATACGCCCTTTTTGGCCAACCAAGCAACCTGGAAAGGCAAATCAGGGCTACAAAGAAGACTGGCTACCCATCGGTCAAAAGGGCCATGCTGAAAAACGTGTCAAAACCAGAAATGCAGGACAGGCCATGGAGAAATGGGAGCCTTGCTACTCTGATGGGCGGGATGTAAATTGGCAACAGCCACTCTGGAGAAGTGTACGGTGAGTCCTGAAACATCTAAAAAACACAGCTTAGAGAGCATAGGGCACTTCCACTCATGGGGGTATAAATTGGGAAAATTAAAAATCAGCAAGACACAAGCACCCCAAAGTTGAGGGCTGCTCTGTTGACAAGGACCTCCACTTCATTCCACCTTAAATATCCCAGGAAAGAGAAAAATGGATAAAGAAGTTGTGGTCCTTATGTACAATGGAATATCACTCAGCCATGAAATCAATGTCATAAGGCTAGTAGCAGCATGATGAGTGGATTTAGGTACGACGATTCTAAGTGAAATAAGTCACACAGCAAAGGACACTTCTCATAAGGTATCACTGATAGAGGGAATGTAAAAACCGTTACACTTGAACTGAATTACAAAACAGAACACAGTCACACATGCAGAAAACACACTATGGCTGCTTAACGGGAAAGGTGAGGTAGGGTGATACATAAAACAAGGGTTTCAAATTAGCTCAGATACCGTTCCATAAACCCAATATGTAATAGACAAGACCTACTCCTTGCTCAGAGAACTGGACTCAACACGCCCTATTCACCGCACGAGAATATATCTGACTAGTAATAATCTTAAAACCTATGTATTGATATCTCTCTGTTAGTGTGTCAAGTGGGTGTAAAGCGGCATAAACACAGCAGTGAAAAGCAGCTAAACCCCATTATAAAAATAAATTACTTTGAAAAACCCATGAAACAAAGACAGTGAAAGAGAGAGAAATTTTTACACAATGCGATCAGGGGCTGTGATGCAACCTGGATTGACCATATCTAGACCCACAGCTGGATGAGACATAAGGGTGGACACTCTTGGGGCTGAGAAGTTTGGTGAGGTTGGGTGAGCAAACACAGACCCTTTAAAGTAATACTGCGTGGTACCCATCGCATGGGTCCCAAATCTCCAGGTTCAAGGGCATCTTCCTACATCGAAAACATGCATGAGAAACCCAGAAGATGGTACACCATGTGATGGGGAAAGGTTTCTAAAACGCACCTCATTTCTCATCTCCTTGTGCCCGGGTTCGCCATTCCAGCCGCCTTACTAGCAATCTCCCTACTTGGAGCATCAGCACCTTTAATCTCCTGTTCCGCACAGGTTGCAATTTGTCCTGAGGATGAACGGGAAGACGGGGAACCAATAAGAGACTAGCTCTTGGTGTTGGGACAGGCACAGGTCACTCTATTTTCCCATCAGGAAGAAGAATTAACCACAGGCTCAGCCTGCCCCCCGGAACCAGAACAGGGCCTGAAGGGATCCTGCGCTTTTGCGGCCAGCTCCCAAAAACGCGAGTTGTAAAATGGAGGTTCAGGGCACTGCAATTCACAAACCTGCAGAATTATAAATGATAACTCTCGTCCACAGATATATTGAGGGAAGGCAAAGAAGAGGATTTGAAATCAAGGCAGAATTGCAGGAAACAGATTTCAGGAGGTAGATTCGAATCGCCTTTAAAGCACATGAAAAGTGGCAAAACGTTGAAAAAGATGCCCTTTTTGGCCAACCAAGCAACCTGGAAAGGCAAATCAGGGCTACAAAGAAGACTGGCTACCCATCGGTCAAAAGGGCCATGCTGAAAAACGTGTCAAAACCAGAAATGCAGGACAGGCCATGGAGAAATGGGAGCCTTGCTACTCTGATGGGCGGGATGTAAATTGGCAACAGCCACTCTGGAGAAGTGTACGGTGAGTCCTGAAACATCTAAAAAACACAGCTTAGAGAGCATAGGGCACTTCCACTCATGGGGGTATAAATTGGGAAAATTAAAAATCAGCAAGACACAAGCACCCCAAAGTTGAGGGCTGCTCTGTTGACAAGGACCTCCACTTCATTCCACCTTAAATATCCCAGGAAAGAGAAAAATGGATAAAGAAGTTGTGGTCCTTATGTACAATGGAATATCACTCAGCCATGAAATCAATGTCATAAGGCTAGTAGCAGCATGATGAGTGGATTTAGGTACGACGATTCTAAGTGAAATAAGTCACACAGAAAAGGACACTTCTCATAAGGTATCACTTATAGAGGGAATGTAAAAACCGTTACACTTGAACTGAATTACAAAACAGAACAGAGTCACACATGCAGAAAACACACTATGGCTGCTTAACGGGAAAGGTGAGGTGGGGTGATACATAAAACAAGGGTTTCAAATTAGCTCAGATACCGTTCCATAAACCCAATATGTAATAGACAAGACCTACTCCTTGCTCAGAGAACTGGACTCAACACGCCCTATTCACCGCACAAGAATATATCTGACTAGTAATAATCTTAAAACCTATGTATTGATATCTCTCTGTTAGTGTGTCAAGTGGGTGTAAAGCGGCATAAAGACAGCAGTGAAAAGCAGCTAAACCCCATTATAAAAATAAATTACTTTGAAAAACCCATGAAACAAAGACAGTGAAAGAGAGAGAAATTCTTACACAATGCGATCAGGGGCTGTGATGCAACCTGGATTGACCATATCTAGACCCACAGCTGGATGAGACATAAGGGTGGACACTCTTGGGGCTGAGAGGTTTGGTGAGGTTGGGTGAGCAAACGCAGACCCTTTAAAGTAATACTGCGTGGTACCCATCGCATGGGTCCCAAATCTCCAGGTTCAAGGGCATCTTCCTACATCGAAAACATGCATGAGAAACCCAGAAGATGGTACACCATGTGATGGGGAAAGGTTTCTAAAACGCACCTCATTTCTCATCTCCTTGTGCCCGGGTTCGCCATTCCAGCCGCCTTACTAGCAATCTCCCTACTTGGAGCATCAGCACCTTTAACCTCCTGTTCCGTACAGGTTGCAATTTGTCCTGAGGATGAACGGGAAAACGGGGAACCAATGAGAGCCTAGCTCTTGGTTTTGGGACAGGCACAGGTCACTCTATTTTACAATCAGGAAGAAAAATTAACCACAGGCTCAGCCTGCCCCCTGGAACCAGAACAAGGCCTGAAGCCATCCTCTGCTTTTGCGGCCAGTGCTCAAATAAGCGAGTTGTAAAATGGAGCTTCAGGGCACTGCAATTCACAATCCTGCAGAGTTATAAATGATAACTCTCGTCCACAGATATATTGAGGGAAGGCAAAGAAGAGGATTTGAAATCAAGGCAGAATTGCAGGAAACAGATTTCAGGAGGTAGATTAGAATCGCCTTTGAAGCACATGAAAAGCGGCAAAACGTTGACAATGATGCCCTTGGCCAAAAAGGGCGTATGCGTTTTTTCCTGAATATATTCAGGAAAAAACGCATATGCCCTTTTTGGCCAACCAAGCAACCTGGAAAGGCAAATCAGGGCTACAAAGAAGACTCGCTACCCATCGGTCAAAAGGGCCATGCTGAAAAACTTGTCAAAACCAGAAATGCAGGACAGGCCATGGAGAAATGGGAGCCTTGCTACACTGATGGGCGGGATGTAAATTGCCAACAGCCACTCTGGAGAAGTGTACGGTGAGTCCTGAAACATCTAAAAAACACAGCTTAGAGAGCATAGGGCACTTCCACTCATGGGGGTATAAATTGCGAAAATAAAAAATCAGCAAGACACAAGCACCCCAAAGTTTAGGGCTGCTCTGTTGACAAGGACCTCCACTTCATTCCACCTTAAATATCCCAGGAAAGAGAAAAATGGATAAAGAAGTTGTGGTCCTTATGTACAATGGAATATCACTCAGCCATGAAATCAATGTCATAAGGCTAGTAGCAGCATGATGAGTGGATTTAGGTACGACGATTCTAAGTGAAATAAGTCACACAGCAAAGGACACTTCTCATAAGGTATCACTGATAGAGGGAATGTAAAAACCGTTACACTTGAACTGAATTACAAAACAGAACAGAGTCACACATGCAGAAAACACACTATGGCTGCTTAACGGGAAAGGTGAGGTGGGGTGATACATAAAACAAGGGTATCAAATTAGCTCAGATACCGTTCCATAAACCCAATATGTAATAGACAAGACCTACTCCTTGCTCAGAGAACTGGACTCAACACGCCCTATTCACCGCACAAGAATATATCTGACTAGTAATAATCTTAAAACCTATGTATTGATATCTCTCTGTTAGTGTGTCAAGTGGGTGTAAAGCGGCATAAACACAGCAGTGAAAAGCAGCTAAACCCCATTATAAAAATAAATTACTTTGAAAAACCCATGAAACAAAGACAGTGAAAGAGAGAGAAATTCTTACACAATGTGATCAGGGGCTGTGATGCAACCTGGATTGACCATATCTAGACCCACAGCTGGATGAGACATAAGGGTGGACACTCTTGGGGCTGAGAAGTTTGGTGAGGTTGGGTGAGCAAACACAGACCCTTTAAAGTAATACTGCGTGGTACCCATCGCATGGGTCCCAAATCTCCAGGTTCAAGGGCATCTTCCTACATCGAAAACATGCATGAGAAACCCAGAAGATGGTACACCATGTGATGGGGAAAGGTTTCTAAAACGCACCTCATTTCTCATCTCCTTGTGCCCGGGTTCGCCATTCCAGCCGCCTTACTAGCAATCTCCCTACTTGGAGCATCAGCACCTTTAATCTCCTGTTCTGTACAGGTTGCAATTTGTCCTGAGGATGAACGGGAAGACGGGGAACCAATAAGAGACTTGCTCTTGGTGTTGGGACAGGCACAGGTCACTCTATTTTCCCATCAGGAAGAAGAATTAACCACAGGCTCAGCCTGCCCCCCGGAACCAGAACAGGGCCTGAAGGGATCCTGCGCTTTTGCGGCCAGCTCCCAAAAACGCGAGTTGTAAAATGGAGGTTCAGGGCAGTGCAATTCACAAACCTGCAGAGTTATAAATGATAACTCTCGTCCAAAGATATATTGAGGGAAGGCAACGAAGAGGATTTGAAATCAAGGCAGAATTGCAGGAAACAGATTTCAGGAGGTAGATTAGAATCGCCTTTAAAGCACATGAAAAGCGGCAAAACGTTGACAATGATGCCCTTGGCCAAAAAGGGCGTATGCGTTTTTTCCTGAATATATTCAGGAAAAAACGCATACGCCCTTTTTGGCCAACCAAGCAACCTGGAAAGGCAAATCAGGGCTACAAAGAAGACTGGCTACCCATCGGTCAAAAGGGCCATGCTGAAAAACGTGTCAAAACCAGAAATGCAGGACAGGCCATGGAGAAATGGGAGCCTTGCTACTCTGATGGGCGGGATGTAAATTGGCAACAGCCACTCTGGAGAAGTGTACGGTGAGTCCTGAAACATCTAAAAAACACAGCTTAGAGAGCATAGGGCACTTCCACTCATGGGGGTATAAATTGGGAAAATTAAAAATCAGCAAGACACAAGCACCCCAAAGTTGAGGGCTGCTCTGTTGACAAGGACCTCCACTTCATTCCACCTTAAATATCCCAGGAAAGAGAAAAATGGATAAAGAAGTTGTGGTCCTTATGTACAATGGAATATCACTCAGCCATGAAATCAATGTCATAAGGCTAGTAGCAGCATGATGAGTGGATTTAGGTACGACGATTCTAAGTGAAATAAGTCACACAGCAAAGGACACTTCTCATAAGGTATCACTGATAGAGGGAATGTAAAAACCGTTACACTTGAACTGAATTACAAAACAGAACACAGTCACACATGCAGAAAACACACTATGGCTGCTTAACGGGAAAGGTGAGGTAGGGTGATACATAAAACAAGGGTTTCAAATTAGCTCAGATACCGTTCCATAAACCCAATATGTAATAGACAAGACCTACTCCTTGCTCAGAGAACTGGACTCAACACGCCCTATTCACCGCACGAGAATATATCTGACTAGTAATAATCTTAAAACCTATGTATTGATATCTCTCTGTTAGTGTGTCAAGTGGGTGTAAAGCGGCATAAACACAGCAGTGAAAAGCAGCTAAACCCCATTATAAAAATAAATTACTTTGAAAAACCCATGAAACAAAGACAGTGAAAGAGAGAGAAATTTTTACACAATGCGATCAGGGGCTGTGATGCAACCTGGATTGACCATATCTAGACCCACAGCTGGATGAGACATAAGGGTGGACACTCTTGGGGCTGAGAAGTTTGGTGAGGTTGGGTGAGCAAACACAGACCCTTTAAAGTAATACTGCGTGGTACCCATCGCATGGGTCCCAAATCTCCAGGTTCAAGGGCATCTTCCTACATCGAAAACATGCATGAGAAACCCAGAAGATGGTACACCATGTGATGGGGAAAGGTTTCTAAAACGCACCTCATTTCTCATCTCCTTGTGCCCGGGTTCGCCATTCCAGCCGCCTTACTAGCAATCTCCCTACTTGGAGCATCAGCACCTTTAATCTCCTGTTCCGCACAGGTTGCAATTTGTCCTGAGGATGAACGGGAAGACGGGGAACCAATAAGAGACTAGCTCTTGGTGTTGGGACAGGCACAGGTCACTCTATTTTCCCATCAGGAAGAAGAATTAACCACAGGCTCAGCCTGCCCCCCGGAACCAGAACAGGGCCTGAAGGGATCCTGCGCTTTTGCGGCCAGCTCCCAAAAACGCGAGTTGTAAAATGGAGGTTCAGGGCACTGCAATTCACAAACCTGCAGAATTATAAATGATAACTCTCGTCCACAGATATATTGAGGGAAGGCAAAGAAGAGGATTTGAAATCAAGGCAGAATTGCAGGAAACAGATTTCAGGAGGTAGATTCGAATCGCCTTTAAAGCACATGAAAAGTGGCAAAACGTTGAAAAAGATGCCCTTTTTGGCCAACCAAGCAACCTGGAAAGGCAAATCAGGGCTACAAAGAAGACTGGCTACCCATCGGTCAAAAGGGCCATGCTGAAAAACGTGTCAAAACCAGAAATGCAGGACAGGCCTTGGAGAAATGGGAGCCTTGCTACTCTGATGGGCGGGATGTAAATTGGCAACAGCCACTCTGGAGAAGTGTACGGTGAGTCCTGAAACATCTAAAAAACACAGCTTAGAGAGCATAGGGCACTTCCACTCATGGGGGTATAAATTGGGAAAATTAAAAATCAGCAAGACACAAGCACCCCAAAGTTGAGGGCTGCTCTGTTGACAAGGACCTCCACTTCATTCCACCTTAAATATCCCAGGAAAGAGAAAAATGGATAAAGAAGTTGTGGTCCTTATGTACAATGGAATATCACTCAGCCATGAAATCAATGTCATAAGGCTAGTAGCAGCATGATGAGTGGATTTAGGTACGAGGATTCTAAGTGAAATAAGTCACAGAGAAAAGGACACTTCTCATAAGGTATCACTTATAGAGGGAATGTAAAAACCGTTACACTTGAACTGAATTACAAAACAGAACAGAGTCACACATGCAGAAAACACACTATGGCTGCTTAACGGGAAAGGTGAGGTGGGGTGATACATAAAACAAGGGTTTCAAATTAGCTCAGATACCGTTCCATAAAACCAATATGTAATAGACAAGACCTACTCCTTGCTCAGAGAACTGGACTCAACACGCCCTATTCACCGCACAAGAATATATCTGACTAGTAATAATCTTAAAACCTATGTATTGATATCTCTCTGTTAGTGTGTCAAGTGGGTGTAAAGCGGCATAAACACAGCAGTGAAAAGCAGCTAAACCCCATTATAAAAATAAATTACTTTGAAAAACCCATGAAACAAAGACAGTGAAAGAGAGAGAAATTCTTACACAATGCGATCAGGGGCTGTGATGCAACCTGGATTGACCATATCTAGACCCACAGCTGGATGAGACATAAGGGTGGACACTCTTGGGGCTGAGAAGTTTGGTGAGGTTGGGTGAGCAAACGCAGACCCTTTAAAGTAATACTGCGTGGTACCCATCGCATGGGTCCCAAATCTCCAGGTTCAAGGGCATCTTCCTACATCGAAAACATGCATGAGAAACCCAGAAGATGGTACACCATGTGATGGGGAAAGGTTTCTAAAACGCACCTCATTTCTCATCTCCTTGTGCCCGGGTTCGCCATTCCAGCCGCCTTACTAGCAATCTCCCTACTTGGAGCATCAGCACCTTTAACCTCCTGTTCCGTACAGGTTGCAATTTGTCCTGAGGATGAACGGGAAAACGGGGAACCAATGAGAGCCTAGCTCTTGGTTTTGGGACAGGCACAGGTCACTCTATTTTACAATCAGGAAGAAAAATTAACCACAGGCTCAGCCTGCCCCCTGGAACCAGAACAAGGCCTGAAGCCATCCTCTGCTTTTGCGGCCAGTGCTCAAATAAGCGAGTTGTAAAATGGAGCTTCAGGGCACTGCAATTCACAAACCTGCAGAGTTATAAATGATAACTCTCGTCCACAGATATATTGAGGGAAGGCAAAGAAGAGGATTTGAAATCAAGGCAGAATTGCAGGAAACAGATTTCAGGAGGTAGATTAGAATCGCCTTTAAAGCACATGAAAAGCGGCAAAACGTTGACAATGATGCCCTTGGCCAAAAAGGGCGTATGCGTTTTTTCCTGAATATATTCAGGAAAAAAACGCATACGCCCTTTTTGGCCAACCAAGCAACCTGGAAAGGCAAATCAGGGCTACAAAGAAGACTCGCTACCCATCGGTCAAAAGGGCCATGCTGAAAAACTTGTCAAAACCAGAAATGCAGGACAGGCCATGGAGAAATGGGAGCCTTGCTACACTGATGGGCGGGATGTAAATTGCCAACAGCCACTCTGGAGAAGTGTACGGTGAGTCCTGAAACATCTAAAAAACACAGCTTAGAGAGCATAGGGCACTTCCACTCATGGGGGTATAAATTGGGAAAATTAAAAATCAGCAAGACACAAGCACCCCAAAGTTTAGGGCTGCTCTGTTGACAAGGACCTCCACTTCATTCCACCTTAAATATCCCAGGAAAGAGAAAAATGGATAAAGAAGTTGTGGTCCTTATGTACTATGGAATATCACTCAGCCATGAAATCAATGTCATAAGGCTAGTAGCAGCATGATGAGTGGATTTAGGTACGACGATTCTAAGTGAAATAAGTCACACAGTAAAGGACACTTCTCATAAGGTATCACTGATAGAGGGAATGTAAAAACCGTTACACTTGAACTGAATTACAAAACAGAACAGAGTCACACATGCAGAAAACACACTATGGCTGCTTAACGGGAAAGGTGAGGTGGGGTGATACATAAAACAAGGGTATCAAATTAGCTCAGATACCGTTCCATAAACCCAATATGTAATAGACAAGACCTACTCCTTGCTCAGAGAACTGGACTCAACACGCCCTATTCACCGCACGAGAATATATCTGACTAGTAATAATCTTAAAACCTATGTATTGATATCTCTCTGTTAGTGTGTCAAGTGGGTGTAAAGCGGCATAAACACAGCAGTGAAAAGCAGCTAAACCCCATTATAAAAATAAATTACTTTGAAAAACCCATGAAACAAAGACAGTGAAAGAGAGAGAAATTTTTACACAATGCGATCAGGGGCTGTGATGCAACCTGGATTGACCATATCTAGACCCACAGCTGGATGAGACATAAGGGTGGACACTCTTGGGGCTGAGAAGTTTGGTGAGGTTGGGTGAGCAAACACAGACCCTTTAAAGTAATACTGCGTGGTACCCATCGCATGGGTCCCAAATCTCCAGGTTCAAGGGCATCTTCCTACATCGAAAACATGCATGAGAAACCCAGAAGATGGTACACCATGTGATGGGGAAAGGTTTCTAAAACGCACCTCATTTCTCATCTCCTTGTGCCCGGGTTCGCCATTCCAGCCGCCTTACTAGCAATCTCCCTACTTGGAGCATCAGCACCTTTAATCTCCTGTTCCGCACAGGTTGCAATTTGTCCTGAGGATGAACGGGAAGACGGGGAACCAATAAGAGACTAGCTCTTGGTGTTGGGACAGGCACAGGTCACTCTATTTTCCCATCAGGAAGAAGAATTAACCACAGGCTCAGCCTGCCCCCCGGAACCAGAACAGGGCCTGAAGGGATCCTGCGCTTTTGCGGCCAGCTCCCAAAAACGCGAGTTGTAAAATGGAGGTTCAGGGCACTGCAATTCACAAACCTGCAGAATTATAAATGATAACTCTCGTCCACAGATATATTGAGGGAAGGCAAAGAAGAGGATTTGAAATCAAGGCAGAATTGCAGGAAACAGATTTCAGGAGGTAGATTCGAATCGCCTTTAAAGCACATGAAAAGTGGCAAAACGTTGAAAAAGATGCCCTTTTTGGCCAACCAAGCAACCTGGAAAGGCAAATCAGGGCTACAAAGAAGACTGGCTACCCATCGGTCAAAAGGGCCATGCTGAAAAACGTGTCAAAACCAGAAATGCAGGACAGGCCATGGAGAAATGGGAGCCTTGCTACTCTGATGGGCGGGATGTAAATTGGCAACAGCCACTCTGGAGAAGTGTACGGTGAGTCCTGAAACATCTAAAAAACACAGCTTAGAGAGCATAGGGCACTTCCACTCATGGGGGTATAAATTGGGAAAATTAAAAATCAGCAAGACACAAGCACCCCAAAGTTGAGGGCTGCTCTGTTGACAAGGACCTCCACTTCATTCCACCTTAAATATCCCAGGAAAGAGAAAAATGGATAAAGAAGTTGTGGTCCTTATGTACAATGGAATATCACTCAGCCATGAAATCAATGTCATAAGGCTAGTAGCAGCATGATGAGTGGATTTAGGTACGACGATTCTAAGTGAAATAAGTCACACAGAAAAGGACACTTCTCATAAGGTATCACTTATAGAGGGAATGTAAAAACCGTTACACTTGAACTGAATTACAAAACAGAACAGAGTCACACATGCAGAAAACACACTATGGCTGCTTAACGGGAAAGGTGAGGTGGGGTGATACATAAAACAAGGGTTTCAAATTAGCTCAGATACCGTTCCATAAACCCAATATGTAATAGACAAGACCTACTCCTTGCTCAGAGAACTGGACTCAACACGCCCTATTCACCGCACAAGAATATATCTGACTAGTAATAATCTTAAAACCTATGTATTGATATCTCTCTGTTAGTGTGTCAAGTGGGTGTAAAGCGGCATAAAGACAGCAGTGAAAAGCAGCTAAACCCCATTATAAAAATAAATTACTTTGAAAAACCCATGAAACAAAGACAGTGAAAGAGAGAGAAATTCTTACACAATGCGATCAGGGGCTGTGATGCAACCTGGATTGACCATATCTAGACCCACAGCTGGATGAGACATAAGGGTGGACACTCTTGGGGCTGAGAGGTTTGGTGAGGTTGGGTGAGCAAACGCAGACCCTTTAAAGTAATACTGCGTGGTACCCATCGCATGGGTCCCAAATCTCCAGGTTCAAGGGCATCTTCCTACATCGAAAACATGCATGAGAAACCCAGAAGATGGTACACCATGTGATGGGGAAAGGTTTCTAAAACGCACCTCATTTCTCATCTCCTTGTGCCCGGGTTCGCCATTCCAGCCGCCTTACTAGCAATCTCCCTACTTGGAGCATCAGCACCTTTAACCTCCTGTTCCGTACAGGTTGCAATTTGTCCTGAGGATGAACGGGAAAACGGGGAACCAATGAGAGCCTAGCTCTTGGTTTTGGGACAGGCACAGGTCACTCTATTTTACAATCAGGAAGAAAAATTAACCACAGGCTCAGCCTGCCCCCTGGAACCAGAACAAGGCCTGAAGCCATCCTCTGTTTTGCGGCCAGTGCTCAAATAAGCGAGTTGTAAAATGGAGCTTCAGGGCACTGCAATTCACAAACCTGCAGAGTTATAAATGATAACTCTCGTCCACAGATATATTGAGGGAAGGCAAAGAAGAGGATTTGAAATCAAGGCAGAATTGCAGGAAACAGATTTCAGGAGGTAGATTAGAATCGCCTTTGAAGCACATGAAAAGCGGCAAAACGTTGACAATGATGCCCTTGGCCAAAAAGGGCGTATGCGTTTTTTCCTGAATATATTCAGGAAAAAACGCATACGCCCTTTTTGGCCAACCAAGCAACCTGGAAAGGCAAATCAGGGCTACAAAGAAGACTCGCTACCCATCGGTCAAAAGGGCCATGCTGAAAAACTTGTCAAAACCAGAAATGCAGGACAGGCCATGGAGAAATGGGAGCCTTGCTACACTGATGGGCGGGATGTAAATTGCCAACAGCCACTCTGGAGAAGTGTACGGTGAGTCCTGAAACATCTAAAAAACACAGCTTAGAGAGCATAGGGCACTTCCACTCATGGGGGTATAAATTGCGAAAATTAAAAATCAGCAAGACACAAGCACCCCAAAGTTTAGGGCTGCTCTGTTGACAAGGACCTCCACTTCATTCCACCTTAAATATCCCAGGAAAGAGAAAAATGGATAAAGAAGTTGTGGTCCTTATGTACAATGGAATATCACTCAGCCATGAAATCAATGTCATAAGGCTAGTAGCAGCATGATGAGTGGATTTAGGTACGACGATTCTAAGTGAAATAAGTCACACAGCAAAGGACACTTCTCATAAGGTATCACTGATAGAGGGAATGTAAAAACCGTTACACTTGAACTGAATTACAAAACAGAACAGAGTCACACATGCAGAAAACACACTATGGCTGCTTAACGGGAAAGGTGAGGTGGGGTGATACATAAAACAAGGGTATCAAATTAGCTCAGATACCGTTCCATAAACCCAATATGTAATAGACAAGACCTACTCCTTGCTCAGAGAACTGGACTCAACACGCCCTATTCACCGCACAAGAATATATCTGACTAGTAATAATCTTAAAACCTATGTATTGATATCTCTCTGTTAGTGTGTCAAGTGGGTGTAAAGCGGCATAAACACAGCAGTGAAAAGCAGCTAAACCCCATTATAAAAATAAATTACTTTGAAAAACCCATGAAACAAAGACAGTGAAAGAGAGAGAAATTCTTACACAATGTGATCAGGGGCTGTGATGCAACCTGGATTGACCATATCTAGACCCACAGCTGGATGAGACATAAGGGTGGACACTCTTGGGGCTGAGAAGTTTGGTGAGGTTGGGTGAGCAAACACAGACCCTTTAAAGTAATACTGCGTGGTACCCATCGCATGGGTCCCAAATCTCCAGGTTCAAGGGCATCTTCCTACATCGAAAACATGCATGAGAAACCCAGAAGATGGTACACCATGTGATGGGGAAAGGTTTCTAAAACGCACCTCATTTCTCATCTCCTTGTGCCCGGGTTCGCCATTCCAGCCGCCTTACTAGCAATCTCCCTACTTGGAGCATCAGCACCTTTAATCTCCTGTTCTGTACAGGTTGCAATTTGTCCTGAGGATGAACGGGAAGACGGGGAACCAATAAGAGACTAGCTCTTGGTGTTGGGACAGGCACAGGTCACTCTATTTTCCCATCAGGAAGAAGAATTAACCACAGGCTCAGCCTGCCCCCCGGAACCAGAACAGGGCCTGAAGGGATCCTGCGCTTTTGCGGCCAGCTCCCAAAAACGCGAGTTGTAAAATGGAGGTTCAGGGCAGTGCAATTCACAAACCTGCAGAGTTATAAATGATAACTCTCGTCCAAAGATATATTGAGGGAAGGCAACGAAGAGGATTTGAAATCAAGGCAGAATTGCAGGAAACAGATTTCAGGAGGTAGATTAGAATCGCCTTTAAAGCACATGAAAAGCGGCAAAACGTTGACAATGATGCCCTTGGCCAAAAAGGGCGTATGCGTTTTTTCCTGAATATATTCAGGAAAAAACGCATACGCCCTTTTTGGCCAACCAAGCAACCTGGAAAGGCAAATCAGGGCTACAAAGAAGACTGGCTACCCATCGGTCAAAAGGGCCATGCTGAAAAACGTGTCAAAACCAGAAATGCAGGACAGGCCATGGAGAAATGGGAGCCTTGCTACTCTGATGGGCGGGATGTAAATTGGCAACAGCCACTCTGGAGAAGTGTACGGTGAGTCCTGAAACATCTAAAAAACACAGCTTAGAGAGCATAGGGCACTTCCACTCATGGGGGTATAAATTGGGAAAATTAAAAATCAGCAAGACACAAGCACCCCAAAGTTAAGGGCTGCTCTGTTGACAAGGACCTCCACTTCATTCCACCTTAAATATCCCAGGAAAGAGAAAAATGGATAAAGAAGTTGTGGTCCTTATGTACAATGGAATATCACTCAGCCATGAAATCAATGTCATAAGGCTAGTAGCAGCATGATGAGTGGATTTAGGTACGACGATTCTAAGTGAAATAAGTCACACAGAAAAGGACACTTCTCATAAGGTATCACTTATAGAGGGAATGTAAAAACCGTTACACTTGAACTGAATTACAAAACAGAACAGAGTCACACATGCAGAAAACACACTATGGCTGCTTAACGGGAAAGGTGAGGTGGGGTGATACATAAAACAAGGGTTTCAAATTAGCTCAGATACCGTTCCATAAACCCAATATGTAATAGACAAGACCTACTCCTTGCTCAGAGAACTGGACTCAACACGCCCTATTCACCGCACAAGAATATATCTGACTAGTAATAATCTTAAAACCTATGTATTGATATCTCTCTGTTAGTGTGTCAAGTGGGTGTAAAGCGGCATAAAGACAGCAGTGAAAAGCAGCTAAACCCCATTATAAAAATAAATTACTTTGAAAAACCCATGAAACAAAGACAGTGAAAGAGAGAGAAATTCTTACACAATGCGATCAGGGGCTGTGATGCAACCTGGATTGACCATATCTAGACCCACAGCTGGATGAGACATAAGGGTGGACACTCTTGGGGCTGAGAGGTTTGGTGAGGTAGGGTGAGCAAACGCAGACCCTTTAAAGTAATACTGCGTGGTACCCATCGCATGGGTCCCAAATCTCCAGGTTCAAGGGCATCTTCCTACATCGAAAACATGCATGAGAAACCCAGAAGATGGTACACCATGTGATGGGGAAAGGTTTCTAAAACGCACCTCATTTCTCATCTCCTTGTGCCCGGGTTCGCCATTCCAGCCGCCTTACTAGCAATCTCCCTACTTGGAGCATCAGCACCTTTAACCTCCTGTTCCGTACAGGTTGCAATTTGTCCTGAGGATGAACGGGAAAACGGGGAACCAATGAGAGCCTAGCTCTTGGTTTTGGGACAGGCACAGGTCACTCTATTTTACAATCAGGAAGAAAAATTAACCACAGGCTCAGCCTGCCCCCTGGAACCAGAACAAGGCCTGAAGCCATCCTCTGCTTTTGCGGCCAGTGCTCAAATAAGCGAGTTGTAAAATGGAGCTTCAGGGCACTGCAATTCACAAACCTGCAGAGTTATAAATGATAACTCTCGTCCACAGATATATTGAGGGAAGGCAAAGAAGAGGATTTGAAATCAAGGCAGAATTGCAAGAAACAGATTTCAGGAGGTAGATTAGAATCGCCTTTAAAGCACATGAAAAGCGGCAAAACGTTGACAATGATGCCCTTGGCCAAAAAGGGCGTATGCGTTTTTTCCTGAATATATTCAGGAAAAAACGCATACGCCCTTTTTGGCCAACCAAGCAACCTGGAAAGGCAAATCAGGGCTACAAAGAAGACTCGCTACCCATCGGTCAAAAGGGCCATGCTGAAAAACTTGTCAAAACCAGAAATGCAGGACAGGCCATGGAGAAATGGGAGCCTTGCTACACTGATGGGCGGGATGTAAATTGCCAACAGCCACTCTGGAGAAGTGTACGGTGAGTCCTGAAACATCTAAAAAACACAGCTTAGAGAGCATAGGGCACTTCCACTCATGGGGGTATAAATTGGGAAAATGAAAAATCAGCAAGACACAAGCACCCCAAAGTTTAGGGCTGCTCTGTTGACAAGGACCTCCACTTCATTCCACCTTAAATATCCCAGGAAAGAGAAAAATGGATAAAGAAGTTGTGGTCCTTATGTACAATGGAATATCACTCAGCCATGAAATCAATGTCATAAGGCTAGTAGCAGCATGATGAGTGGATTTAGGTACGACGATTCTAAGTGAAATAAGTCACACAGAAAAGCACACTTCTCATAAGGTATCACTGATAGAGGGAATGTAAAAACCGTTACACTTGAACTGAATTACAAAACAGAACAGAGTCACACATGCAGAAAACACACTATGGCTGCTTAACGGGAAAGGTGAGGTGGGGTGATACATAAAACAAGGGTATCAAATTAGCTCAGATACCGTTCCATAAACCCAATATGTAATAGACAAGACCTACTCCTTGCTCAGAGAACTGGACTCAACACGCCCTATTCATCGCACAAGAATATATCTGACTAGTAATAATCTTAAAACCTATGTATTGATATCTCTCTGTTAGTGTGTCAAGTGGGTGTAAAGCGGCATAAACACAGCAGTGAAAAGCAGCTAAACCCCATTATAAAAATAAATTACTTTGAAAAACCCATGAAACAAAGACAGTGAAAGAGAGAGAAATTCTTACACAATGTGATCAGGGGCTGTGATGCAACCTGGATTGACCATATCTAGACCCACAGCTGGATGAGACATAAGGGTGGACACTCTTGGGGCTGAGAAGTTTGGTGAGGTTGGGTGAGCAAACACAGACCCTTTAAAGTAATACTGCGTGGTACCCATCGCATGGGTCCCAAATCTCCAGGTTCAAGGGCATCTTCCTACATCGAAAACATGCATGAGAAACCCAGAAGATGGTACACCATGTGATGGGGAAAGGTTTCTAAAACGCACCTCATTTCTCATCTCCTTGTGCCCGGGTTCGCCATTCCAGCCGCCTTACTAGCAATCTCCCTACTTGGACCATCAGCACCTTTAATCTCCTGTTCTGTACAGGTTGCAATTTGTCCTGAGGATGAACGGGAAGACGGGGAACCAATAAGAGACTAGCTCTTGGTGTTGGGACAGGCACAGGTCACTCTATTTTCCCATCAGGAAGAAGAATTAACCACAGGCTCAGCCTGCCCCCCGGAACCAGAACAGGGCCTGAAGGGATCCTGCGCTTTTGCGGCCAGCTCCCAAAAACGCGAGTTGTAAAATGGAGGTTCAGGGCAGTGCAATTCACAAACCTGCAGAGTTATAAATGATAACTCTCGTCCAAAGATATATTGAGGGAAGGCAAAGAAGAGGATTTGAAATCAAGGCAGAATTGCAGGAAACAGATTTCAGGAGGTAGATTAGAATCGCCTTTAAAGCACATGAAAAGCGGCAAAACGTTGACAATGATGCCCTTGGCCAAAAAGGGCGTATGCGTTTTTTCCTGAATATATTCAGGAAAAAACGCATACGCCCTTTTTGGCCAACCAAGCAACCTGGAAAGGCAAATCAGGGCTACAAAGAAGACTGGCTACCCATCGGTCAAAAGGGCCATGCTGAAAAACGTGTCAAAACCAGAAATGCAGGACAGGCCATGGAGAAATGGGAGCCTTGCTACTCTGATGGGCGGGATGTAAATTGGCAACAGCCACTCTGGAGAAGTGTACGGTGAGTCCTGAAACATCTAAAAAACACAGCTTAGAGAGCATAGGGCACTTCCACTCATGGGGGTATAAATTGGGAAAATTAAAAATCAGCAAGACACAAGCACCCCAAAGTTGAGGGCTGCTCTGTTGACAAGGACCTCCACTTCATTCCACCTTAAATATCCCAGGAAAGAGAAAAATGGATAAAGAAGTTGTGGTCCTTATGTACAATGGAATATCACTCAGCCATGAAATCAATGTCATAAGGCTAGTAGCAGCATGATGAGTGGATTTAGGTACGACGATTCTAAGTGAAATAAGTCACACAGAAAAGGACACTTCTCATAAGGTATCACTTATAGAGGGAATGTAAAAACCGTTACACTTGAACTGAATTACAAAACAGAACAGAGTCACACATGCAGAAAACACACTATGGCTGCTTAACGGGAAAGGTGAGGTGGGGTGATACATAAAACAAGGGTTTCAAATTAGCTCAGATACCGTTCCATAAACCCAATATGTAATAGACAAGACCTACTCCTTGCTCAGAGAACTGGACTCAACACGCCCTATTCACCGCACAAGAATATATCTGACTAGTAATAATCTTAAAACCTATGTATTGATATCTCTCTGTTAGTGTGTCAAGTGGGTGTAAAGCGGCATAAAGACAGCAGTGAAAAGCAGCTAAACCCCATTATAAAAATAAATTACTTTGAAAAACCCATGAAGAAAGACAGTGAAAGAGAGAGAAATTCTTACACAATGCGATCAGGGGCTGTGATGCAACCTGGATTGACCATATCTAGACCCACAGCTGGATGAGACATAAGGGTGGACACTCTTGGGGCTGAGAGGTTTGGTGAGGTAGGGTGAGCAAACGCAGACCCTTTAAAGTAATACTGCGTGGTACCCATCGCATGGGTCCCAAATCTCCAGGTTCAAGGGCATCTTCCTACATCGAAAACATGCATGAGAAACCCAGAAGATGGTACACCATGTGATGGGGAAAGGTTTCTAAAACGCACCTCATTTCTCATCTCCTTGTGCCCGGGTTCGCCATTCCAGCCGCCTTACTAGCAATCTCCCTACTTGGAGCATCAGCACCTTTAACCTCCTGTTCCGTACAGGTTGCAATTTGTCCTGAGGATGAACGGGAAAACGGGGAACCAATGAGAGCCTAGCTCTTGGTTTTGGGACAGGCACAGGTCACTCTATTTTACAATCAGGAAGAAAAATTAACCACAGGCTCAGCCTGCCCCCTGGAACCAGAACAAGGCCTGAAGCCATCCTCTGCTTTTGCGGCCAGTGCTCAAATAAGCGAGTTGTAAAATGGAGCTTCAGGGCACTGCAATTCACAAACCTGCAGAGTTATAAATGATAACTCTCGTCCACAGATATATTGAGGGAAGGCAAAGAAGAGGATTTGAAATCAAGGCAGAATTGCAAGAAACAGATTTCAGGAGGTAGATTAGAATCGCCTTTAAAGCACATGAAAAGCGGCAAAACGTTGACAATGATGCCCTTGGCCAAAAAGGGCGTATGCGTTTTTTCCTGAATATATTCAGGAAAAAACGCATACGCCCTTTTTGGCCAACCAAGCAACCTGGAAAGGCAAATCAGGGCTACAAAGAAGACTCGCTACCCATCGGTCAAAAGGGCCATGCTGAAAAACTTGTCAAAACCAGAAATGCAGGACAGGCCATGGAGAAATGGGAGCCTTGCTACACTGATGGGCGGGATGTAAATTGGCAACAGCCACTCTGGAGAAGTGTACGGTGAGTCCTGAAACATCTAAAAAACACAGCTTAGAGAGCATAGGGCACTTCCACTCATGGGGGTATAAATTGGGAAAATTAAAAATCAGCAAGACACAAGCACCCCAAAGTTTAGGGCTGCTCTGTTGACAAGGACCTCCACTTCATTCCACCTTAAATATCCCAGGAAAGAGAAAAATGGATAAAGAAGTTGTGGTCCTTATGTACAATGGAATATCACTCAGCCATGAAATCAATGTCATAAGGCTAGTAGCAGCATGATGAGTGGATTTAGGTACGACGATTCTAAGTGAAATAAGTCACACAGAAAAGGACACTTCTCATAAGGTATCACTGATAGAGGGAATGTAAAAACCGTTACACTTGAACTGAATTACAAAACAGAACAGAGTCACACATGCAGAAAACACACTATGGCTGCTTAACGGGAAAGGTGAGGTGGGGTGATACATAAAACAAGGGTATCAAATTAGCTCAGATACCGTTCCATAAACCCAATATGTAATAGACAAGACCTACTCCTTGCTCAGAGAACTGGACTCAACACGCCCTATTCACCGCACAAGAATATATCTGACTAGTAATAATCTTAAAACCTATGTATTGATATCTCTCTGTTAGTGTGTCAAGTGGGTGTAAAGCGGCATAAACACAGCAGTGAAAAGCAGCTAAACCTCATTATAAAAATAAATTACTTTGAAAAACCCATGAAACAAAGACAGTGAAAGAGAGAGAAATTCTTACACAATGTGATCAGGGGCTGTGATGCAACCTGGATTGACCATATCTAGACCCACAGCTGGATGAGACATAAGGGTGGACACTCTTGGGGCTGAGAAGTTTGGTGAGGTTGGGTGAGCAAACACAGACCCTTTAAAGTAATACTGCGTGATACCCATCGCATGGGTCCCAAATCTCCAGGTTCAAGGGCATCTTCCTACATCGAAAACATGCATGAGAAACCCAGAAGATGGTACACCATGTGATGGGGAAAGGTTTCTAAAACGCACCTCATTTCTCATCTCCTTGTGCCCGGGTTCGCCATTCCAGCCGCCTTACTAGCAATCTCCCTACTTGGAGCATCAGCACCTTTAATCTCCTGTTCTGTACAGGTTGCAATTTGTCCTGAGGATGAACGGGAAGACGGGGAACCAATAAGAGACTAGCTCTTGGTGTTGGGACAGGCACAGGTCACTCTATTTTCCCATCAGGAAGAAGAATTAACCACAGGCTCAGCCTGCCCCCCGGAACCAGAACAGGGCCTGAAGGGATCCTGCGCTTTTGCGGCCAGCTCCCAAAATCGCGAGTTGTAAAATGGAGGTTCAGGGCAGTGCAATTCACAAACCTGCAGAGTTATAAATGATAACTCTCGTCCAAAGATATATTGAGGGAAGGCAAAGAAGAGGATTTGAAATCAAGGCAGAATTGCAGGAAACAGATTTCAGGAGGTAGATTAGAATCGCCTTTAAAGCACATGAAAAGCGGCAAAACGTTGACAATGATGCCCTTGGCCAAAAAGGGCGTATGCGTTTTTTCCTGAATATATTCAGGAAAAAACGCATACGCCCTTTTTGGCCAACCAAGCAACCTGGAAAGGCAAATCAGGGCTACAAAGAAGACTGGCTACCCATCGGTCAAAAGGGCCATGCTGAAAAACGTGTCAAAACCAGAAATGCAGGACAGGCCATGGAGAAATGGGAGCCTTGCTACTCTGATGGGCGGGATGTAAATTGGCAACAGCCACTCTGGAGAAGTGTACGGTGAGTCCTGAAACATCTAAAAAACACAGCTTAGAGAGCATAGGGCACTTCCACTCATGGGGGTATAAATTGGGAAAATTAAAAATCAGCAAGACACAAGCACCCCAAAGTTGAGGGCTGCTCTGTTGACAAGGACCTCCACTTCATTCCACCTTAAATATCCCAGGAAAGAGAAAAATGGATAAAGAAGTTGTGGTCCTTATGTACAATGGAATATCACTCAGCCATGAAATCAATGTCATAAGGCTAGTAGCAGCATGATGAGTGGATTTAGGTACGACGATTCTAAGTGAAATAAGTCACACAGAAAAGGACACTTCTCATAAGGTATCACTTATAGAGGGAATGTAAAAACCGTTACACTTGAACTGAATTACAAAACAGAACAGAGTCACACATGCAGAAAACACACTATGGCTGCTTAACGGGAAAGGTGAGGTGGGGTGATACATAAAACAAGGGTTTCAAATTAGCTCAGATACCGTTCCATAAACCCAATATGTAATAGACAAGACCTACTCCTTGCTCAGAGAACTGGACTCAACACGCCCTATTCACCGCACAAGAATATATCTGACTAGTAATAATCTTAAAACCTATGTATTGATATCTCTCTGTTAGTGTGTCAAGTGGGTGTAAAGCGGCATAAAGACAGCAGTGAAAAGCAGCTAAACCCCATTATAAAAATAAATTACTTTGAAAAACCCATGAAACAAAGACAGTGAAAGAGAGAGAAATTCTTACACAATGCGATCAGGGGCTGTGATGCAACCTGGATTGACCATATCTAGACCCACAGCTGGATGAGACATAAGGGTGGACACTCTTGGGGCTGAGAGGTTTGGTGAGGTAGGGTGAGCAAACGCAGACCCTTTAAAGTAATACTGCGTGGTACCCATCGCATGGGTCCCAAATCTCCAGGTTCAAGGGCATCTTCCTACATCGAAAACATGCATGAGAAACCCAGAAGATGGTACACCATGTGATGGGGAAAGGTTTCTAAAACGCACCTCATTTCTCATCTCCTTGTGCCCGGGTTCGCCATTCCAGCCGCCTTACTAGCAATCTCCCTACTTGGAGCATCAGCACCTTTAACCTCCTGTTCCGTACAGGTTGCAATTTGTCCTGAGGATGAACGGGAAAACGGGGAACCAATGAGAGCCTAGCTCTTGGTTTTGGGACAGGCACAGGTCACTCTATTTTACAATCAGGAAGAAAAATTAACCACAGGCTCAGCCTGCCCCCTGGAACCAGAACAAGGCCTGAAGCCATCCTCTGCTTTTGCGGCCAGTGCTCAAATAAGCGAGTTGTAAAATGGAGCTTCAGGGCACTGCAATTCACAAACCTGCAGAGTTATAAATGATAACTCTCGTCCACAGATATATTGAGGGAAGGCAAAGAAGAGGATTTGAAATCAAGGCAGAATTGCAAGAAACAGATTTCAGGAGGTAGATTAGAATCGCCTTTAAAGCACATGAAAAGCGGCAAAACGTTGACAATGATGCCCTTGGCCAAAAAGGGCGTATGCGTTTTTTCCTGAATATATTCAGGAAAAAACGCATACGCCCTTTTTGGCCAACCAAGCAACCTGGAAAGGCAAATCAGGGCTACAAAGAAGACTCGCTACCCATCGGTCAAAAGGGCCATGCTGAAAAACTTGTCAAAACCAGAAATGCAGGACAGGCCATGGAGAAATGGGAGCCTTGCTACACTGATGGGCGGGATGTAAATTGCCAACAGCCACTCTGGAGAAGTGTACGGTGAGTCCTGAAACATCTAAAAAACACAGCTTAGAGAGCATAGGGCACTTCCACTCATGGGGGTATAAATTGGGAAAATGAAAAATCAGCAAGACACAAGCACCCCAAAGTTTAGGGCTGCTCTGTTGACAAGGACCTCCACTTCATTCCACCTTAAATATCCCAGGAAAGAGAAAAATGGATAAAGAAGTTGTGGTCCTTATGTACAATGGAATATCACTCAGCCATGAAATCAATGTCATAAGGCTAGTAGCAGCATGATGAGTGGATTTAGGTACGACGATTCTAAGTGAAATAAGTCACACAGAAAAGGACACTTCTCATAAGGTATCACTGATAGAGGGAATGTAAAAACCGTTACACTTGAACTGAATTACAAAACAGAACAGAGTCACACATGCAGAAAACACACTATGGCTGCTTAACGGGAAAGGTGAGGTGGGGTGATACATAAAACAAGGGTATCAAATTAGCTCAGATACCGTTCCATAAACCCAATATGTAATAGACAAGACCTACTCCTTGCTCAGAGAACTGGACTCAACACGCCCTATTCACCGCACAAGAATATATCTGACTAGTAATAATCTTAAAACCTATGTATTGATATCTCTCTGTTAGTGTGTCAAGTGGGTGTAAAGCGGCATAAACACAGCAGTGAAAAGCAGCTAAACCCCATTATAAAAATAAATTACTTTGAAAAACCCATGAAACAAAGACAGTGAAAGAGAGAGAAATTCTTACACAATGTGATCAGGGGCTGTGATGCAACCTGGATTGACCATATCTAGACCCACAGCTGGATGAGACATAAGGGTGGACACTCTTGGGGCTGAGAAGTTTGGTGAGGTTGGGTGAGCAAACACAGACCCTTTAAAGTAATACTGCGTGGTACCCATCGCATGGGTCCCAAATCTCCAGGTTCAAGGGCATCTTCCTACATCGAAAACATGCATGAGAAACCCAGAAGATGGTACACCATGTGATGGGGAAAGGTTTCTAAAACGCACCTCATTTCTCATCTCCTTGTGCCCGGGTTCGCCATTCCAGCCGCCTTACTAGCAATCTCCCTACTTGGAGCATCAGCACCTTTAATCTCCTGTTCTGTACAGGTTGCAATTTGTCCTGAGGATGAACGGGAAGACGGGGAACCAATAAGAGACTAGCTCTTGGTGTTGGGACAGGCACAGGTCACTCTATTTTCCCATCAGGAAGAAGAATTAACCACAGGCTCAGCCTGCCCCCCGGAACCAGAACAGGGCCTGAAGGGATCCTGCGCTTTTGCGGCCAGCTCCCAAAAACGCGAGTTGTAAAATGGAGGTTCAGGGCAGTGCAATTCACAAACCTGCAGAGTTATAAATGATAACTCTCGTCCAAAGATATATTGAGGGAAGGCAAAGAAGAGGATTTGAAATCAAGGCAGAATTGCAGGAAACAGATTTCAGGAGGTAGATTAGAATCGCCTTTAAAGCACATGAAAAGCGGCAAAACGTTGACAATGATGCCCTTGGCCAAAAAGGGCGTATGCGTTTTTTCCTGAATATATTCAGGAAAAAACGCATACGCCCTTTTTGGCCAACCAAGCAACCTGGAAAGGCAAATCAGGGCTACAAAGAAGACTCGCTACCCATCGGTCAAAAGGGCCATGCTGAAAAACGTGTCAAAACCAGAAATGCAGGACAGGCCATGGAGAAATGGGAGCCTTGCTACTCTGATGGGCGGGATGTAAATTGGCAACAGCCACTCTGGAGAAGTGTACGGTGAGTCCTGAAACATCTAAAAAACACAGCTTAGAGAGCATAGGGCACTTCCACTCATGGGGGTATAAATTGGGAAAATTAAAAATCAGCAAGACACAAGCACCCCAAAGTTGAGGGCTGCTCTGTTGACAAGGACCTCCACTTCATTCCACCTTAAATATCCCAGGAAAGAGAAAAATGGATAAAGAAGTTGTGGTCCTTATGTACAATGGAATATCACTCAGCCATGAAATCAATGTCATAAGGCTAGTAGCAGCATGATGAGTGGATTTAGGTACGACGATTCTAAGTGAAATAAGTCACACAGAAAAGGACACTTCTCATAAGGTATCACTTATAGAGGGAATGTAAAAACCGTTACACTTGAACTGAATTACAAAACAGAACAGAGTCACACATGCAGAAAACACACTATGGCTGCTTAACGGGAAAGGTGAGGTGGGGTGATACATAAAACAAGGGTTTCAAATTAGCTCAGATACCGTTCCATAAACCCAATATGTAATAGACAAGACCTACTCCTTGCTCAGAGAACTGGACTCAACACGCCCTATTCACCGCACAAGAATATATCTGACTAGTAATAATCTTAAAACCTATGTATTGATATCTCTCTGTTAGTGTGTCAAGTGGGTGTAAAGCGGCATAAAGACAGCAGTGAAAAGCAGCTAAACCCCATTATAAAAATAAATTACTTTGAAAAACCCATGAAGAAAGACAGTGAAAGAGAGAGAAATTCTTACACAATGCGATCAGGGGCTGTGATGCAACCTGGATTGACCATATCTAGACCCACAGCTGGATGAGACATAAGGGTGGACACTCTTGGGGCTGAGAGGTTTGGTGAGGTAGGGTGAGCAAACGCAGACCCTTTAAAGTAATACTGCGTGGTACCCATCGCATGGGTCCCAAATCTCCAGGTTCAAGGGCATCTTCCTACATCGAAAACATGCATGAGAAACCCAGAAGATGGTACACCATGTGATGGGGAAAGGTTTCTAAAACGCACCTCATTTCTCATCTCCTTGTGCCCGGGTTCGCCATTCCAGCCGCCTTACTAGCAATCTCCCTACTTGGAGCATCAGCACCTTTAACCTCCTGTTCCGTACAGGTTGCAATTTGTCCTGAGGATGAACGGGAAAACGGGGAACCAATGAGAGCCTAGCTCTTGGTTTTGGGACAGGCACAGGTCACTCTATTTTACAATCAGGAAGAAAAATTAACCACAGGCTCAGCCTGCCCCCTGGAACCAGAACAAGGCCTGAAGCCATCCTCTGCTTTTGCGGCCAGTGCTCAAATAAGCGAGTTGTAAAATGGAGCTTCAGGGCACTGCAATTCACAAACCTGCAGAGTTATAAATGATAACTCTCGTCCACAGATATATTGAGGGAAGGCAAAGAAGAGGATTTGAAATCAAGGCAGAATTGCAAGAAACAGATTTCAGGAGGTAGATTAGAATCGCCTTTAAAGCACATGAAAAGCGGCAAAACGTTGACAATGATGCCCTTGGCCAAAAAGGGCGTATGCGTTTTTTCCTGAATATATTCAGGAAAAAACGCATACGCCCTTTTTGGCCAACCAAGCAACCTGGAAAGGCAAATCAGGGCTACAAAGAAGACTCGCTACCCATCGGTCAAAAGGGCCATGCTGAAAAACTTGTCAAAACCAGAAATGCAGGACAGGCCATGGAGAAATGGGAGCCTTGCTACACTGATGGGCGGGATGTAAATTGCCAACAGCCACTCTGGAGAAGTGTACGGTGAGTCCTGAAACATCTAAAAAACACAGCTTAGAGAGCATAGGGCACTTCCACTCATGGGGGTATAAATTGGGAAAATGAAAAATCAGCAAGACACAAGCACCCCAAAGTTTAGGGCTGCTCTGTTGACAAGGACCTCCACTTCATTCCACCTTAAATATCCCAGGAAAGAGAAAAATGGATAAAGAAGTTGTGGTCCTTATGTACAATGGAATATCACTCAGCCATGAAATCAATGTCATAAGGCTAGTAGCAGCATGATGAGTGGATTTAGGTACGACGATTCTAAGTGAAATAAGTCACACAGAAAAGGACACTTCTCATAAGGTATCACTGATAGAGGGAATGTAAAAACCGTTACACTTGAACTGAATTACAAAACAGAACAGAGTCACACATGCAGAAAACACACTATGGCTGCTTAACGGGAAAGGTGAGGTGGGGTGATACATAAAACAAGGGTATCAAATTAGCTCAGATACCGTTCCATAAACCCAATATGTAATAGACAAGACCTACTCCTTGCTCAGAGAACTGGACTCAACACGCCCTATTCACCGCACAAGAATATATCTGACTAGTAATAATCTTAAAACCTATGTATTGATATCTCTCTGTTAGTGTGTCAAGTGGGTGTAAAGCGGCATAAACACAGCAGTGAAAAGCAGCTAAACCTCATTATAAAAATAAATTACTTTGAAAAACCCATGAAACAAAGACAGTGAAAGAGAGAGAAATTCTTACACAATGTGATCAGGGGCTGTGATGCAACCTGGATTGACCATATCTAGACCCACAGCTGGATGAGACATAAGGGTGGACACTCTTGGGGCTGAGAAGTTTGGTGAGGTTGGGTGAGCAAACACAGACCCTTTAAAGTAATACTGCGTGATACCCATCGCATGGGTCCCAAATCTCCAGGTTCAAGGGCATCTTCCTACATCGAAAACATGCATGAGAAACCCAGAAGATGGTACACCATGTGATGGGGAAAGGTTTCTAAAACGCACCTCATTTCTCATCTCCTTGTGCCCGGGTTCGCCATTCCAGCCGCCTTACTAGCAATCTCCCTACTTGGAGCATCAGCACCTTTAATCTCCTGTTCTGTACAGGTTGCAATTTGTCCTGAGGATGAACGGGAAGACGGGGAACCAATAAGAGACTAGCTCTTGGTGTTGGGACAGGCACAGGTCACTCTATTTTCCCATCAGGAAGAAGAATTAACCACAGGCTCAGCCTGCCCCCCGGAACCAGAACAGGGCCTGAAGGGATCCTGCGCTTTTGCGGCCAGCTCCCAAAAACGCGAGTTGTAAAATGGAGGTTCAGGGCAGTGCAATTCACAAACCTGCAGAGTTATAAATGATAACTCTCGTCCAAAGATATATTGAGGGAAGGCAAAGAAGAGGATTTGAAATCAAGGCAGAATTGCAGGAAACAGATTTCAGGAGGTAGATTAGAATCGCCTTTAAAGCACATGAAAAGCGGCAAAACGTTGACAATGATGCCCTTGGCCAAAAAGGGCGTATGCGTTTTTTCCTGAATATATTCAGGAAAAAACGCATACGCCCTTTTTGGCCAACCAAGCAACCTGGAAAGGCAAATCAGGGCTACAAAGAAGACTCGCTACCCATCGGTCAAAAGGGCCATGCTGAAAAACGTGTCAAAACCAGAAATGCAGGACAGGCCATGGAGAAATGGGAGCCTTGCTACTCTGATGGGCGGGATGTAAATTGGCAACAGCCACTCTGGAGAAGTGTACGGTGAGTCCTGAAACATCTAAAAAACACAGCTTAGAGAGCATAGGGCACTTCCACTCATGGGGGTATAAATTGGGAAAATTAAAAATCAGCAAGACACAAGCACCCCAAAGTTGAGGGCTGCTCTGTTGACAAGGACCTCCACTTCATTCCACCTTAAATATCCCAGGAAAGAGAAAAATGGATAAAGAAGTTGTGGTCCTTATGTACAATGGAATATCACTCAGCCATGAAATCAATGTCATAAGGCTAGTAGCAGCATGATGAGTGGATTTAGGTACGACGATTCTAAGTGAAATAAGTCACACAGAAAAGGACACTTCTCATAAGGTATCACTTATAGAGGGAATGTAAAAACCGTTACACTTGAACTGAATTACAAAACAGAACAGAGTCACACATGCAGAAAACACACTATGGCTGCTTAACGGGAAAGGTGAGGTGGGGTGATACATAAAACAAGGGTTTCAAATTAGCTCAGATACCGTTCCATAAACCCAATATGTAATAGACAAGACCTACTCCTTGCTCAGAGAACTGGACTCAACACGCCCTATTCACCGCACAAGAATATATCTGACTAGTAATAATCTTAAAACCTATGTATTGATATCTCTCTGTTAGTGTGTCAAGTGGGTGTAAAGCGGCATAAAGACAGCAGTGAAAAGCAGCTAAACCCCATTATAAAAATAAATTACTTTGAAAAACCCATGAAGAAAGACAGTGAAAGAGAGAGAAATTCTTACACAATGCGATCAGGGGCTGTGATGCAACCTGGATTGACCATATCTAGACCCACAGCTGGATGAGACATAAGGGTGGACACTCTTGGGGCTGAGAGGTTTGGTGAGGTAGGGTGAGCAAACGCAGACCCTTTAAAGTAATACTGCGTGGTACCCATCGCATGGGTCCCAAATCTCCAGGTTCAAGGGCATCTTCCTACATCGAAAACATGCATGAGAAACCCAGAAGATGGTACACCATGTGATGGGGAAAGGTTTCTAAAACGCACCTCATTTCTCATCTCCTTGTGCCCGGGTTCGCCATTCCAGCCGCCTTACTAGCAATCTCCCTACTTGGAGCATCAGCACCTTTAACCTCCTGTTCCGTACAGGTTGCAATTTGTCCTGAGGATGAACGGGAAAACGGGGAACCAATGAGAGCCTAGCTCTTGGTTTTGGGACAGGCACAGGTCACTCTATTTTACAATCAGGAAGAAAAATTAACCACAGGCTCAGCCTGCCCCCTGGAACCAGAACAAGGCCTGAAGCCATCCTCTGCTTTTGCGGCCAGTGCTCAAATAAGCGAGTTGTAAAATGGAGCTTCAGGGCACTGCAATTCACAAACCTGCAGAGTTATAAATGATAACTCTCGTCCACAGATATATTGAGGGAAGGCAAAGAAGAGGATTTGAAATCAAGGCAGAATTGCAAGAAACAGATTTCAGGAGGTAGATTAGAATCGCCTTTAAAGCACATGAAAAGCGGCAAAACGTTGACAATGATGCCCTTGGCCAAAAAGGGCGTATGCGTTTTTTCCTGAATATATTCAGGAAAAAACGCATACGCCCTTTTTGGCCAACCAAGCAACCTGGAAAGGCAAATCAGGGCTACAAAGAAGACTCGCTACCCATCGGTCAAAAGGGCCATGCTGAAAAACTTGTCAAAACCAGAAATGCAGGACAGGCCATGGAGAAATGGGAGCCTTGCTACACTGATGGGCGGGATGTAAATTGCCAACAGCCACTCTGGAGAAGTGTACGGTGAGTCCTGAAACATCTAAAAAACACAGCTTAGAGAGCATAGGGCACTTCCACTCATGGGGGTATAAATTGGGAAAATGAAAAATCAGCAAGACACAAGCACCCCAAAGTTTAGGGCTGCTCTGTTGACAAGGACCTCCACTTCATTCCACCTTAAATATCCCAGGAAAGAGAAAAATGGATAAAGAAGTTGTGGTCCTTATGTACAATGGAATATCACTCAGCCATGAAATCAATGTCATAAGGCTAGTAGCAGCATGATGAGTGGATTTAGGTAAGACGATTCTAAGTGAAATAAGTCACACAGAAAAGGACACTTCTCATAAGGTATCACTGATAGAGGGAATGTAAAAACCGTTACACTTGAACTGAATTACAAAACAGAACAGAGTCACACATGCAGAAAACACACTATGGCTGCTTAACGGGAAAGGTGAGGTGGGGTGATACATAAAACAAGGGTATCAAATTAGCTCAGATACCGTTCCATAAACCCAATATGTAATAGACAAGACCTACTCCTTGCTCAGAGAACTGGACTCAACACGCCCTATTCACCGCACAAGAATATATCTGACTAGTAATAATCTTAAAACCTATGTATTGATATCTCTCTGTTAGTGTGTCAAGTGGGTGTAAAGCGGCATAAACACAGCAGTGAAAAGCAGCTAAACCCCATTATAAAAATAAATTACTTTGAAAAACCCATGAAACAAAGACAGTGAAAGAGAGAGAAATTCTTACACAATGTGATCAGGGGCTGTGATGCAACCTGGATTGACCATATCTAGACCCACAGCTGGATGAGACATAAGGGTGGACACTCTTGGGGCTGAGAAGTTTGGTGAGGTTGGGTGAGCAAACACAGACCCTTTAAAGTAATACTGCGTGGTACCCATCGCATGGGTCCCAAATCTCCAGGTTCAAGGGCATCTTCCTACATCGAAAACATGCATGAGAAACCCAGAAGATGGTACACCATGTGATGGGGAAAGGTTTCTAAAACGCACCTCATTTCTCATCTCCTTGTGCCCGGGTTCGCCATTCCAGCCGCCTTACTAGCAATCTCCCTACTTGGAGCATCAGCACCTTTAATCTCCTGTTCTGTACAGGTTGCAATTTGTCCTGAGGATGAACGGGAAGACGGGGAACCAATAAGAGACTAGCTCTTGGTGTTGGGACAGGCACAGGTCACTCTATTTTCCCATCAGGAAGAAGAATTAACCACAGGCTCAGCCTGCCCCCCGGAACCAGAACAGGGCCTGAAGGGATCCTGCGCTTTTGCGGCCAGCTCCCAAAATCGCGAGTTGTAAAATGGAGGTTCAGGGCAGTGCAATTCACAAACCTGCAGAGTTATAAATGATAACTCTCGTCCAAAGATATATTGAGGGAAGGCAAAGAAGAGGATTTGAAATCAAGGCAGAATTGCAGGAAACAGATTTCAGGAGGTAGATTAGAATCGCCTTTAAAGCACATGAAAAGCGGCAAAACGTTGACAATGATGCCCTTGGCCAAAAAGGGCGTATGCGTTTTTTCCTGAATATATTCAGGAAAAAACGCATACGCCCTTTTTGGCCAACCAAGCAACCTGGAAAGGCAAATCAGGGCTACAAAGAAGACTGGCTACCCATCGGTCAAAAGGGCCATGCTGAAAAACGTGTCAAAACCAGAAATGCAGGACAGGCCATGGAGAAATGGGAGCCTTGCTACTCTGATGGGCGGGATGTAAATTGGCAACAGCCACTCTGGAGAAGTGTACGGTGAGTCCTGAAACATCTAAAAAACACAGCTTAGAGAGCATAGGGCACTTCCACTCATGGGGGTATAAATTGGGAAAATTAAAAATCAGCAAGACACAAGCACCCCAAAGTTGAGGGCTGCTCTGTTGACAAGGACCTCCACTTCATTCCACCTTAAATATCCCAGGAAAGAGAAAAATGGATAAAGAAGTTGTGGTCCTTATGTACAATGGAATATCACTCAGCCATGAAATCAATGTCATAAGGCTAGTAGCAGCATGATGAGTGGATTTAGGTACGACGATTCTAAGTGAAATAAGTCACACAGAAAAGGACACTTCTCATAAGGTATCACTGATAGAGGGAATGTAAAAACCGTTACACTTGAACTGAATTACAAAACAGAACAGAGTCACACATGCAGAAAACACACTATGGCTGCTTAACGGGAAAGGTGAGGTGGGGTGATACATAAAACAAGGGTTTCAAATTAGCTCAGATACCGTTCCATAAACCCAATATGTAATAGACAAGACCTACTCCTTGCTCAGAGAACTGGACTCAACACGCCCTATTCACCGCACAAGAATATATCTGACTAGTAATAATCTTAAAACCTATGTATTGATATCTCTCTGTTAGTGTGTCAAGTGGGTGTAAAGCGGCATAAAGACAGCAGTGAAAAGCAGCTAAACCCCATTATAAAAATAAATTACTTTGAAAAACCCATGAAACAAAGACAGTGAAAGAGAGAGAAATTCTTACACAATGCGATCAGGGGCTGTGATGCAACCTGGATTGACCATATCTAGACCCACAGCTGGATGAGACATAAGGGTGGACACTCTTGGGGCTGAGAGGTTTGGTGAGGTAGGGTGAGCAAACGCAGACCCTTTAAAGTAATACTGCGTGGTACCCATCGCATGGGTCCCAAATCTCCAGGTTCAAGGGCATCTTCCTACATCGAAAACATGCATGAGAAACCCAGAAGATGGTACACCATGTGATGGGGAAAGGTTTCTAAAACGCACCTCATTTCTCATCTCCTTGTGCCCGGGTTCGCCATTCCAGCCGCCTTACTAGCAATCTCCCTACTTGGAGCATCAGCACCTTTAACCTCCTGTTCCGTACAGGTTGCAATTTGTCCTGAGGATGAACGGGAAAACGGGGAACCAATGAGAGCCTAGCTCTTGGTTTTGGGACAGGCACAGGTCACTCTATTTTACAATCAGGAAGAAAAATTAACCACAGGCTCAGCCTGCCCCCTGGAACCAGAACAAGGCCTGAAGCCATCCTCTGCTTTTGCGGCCAGTGCTCAAATAAGCGAGTTGTAAAATGGAGCTTCAGGGCACTGCAATTCACAAACCTGCAGAGTTATAAATGATAACTCTCGTCCACAGATATATTGAGGGAAGGCAAAGAAGAGGATTTGAAATCAAGGCAGAATTGCAAGAAACAGATTTCAGGAGGTAGATTAGAATCGCCTTTAAAGCACATGAAAAGCGGCAAAACGTTGACAATGATGCCCTTGGCCAAAAAGGGCGTATGCGTTTTTTCCTGAATATATTCAGGAAAAAACGCATACGCCCTTTTTGGCCAACCAAGCAACCTGGAAAGGCAAATCAGGGCTACAAAGAAGACTCGCTACCCATCGGTCAAAAGGGCCATGCTGAAAAACTTGTCAAAACCAGAAATGCAGGACAGGCCATGGAGAAATGGGAGCCTTGCTACACTGATGGGCGGGATGTAAATTGCCAACAGCCACTCTGGAGAAGTGTACGGTGAGTCCTGAAACATCTAAAAAACACAGCTTAGAGAGCATAGGGCACTTCCACTCATGGGGGTATAAATTGGGAAAATGAAAAATCAGCAAGACACAAGCACCCCAAAGTTTAGGGCTGCTCTGTTGACAAGGACCTCCACTTCATTCCACCTTAAATATCCCAGGAAAGAGAAAAATGGATAAAGAAGTTGTGGTCCTTATGTACAATGGAATATCACTCAGCCATGAAATCAATGTCATAAGGCTAGTAGCAGCATGATGAGTGGATTTAGGTACGACGATTCTAAGTGAAATAAGTCACACAGAAAAGGACACTTCTCATAAGGTATCACTGATAGAGGGAATGTAAAAACCATTACACTTGAACTGAATTACAAAACAGAACAGAGTCACACATGCAGAAAACACACTATGGCTGCTTAACGGGAAAGGTGAGGTGGGGTGATACATAAAACAAGGGTATCAAATTAGCTCAGATACCGTTCCATAAACCCAATATGTAATAGACAAGACCTACTCCTTGCTCAGAGAACTGGACTCAACACGCCCTATTCACCGCACAAGAATATATCTGACTAGTAATAATCTTAAAACCTATGTATTGATATCTCTCTGTTAGTGTGTCAAGTGGGTGTAAAGTGGCATAAACACAGCAGTGAAAAGCAGCTAAACCCCATTATAAAAATAAATTACTTTGAAAAACCCATGAAACAAAGACAGTGAAAGAGAGAGAAATTCTTACACAATGCGATCAAGGGCTGTGATGCAACCTGGATTGACCATATCTAGACCCACAGCTGGATGAGACATAAGGGTGGACACTCTTGGGGCTGAGAAGTTTGGTGAGGTTGGGTGAGCAAACACAGACCCTTTAAAGTAATACTGCGTGGTACCCATCGCATGGGTCCCAAATCTCCAGGTTCAAGGGCATCTTCCTACATCGAAAACATGCATGAGAAACCCAGAAGATGGTACACCATGTGATGGGGAAAGGTTTCTAAAACGCACCTCATTTCTCATCTCCTTGTGCCCGGGTTCGCCATTCCAGCCGCCTTACTAGCAATCTCCCTACTTGGAGCATCAGCACCTTTAATCTCCTGTTCTGTACAGGTTGCAATTTGTCCTGAGGATGAACGGGAAGACGGGGAACCAATAAGAGACTAGCTCTTGGTGTTGGGACAGGCACAGGTCACTCTATTTTCCCATCAGGAAGAAGAATTAACCACAGGCTCAGCCTGCCCCCCGGAACCAGAACAGGGCCTGAAGGGATCCTGCGCTTTTGCGGCCAGCTCCCAAAAACGCGAGTTGTAAAATGGAGGTTCAGGACACTGCAATTCACAAACCTGCAGAGTTATAAATGATAACTCTCGTCCACAGATATATTGAGGGAAGGCAAAGAAGAGGATTTGAAATCAAGGCAGAATTGCAGGAAACAGATTTCAGGAGGTAGATTAGAATCGCCTTTAAAGCACATGAAAAGCGGCAAAACGTTGACAATGATGCCCTTGGCCAAAAAGGGCGTATGCGTTTTTTCCTGAATATATTCAGGAAAAAACGCATACGCCCTTTTTGGCCAACCAAGCAACCTGGAAAGGCAAATCAGGGCTACAAAGAAGACTCGCTACCCATCGGTCAAAAGGGCCATGCTGAAAAACTTGTCAAAACCAGAAATGCAGGACAGGCCATGGAGAAATGGGAGCCTTGCTACACTGATGGGCGGGATGTAAATTGCCAACAGCCACTCTGGAGAAGTGTACGGTGAGTCCTGAAACATCTAAAAAACACAGCTTAGAGAGCATAGGGCACTTCCACTCATGGGGGTATAAATTGGGAAAATTAAAAATCAGCAAGACACAAGCACCCCAAAGTTGAGGGCTGCTCTGTTGACAAGGACCTCCACTTCATTCCACCTTAAATATCCCAGGAAAGAGAAAAATGGATAAAGAAGTTGTGGTCCTTATGTACAATGGAATATCACTCAGCCATGAAATCAATGTCATAAGGCTAGTAGCAGCATGATGAGTGGATTTAGGTACGACGATTCTAAGTGAAATAAGTCACACAGCAAAGGACACTTCTCATAAGGTATCACTGATAGAGGGAATGTAAAAACCGTTACACTTGAACTGAATTACAAAACAGAACAGAGTCACACATGCAGAAAACACACTATGGCTGCTTAACGGGAAAGGTGAGGTGGGGTGATACATAAAACAAGGGTATCAAATTAGCTCAGATACCGTTCCATAAAGCCAATATGTAATAGACAAGACCTACTCCTTGCTCAGAGAACTGGACTCAACACGCCCTATTCACCGCACAAGAATATATCTGACTAGTAATAATCTTAAAACCTATGTATTGATATCTCTCTGTTAGTGTGTCAAGTGGGTGTAAAGCGGCATAAACACAGCAGTGAAAAGCAGCTAAACCCCATTATAAAAATAAATTACTTTGAAAAACCCATGAAACAAAGACAGTGAAAGAGAGAGAAATTCTTACACAATGCGATCAGGGGCTGTGATGCAACCTGGATTGACCATATCTAGACCCACAGCTGGATGAGACATAAGGGTGGACACTCTTGGGGCTGAGAGGTTTGGTGAGGTAGGGTGAGCAAACGCAGACCCTTTAAAGTAATACTGCGTGGTACCCATCGCATGGGTCCCAAATCTCCAGGTTCAAGGGCATCTTCCTACATCGAAAACATGCATGAGAAACCCAGAAGATGGTACACCATGTGATGGGGAAAGGTTTCTAAAACGCACCTCATTTCTCATCTCCTTGTGCCCGGGTTCGCCATTCCAGCCGCCTTACTAGCAATCTCCCTACTTGGAGCATCAGCACCTTTAATCTCCTGTTCTGTACAGGTTGCAATTTGTCCTGAGGATGAACGGGAAGACGGGGAACCAATAAGAGACTAGCTCTTGGTGTTGGGACAGGCACAGGTCACTCTATTTTCCCATCAGGAAGAAGAATTAACCACAGGCTCAGCCTGCCCCCCGGAACCAGAACAGGGCCTGAAGGGATCCTGCGCTTTTGCGGCCAGCTCCCAAAAACGCGAGTTGTAAAATGGAGGTTCAGGACACTGCAATTCACAAACCTGCAGAGTTATAAATGATAACTCTCGTCCACAGATATATTGAGGGAAGGCAAAGAAGAGGATTTGAAATCAAGGCAGAATTGCAGGAAACAGATTTCAGGAGGTAGATTCGAATCGCCTTTAAAGCACATGAAAAGCGGCAAAACGTTGACAATGATGCCCTTGGCCAAAAAGGGCGTATGCGTTTTTTCCTGAATATATTCAGGAAAAAACGCATACGCCCTTTTTGGCCAACCAAGCAACCTGGAAAGGCAAATCAGGGCTACAAAGAAGACTCGCTACCCATCGGTCAAAAGGGCCATGCTGAAATACGTGTCAAAACCAGAAATGCAGGACAGGCCATGGAGAAATGGGAGCCTTGCTACTCTGATGGGCGGGATGTAAATTGGCAACAGCCACTCTGGAGAAGTGTACGGTGAGTCCTGAAACATCTAAAAAACACAGCTTAGAGAGCATAGGGCACTTCCACTCATGGGGGTATAAATTGGGAAAATGAAAAATCAGCAAGACACAAGCACCCCAAAGTTGAGGGCTGCTCTGTTGACAAGGACCTCCACTTCATTCCACCTTAAATATCCCAGGAAAGAGAAAAATGGATAAAGAAGTTGTGGTCCTTATGTACAATGGAATATCACTCAGCCATGAAATCAATGTCATAAGGCTAGTAGCAGCATGATGAGTGGATTTAGGTACGACGATTCTAAGTGAAATAAGTCACACAGAAAAGGACACTTCTCATAAGGTATCACTGATAGAGGGAATGTAAAAACCGTTACACTTGAACTGAATTACAAAACAGAACACAGTCACACATGCAGAAAACACACTATGGCTGCTTAACGGGAAAGGTGAGGTAGGGTGATACATAAAACAAGGGTTTCAAATTAGCTCAGATACCGTTCCATAAACCCAATATGTAATAGACAAGACCTACTCCTTGCTCAGAGAACTGGACTCAACACGCCCTATTCACCGCACGAGAATATATCTGACTAGTAATAATCTTAAAACCTATGTATTGATATCTCTCTGTTAGTGTGTCAAGTGGGTGTAAAGCGGCATAAACACAGCAGTGAAAAGCAGCTAAACCCCATTATAAAAATAAATTACTTTGAAAAACCCATGAAACAAAGACAGTGAAAGAGAGAGAAATTTTTACACAATGCGATCAGGGGCTGTGATGCAACCTGGATTGACCATATCTAGACCCACAGCTGGATGAGACATAAGGGTGGACACTCTTGGGGCTGAGAAGTTTGGTGAGGTTGGGTGAGCAAACACAGACCCTTTAAAGTAATACTGCGTGGTACCCATCGCATGGGTCCCAAATCTCCAGGTTCAAGGGCATCTTCCTACATCGAAAACATGCATGAGAAACCCAGAAGATGGTACACCATGTGATGGGGAAAGGTTTCTAAAACGCACCTCATTTCTCATCTCCTTGTGCCCGGGTTCGCCATTCCAGCCGCCTTACTAGCAATCTCCCTACTTGGAGCATCAGCACCTTTAATCTCCTGTTCTGTACAGGTTGCAATTTGTCCTGAGGATGAACGGGAAGACGGGGAACCAATAAGAGACTAGCTCTTGGTGTTGGGACAGGCACAGGTCACTCTATTTTCCCATCAGGAAGAAGAATTAACCACAGGCTCAGCCTGCCCCCCGGAACCAGAACAGGGCCTGAAGGGATCCTGCGCTTTTGCGGCCAGCTCCCAAAAACGCGAGTTGTAAAATGGAGGTTCAGGACACTGCAATTCACAAACCTGCAGAGTTATAAATGATAACTCTCGTCCACAGATATATTGAGGGAAGGCAAAGAAGAGGATTTGAAATCAAGGCAGAATTGCAGGAAACAGATTTCAGGAGGTAGATTAGAATCGCCTTTAAAGCACATGAAAAGCGGCAAAACGTTGACAATGATGCCCTTGGCCAAAAAGGGCGTATGCGTTTTTTCCTGAATATATTCAGGAAAAAACGCATACGCCCTTTTTGGCCAACCAAGCAACCTGGAAAGGCAAATCAGGGCTACAAAGAAGACTCGCTACCCATCGGTCAAAAGGGCCATGCTGAAATTCGTGTCAAAACCAGAAATGCAGGACAGGCCATGGAGAAATGGGAGCCTTGCTACTCTGATGGGCGGGATGTAAATTGGCAACAGCCACTCTGGAGAAGTGTACGGTGAGTCCTGAAACATCTAAAAAACACAGCTTAGAGAGCATAGGGCACTTCCACTCATGGGGGTATAAATTGGGAAAATTAAAAATCAGCAAGACACAAGCACCCCAAAGTTGAGGGCTGCTCTGTTGACAAGGACCTCCACTTCATTCCACCTTAAATATCCCAGGAAAGAGAAAAATGGATAAAGAAGTTGTGGTCCTTATGTACAATGGAATATCACTCAGCCATGAAATCAATGTCATAAGGCTAGTAGCAGCATGATGAGTGGATTTAGGTACGACGATTCTAAGTGAAATAAGTCACAGAGAAAAGGACACTTCTCATAAGGTATCACTGATAGAGGGAATGTAAAAACCATTACACTTGAACTGAATTACAAAACAGAACAGAGTCACACATGCAGAAAACACACTATGGCTGCTTAACGGGAAAGGTGAGGTGGGGTGATACATAAAACAAGGGTATCAAATTAGCTCAGATACCGTTCCATAAACCCAATATGTAATAGACAAGACCTACTCCTTGCTCAGAGAACTGGACTCAACACGCCCTATTCACCGCACAAGAATATATCTGACTAGTAATAATCTTAAAACCTATGTATTGATATCTCTCTGTTAGTGTGTCAAGTGGGTGTAAAGCGGCATAAACACAGCAGTGAAAAGCAGCTAAACCCCATTATAAAAATAAATTACTTTGAAAAACCCATGAAACAAAGACAGTGAAAGAGAGAGAAATTCTTACACAATGCGATCAAGGGCTGTGATGCAACCTGGATTGACCATATCTAGACCCACAGCTGGATGAGACATAAGGGTGGACACTCTTGGGGCTGAGAAGTTTGGTGAGGTTGGGTGAGCAAACACAGACCCTTTAAAGTAATACTGCGTGGTACCCATCGCATGGGTCCCAAATCTCCAGGTTCAAGGGCATCTTCCTACATCGAAAACATGCATGAGAAACCCAGAAGATGGTACACCATGTGATGGGGAAAGGTTTCTAAAACGCACCTCATTTCTCATCTCCTTGTGCCCGGGTTCGCCATTCCAGCCGCCTTACTAGCAATCTCCCTACTTGGAGCATCAGCACCTTTAATCTCCTGTTCTGTACAGGTTGCAATTTGTCCTGAGGATGAACGGGAAGACGGGGAACCAATAAGAGACTAGCTCTTGGTGTTGGGACAGGCACAGGTCACTCTATTTTCCCATCAGGAAGAAGAATTAACCACAGGCTCAGCCTGCCCCCCGGAACCAGAACAGGGCCTGAAGGGATCCTGCGCTTTTGCGGCCAGCTCCCAAAAACGCGAGTTGTAAAATGGAGGTTCAGGGCAGTGCAATTCACAAACCTGCAGAGTTATAAATGATAACTCTCGTCCAAAGATATATTGAGGGAAGGCAACGAAGAGGATTTGAAATCAAGGCAGAATTGCAGGAAACAGATTTCAGGAGGTAGATTCGAATCGCCTTTAAAGCACATGAAAAGCGGCAAAACGTTGAAAAAGATGCCCTTGGCCAAAAAGGGCCTATGCGTTTTTTCCTGAATATATTCAGGAAAAAACGCATAGGCCCTTTTTGGCCAACCAAGCAACCTGGAAAGGCAAATCAGGGCTACAAAGAAGACTGGCTACCCATCGGTCAAAAGGTACATGCTGAAAAACGTGTCAAAACCAGAAATGCAGGACAGGCCATGGAGAAATGGGAGCCTTGCTACTCTGATGGGCGGGATGTAAATTGGCAACAGCCACTCTGGAGAAGTGTACGGTGAGTCCTGAAACATCTAAAAAACACAGCTTAGAGAGCATAGGGCACTTCCACTCATGGGGGTATAAATTGGGAAAATTAAAAATCAGCAAGACACAAGCACCCCAAAGTTGAGGGCTGCTCTGTTGACAAGGACCTCCACTTCATTCCACCTTAAATATCCCAGGAAAGAGAAAAATGGATAAAGAAGTTGTGGTCCTTATGTACAATGGAATATCACTCAGCCATGAAATCAATGTCATAAGGCTAGTAGCAGCATGATGAGTGGATTTAGGTACGACGATTCTAAGTGAAATAAGTCACACAGAAAAGGACACTTCTCATAAGGTATCACTTATAGAGGGAATGTAAAAACCGTTACACTTGAACTGAATTACAAAACACAACAGAGTCACACATGCAGAAAACACACTATGGCTGCTTAACGGGAAAGGTGAGGTGGGGTGATACATAAAACAAGGGTTTCAAATTAGCTCAGATACCGTTCCATAAACCCAATATGTAATAGACAAGACCTACTCCTTGCTCAGAGAACTGGACTCAACACGCCCTATTCACCGCACAAGAATATATCTGACTAGTAATAATCTTAAAACCTATGTATTGATATCTCTCTGTTAGTGTGTCAAGTGGGTGTAAAGCGGCATAAAGACAGCCGTGAAAAGCAGCCAAACCCCATTATAAAAATAAATTACTTTGAAAAACCCATGAAACAAAGACAGTGAAAGAGAGAGAAATTCTTACACAATGCGATCAGGGGCTGTGATGCAACCTGGATTGACCATATCTAGACCCACAGCTGGATGAGACATAAGGGTGGACACTCTTGGGGCTGAGAGGTTTGGTGAGGTTGGGTGAGCAAACGCAGACCCTTTAAAGTAATACTGCATGGTACCCATCGCATGGGTCCCAAATCTCCAGGTTCAAGGGCATCTTCCTACATCGAAAACATGCATGAGAAACCCAGAAGATGGTACACCATGTGATGGGGAAAGGTTTCTAAAACGCACCTCATTTCTCATCTCCTTGTGCCCGGGTTCGCCATTCCAGCCGCCTTACTAGCAATCTCCCTACTTGGAGCATCAGCACCTTTAACCTCCTGTTCCGTACAGGTTGCAATTTGTCCTGAGGATGAACGGGAAAACGGGGAACCAATGAGAGCCTAGCTCTTGGTTTTGGGACAGGCACAGGTCACTCTATTTTACAATCAGGAAGAAAAATTAACCACAGGCTCAGCCTGCCCCCTGGAACCAGAACAAGGCCTGAAGCCATCCTCTGCTTTTGCGGCCAGTGCTCAAATAAGCGAGTTGTAAAATGGAGCTTCAGGGCACTGCAATTCACAAACCTGCAGAGTTATAAATGATAACTCTCGTCCACAGATATATTGAGGGAAGGCAAAGAAGAGGATTTGAAATCAAGGCAGAATTGCAGGAAACAGATTTCAGGAGGTAGATTAGAATCGCCTTTAAAGCACATGAAAAGCGGCAAACCGTTGAAAAATATGCCCTTGGCCAAAAAGGGCGTATGCGTTTTTTCCTGAATATATTCAGGAAAAAACGCATACGCCCTTTTTGGCCAACCAAGCAACCTGGAAAGGCAAATCAGGGCTACAAAGAAGACTCGCTACCCATCGGTCAAAAGGGCCATGCTGAAATACGTGTCAAAACCAGAAATGCAGGACAGGCCATGGAGAAATGGGAGCCTTGCTACTCTGATGGGCGGGATGTAAATTGGCAACAGCCACTCTTGAGAAGTGTACGGTGAGTCCTGAAACACCTAAAAAACACAGCTTAGAGAGCATAGGGCACTTCCACTCATGGGGGTATAAATTGGGAAAATTAAAAATCAGCAAGACACAAGCACCCCAAAGTTGAGGGCTGCTCTGTTGACAAGGACCTCCACTTCATTCCACCTTAAATATCCCAGGAAAGAGAAAAATGGATAAAGAAGTTGTGGTCCTTATGTACAATGGAATATCACTCAGCCATGAAATCAATGTCATAAGGCTAGTAGCAGCATGATGAGTGGATTTAGGTACGACGATTCTAAGTGAAATAAGTCACACAGCAAAGGACACTTCTCATAAGGTATCACTGATAGAGGGAATGTAAAAACCGTTACACTTGAACTGAATTACAAAACAGAACAGAGTCACACATGCAGAAAACACACTATGGCTGCTTAACGGGAAAGGTGAGGTAGGGTGATACATAAAACAAGGGTTTCAAATTAGCTCAGATACCGTTCCATAAACCCAATATGTAATAGACAAGACCTACTCCTTGCTCAGAGAACTGGACTCAACACGCCCTATTCACCGTACGAGAATATATCTGACTAGTAATAATCTTAAAACCTATGTATTGATATCTCTCTGTTAGTGTGTCAAGTGGGTGTAAAGCGGCATAAACACAGCAGTGAAAAGCAGCTAAACCCCATTATAAAAATAAATTACTTTGAAAAACCCATGAAACAAAGACAGTGAAAGAGAGAGAAATTTTTACACAATGCGATCAGGGGCTGTGATGCAACCTGGATTGACCATATCTAGACCCACAGCTGGATGAGACATAAGGGTGGACACTCTTGGGGCTGAGAAGTTTGGTGAGGTTGGGTGAGCAAACACAGACCCTTTAAAGTAATACTGCGTGGTACCCATCGCATGGGTCCCAAATCTCCAGGTTCAAGGGCATCTTCCTACATCGAAAACATGCATGAGAAACCCAGAAGATGGTACACCATGTGATGGGGAAAGGTTTCTAAAACGCACCTCATTTCTCATCTCCTTGTGCCCGGGTTCGCCATTCCAGCCGCCTTACTAGCAATCTCCCTACTTGGAGCATCAGCACCTTTAATCTCCTGTTCCGCACAGGTTGCAATTTGTCCTGAGGATGAACGGGAAGACGGGGAACCAATAAGAGACTAGCTCTTGGTGTTGGGACAGGCACAGGTCACTCTATTTTCCCATCAGGAAGAAGAATTAACCACAGGCTCAGCCTGCCCCCCGGAACCAGAACAGGGCCTGAAGGGATCCTGCGCTTTTGCGGCCAGCTCCCAAAAACGCGAGTTGTAAAATGGAGGTTCAGGGCACTGCAATTCACAAACCTGCAGAATTATAAATGATAACTCTCGTCCACAGATATATTGAGGGAAGGCAAAGAAGAGGATTTGAAATCAAGGCAGAATTGCAGGAAACAGATTTCAGGAGGTAGATTCGAATCGCCTTTAAAGCACATGAAAAGTGGCAAAACGTTGAAAAAGATGCCCTTTTTGGCCAACCAAGCAACCTGGAAAGGCAAATCAGGGCTACAAAGAAGACGGGCTACCCATCGGTCAAAAGGGCCATGCTGAAAAACGTGTCAAAACCAGAAATGCAGGACAGGCCATGGAGAAATGGGAGCCTTGCTACTCTGATGGGCGGGATGTAAATTGGCAACAGCCACTCTGGAGAAGTGTACGGTGAGTCCTGAAACATCTAAAAAACACAGCTTAGAGAGCATAGGGCACTTCCACTCATGGGGGTATAAATAGGGAAAATTAAAAATCAGCAAGACACAAGCACCCCAAAGTTTAGGGCTGCTCTGTTGACAAGGACCTCCACTTCATTCCACCTTAAATATCCCAGGAAAGAGAAAAATGGATAAAGAAGTTGTGGTCCTTATGTACAATGGAATATCACTCAGCCATGAAATCAATGTCATAAGGCTAGTAGCAGCATGATGAGTGGATTTAGGTACGACAATTCTAAGTGAAATAAGTCACACAGAAAAGGACACTTCTCATAAGGTATCACTGATAGAGGGAATGTAAAATCCGTTACACTTGAACTGAATTACAAAACAGAACAGAGTCACACATGCAGAAAACACACTATGGCTGCTTAACGGGAAAGGTGAGGTGGGGTGATACATAAACCAAGGGTTTCAAATTAGCTCAGATACCATTCCAGAAACCCAATATGTAATAGACAAGACCTACTCCTTGCTCAGAGAACTGGACTCAACACCCCCTATTCACCGCACAAGAATATATCTGACTAGTAATAATCTTAAAACCTATGTATTGATATCTCTCTGTTAGTGTGTCAAGTGGGTGTAAAGCGGCATAAACACAGCAGTGAAAAGCAGCTAAACCCCATTATAAAAATAAATTACTTTGAAAAACCCATGAAACAAAGACAGTGAAAGAGAGAGAAATTCTTACACAATGCGTTCAGGGGCTGTGATGCAACCTGGATTGACCATATCTAGACCCACAGCTGGATGAGACATAAGGGTGGACACTCTTGGGGCTGAGAGGTTTAGTGAGGTTGGGTGAGGAAACGCAGACCCTTTAAAGTAATACTGCGTAGTACCCGTCCCATGGGTCCCAAATCTCCAGGTTCAAGGGCATCTTCCTACATCGAAAACATGCATGAGAAACTCAGAAGATGGTACACCGTGTGATGGGGAAAGGTTTCTTAAACGCACCTCATTTCTCATCTCCTTGTGCCCGGGTTCGCCATTCCAGCCACTTTACTAGCAATCTCCCTACTTGGAGCATCAGCACCTTTAACCTCCTGTTCCGTACAGGTTGCAATTTGTCCTGAGGATGAACGGGAAGACGGGGAACCAATGAGAGACTAGCTCTTGGTGTGGACACAGGCACAGGTCACTCTATTTTCCCATCAGGAAGAAGAATTAACCACAGGCTCATCCTGCCCCCCGGAACAAGAACAGGGCGTGAATACATCATGCGCTTTTGCGGCCAGCTCCCAAAAAAGCGAGTTGTAAAATGGAGCTTCAGGGCACTGCAATTCACAAACCTGCAGAGTTATAAATGATAACTCTCGTCCACAAATATATTGAGGGAAGGCAAAGAAGAGGATTTGAAATCAAGGCAGAATTGCAGGAAACAGATTTCAGGAGGTAGATTCGAATCGCCTTTAAAGCACATGAAAAGCGGCAAAACGTTGACAATGATGCCCTTGGCCAAAAAGGGCGTATGCGTTTTTTCCTGAATATATTCAGGAAAAAACGCATACGCCCTTTTTGGCCAACCAAGCAACCTGGAAAGGCAAATCAGGGCTACAAAGAAGACTCGCTACCCATCGGTCAAAAGGGCCATGCTGAAATACGTGTCAAAACCAGAAATGCAGGACAGGCCATGGAGAAATGGGAGCCTTGCTACTCTGATGGGCGGGATGTAAATTGGCAACAGCCACTCTTGAGAAGTGTACGGTGAGTCCTGAAACACCTAAAAAACACAGCTTAGAGAGCATAGGGCACTTCCACTCATGGGGGTATAAATTGGGAAAATTAAAAATCAGCAAGACACAAGCACCCCAAAGTTGAGGGCTGCTCTGTTGACAAGGACCTCCACTTCATTCCACCTTAAATATCCCAGGAAAGAGAAAAATGGATAAAGAAGTTGTGGTCCTTATGTACAATGGAATATCACTCAGCCATGAAATCAATGTCATAAGGCTAGTAGCAGCATGATGAGTGGATTTAGGTACGACGATTCTAAGTGAAATAAGTCACACAGCAAAGGACACTTCTCATAAGGTATCACTGATAGAGGGAATGTAAAAACCGTTACACTTGAACTGAATTACAAAACAGAACAGAGTCACACATGCAGAAAACACACTATGGCTGCTTAACGGGAAAGGTGAGGTAGGGTGATACATAAAACAAGGGTTTCAAATTAGCTCAGATACCGTTCCATAAACCCAATATGTAATAGACAAGACCTACTCCTTGCTCAGAGAACTGGACTCAACACGCCCTATTCACCGTACGAGAATATATCTGACTAGTAATAATCTTAAAACCTATGTATTGATATCTCTCTGTTAGTGTGTCAAGTGGGTGTAAAGCGGCATAAACACAGCAGTGAAAAGCAGCTAAACCCCATTATAAAAATAAATTACTTTGAAAAACCCATGAAACAAAGACAGTGAAAGAGAGAGAAATTTTTACACAATGCGATCAGGGGCTGTGATGCAACCTGGATTGACCATATCTAGACCCACAGCTGGATGAGACATAAGGGTGGACACTCTTGGGGCTGAGAAGTTTGGTGAGGTTGGGTGAGCAAACACAGACCCTTTAAAGTAATACTGCGTGGTACCCATCGCATGGGTCCCAAATCTCCAGGTTCAAGGGCATCTTCCTACATCGAAAACATGCATGAGAAACCCAGAAGATGGTACACCATGTGATGGGGAAAGGTTTCTAAAACGCACCTCATTTCTCATCTCCTTGTGCCCGGGTTCGCCATTCCAGCCGCCTTACTAGCAATCTCCCTACTTGGAGCATCAGCACCTTTAATCTCCTGTTCCGCACAGGTTGCAATTTGTCCTGAGGATGAACGGGAAGACGGGGAACCAATAAGAGACTAGCTCTTGGTGTTGGGACAGGCACAGGTCACTCTATTTTCCCATCAGGAAGAAGAATTAACCACAGGCTCAGCCTGCCCCCCGGAACCAGAACAGGGCCTGAAGGGATCCTGCGCTTTTGCGGCCAGCTCCCAAAAACGCGAGTTGTAAAATGGAGGTTCAGGGCACTGCAATTCACAAACCTGCAGAATTATAAATGATAACTCTCGTCCACAGATATATTGAGGGAAGGCAAAGAAGAGGATTTGAAATCAAGGCAGAATTGCAGGAAACAGATTTCAGGAGGTAGATTCGAATCGCCTTTAAAGCACATGAAAAGTGGCAAAACGTTGAAAAAGATGCCCTTTTTGGCCAACCAAGCAACCTGGAAAGGCAAATCAGGGCTACAAAGAAGACGGGCTACCCATCGGTCAAAAGGGCCATGCTGAAAAACGTGTCAAAACCAGAAATGCAGGACAGGCCATGGAGAAATGGGAGCCTTGCTACTCTGATGGGCGGGATGTAAATTGGCAACAGCCACTCTGGAGAAGTGTACGGTGAGTCCTGAAACATCTAAAAAACACAGCTTAGAGAGCATAGGGCACTTCCACTCATGGGGGTATAAATAGGGAAAATTAAAAATCAGCAAGACACAAGCACCCCAAAGTTTAGGGCTGCTCTGTTGACAAGGACCTCCACTTCATTCCACCTTAAATATCCCAGGAAAGAGAAAAATGGATAAAGAAGTTGTGGTCCTTATGTACAATGGAATATCACTCAGCCATGAAATCAATGTCATAAGGCTAGTAGCAGCATGATGAGTGGATTTAGGTACGACAATTCTAAGTGAAATAAGTCACACAGAAAAGGACACTTCTCATAAGGTATCACTGATAGAGGGAATGTAAAATCCGTTACACTTGAACTGAATTACAAAACAGAACAGAGTCACACATGCAGAAAACACACTATGGCTGCTTAACGGGAAAGGTGAGGTGGGGTGATACATAAACCAAGGGTTTCAAATTAGCTCAGATACCATTCCAGAAACCCAATATGTAATAGACAAGACCTACTCCTTGCTCAGAGAACTGGACTCAACACGCCCTATTCACCGCACAAGAATATATCTGACTAGTAATAATCTTAAAACCTATGTATTGATATCTCTCTGTTAGTGTGTCAAGTGGGTGTAAAGCGGCATAAACACAGCAGTGAAAAGCAGCTAAACCCCATTATAAAAATAAATTACTTTGAAAAACCCATGAAACAAAGACAGTGAAAGAGAGAGAAATTCTTACACAATGCGTTCAGGGGCTGTGATGCAACCTGGATTGACCATATCTAGACCCACAGCTGGATGAGACATAAGGGTGGACACTCTTGGGGCTGAGAGGTTTAGTGAGGTTGGGTGAGGAAACGCAGACCCTTTAAAGTAATACTGCGTAGTACCCGTCCCATGGGTCCCAAATCTCCAGGTTCAAGGGCATCTTCCTACATCGAAAACATGCATGAGAAACTCAGAAGATGGTACACCGTGTGATGGGGAAAGGTTTCTTAAACGCACCTCATTTCTCATCTCCTTGTGCCCGGGTTCGCCATTCCAGCCACTTTACTAGCAATCTCCCTACTTGGAGCATCAGCACCTTTAACCTCCTGTTCCGTACAGGTTGCAATTTGTCCTGAGGATGAACGGGAAGACGGGGAACCAATGAGAGACTAGCTCTTGGTGTGGACACAGGCACAGGTCACTCTATTTTCCCATCAGGAAGAAGAATTAACCACAGGCTCATCCTGCCCCCCGGAACAAGAACAGGGCGTGAATACATCATGCGCTTTTGCGGCCAGCTCCCAAAAAAGCGAGTTGTAAAATGGAGCTTCAGGGCACTGCAATTCACAAACCTGCAGAGTTATAAATGATAACTCTCGTCCACAAATATATTGAGGGAAGGCAAAGAAGAGGATTTGAAATCAAGGCAGAATTGCAGGAAACAGATTTCAGGAGGTAGATTCGAATCGCCTTTAAAGCACATGAAAAGCGGCAAAACGTTGACAATGATGCCCTTGGCCAAAAAGGGCGTATGCGTTTTTTCCTGAATATATTCAGAAAAAAACGCATACGCCCTTTTTGGCCAACCAAGCAACCTGGAAAAGCAAATCAGCGCTACAAAGAAGTCTCGCTTCCCATCGGTCAAAAGGGCCATGCTGAAAAACGTGTCAAAACCAGAAATGCATGACAGGCCATGGAGAAATGGGAGCCTTGCTACACTGATGGGCGGGATGTAAATTGCCAACAACCACTCTGGAGAAGTGTACGGTGTGTCCTGAAACATCTAAAAAACACAGCTTAGAGAGCATAGGGCACTTCCACTCATGGGGGTATAAATTGGGAAAATGAAAAATCAGCAAGACACAAGCACCCCAAAGTTTAGGGCTGCTCTGTTGACAAGGACCTCCACTTCATTCCACCTTAAATATCCCAGGAAAGAGAAAAATGGATAAAGAAGTTGTGGTCCTTATGTACAATGGAATATCACTCAGCCATGAAATCAATGTCATAAGGCTAGTAGCAGCATGATGAGTGGATTTAGGTACGACGATTCTACGTGAAATAAGTCACACAGAAAAGGACACTTCTCATAACGTATCACTGATAGAGGAAATGTAAAAACCGTTACACTTGAACTGAATTACAAAACAGAACGGAGTCACACATTTAGAAAACACACTATGGCTGCTTAACGGGAAAGGTGAGGTTGGGTGATGCATAAATCAAGGGTTTCATATTAGCTCAAATACCGATCCATAAACCCAATATGTAATAGACAAGACCTATTCCTTGCTCAGTGAAGTGGATGCAACATCCCCTATTCAACGAACAAGTATATATCTGACTAGTAATAATCTTAAAACCTATGTATTGATGTCTCTCTGTAAGTGAGTCAAGTGGGTGTAAAGGGGCATAAACACAGCAGTGAAAATCAGGTAAACCCCATTATAAAAATAAATTACTTTAAAATCCCAAAAAACAAAGACAGTGATAGAGGGAGAAATTTTTATATAATTCGTTCCGGGGCTGTGATGCAACCTGGTGTGACCATATCTAGACCCACAGCTGGATGAGAAATAAAGCTGCACACTCTTGGGCTGAAGGTCTCTTTCCCTATTTACCAGATTGGGAACGTAGAAAGACTGCCACCCTCTGGCCGTTACCTGCAAAAGCAGCTTTAAAACCTGTGCTAATGGTCACTTCATATGAACAAGTACTTCAGGGCCATAAATGAAACGTGCCCTCAAAATGTCTTGAGGGAGGTAATGGCCAAAAATTTTCAAAATGTGACACTTGCTTTAAGAAAACACTTTGAAGAACTAAGCTGTTATCACAGTTTGATAAATAAAAAGGGCATGCTTTAAAGCTCAGTTTTAACAGATTATGGGACACATGCAAATTCAATCACAGATAGGTATCAGCTCGCACCTGTTAGAATAACCATCAGCAAGAAAACTACAAACAATAAATATTGAAGGTGTTTTGGAGAAATGCATACCCTCAATTTTAAGTGGGACGTAACCTGGAAAGAGCCACTAATGAGAACTGAATGGTGGTGCCTTTAAAACATACACACTGAGCTACCATATGATACAGCAAGCCCACTCCTTGGCCTATAACATAAGAAGACATAACTGGAAAGACACAGGCAAGCAAATGTGCATTGCAGCAGTATTACAATAGCCAAGACATGGAGGCAACCAGAAAGTCCATCAAGAGGTGCGTGCCCAAAGAAGAACTGGTACACGTACAGATGGAATATTAGCCAGGGAAAAAAATGAAACAGTGCCATTTGCAGCACCATGTATGATTCTTGAGGTAATCAGGCAAATTGTACTAAGTCAGAAAGCAAAAGACACATATCCTATAATATCACTTATAGGTCTTAGCTAAACATTGATACCAATGAAGATATTTCCACAGAGAAATGCAATCACAGATTCATTAAACAAATTTATGGTTCACCAAATGGAAAGGTGTGAGGATTGGATACATTAGGATATTGGGGTTAAGATAGATATAGAAACACATGTGAAATATGTAATCACCAAAGACCTACGTAATACCAAGACAAGACTACTCAACATCGTGTCATAACCTACATGGGAAAATGATCCAAAGAAGAATAGATGTATGTATATGTTTAAAAGAACCACATCTTTCACACCTAGAAGAAACAAAACATTTTAATTAAATTTGCTCTGACAAAAAATAAAAATTAAATTAAAAAAAGAACAAGAAGTAATGAGACATAAACTTAAGGGGCTATTTGCTGGCACATTGCATTCTAATTTACAACCAGAACATGACTTCCATTAAGGCTCTGTCATCACTAATAAAGCAGCTTTATAAGCAATGTTGAAGGTAGCTTAAAAGAAGTCTCACTAATTATTGATAGTAACAAGGAAACAAAGAAAAGTAAAAATCTCACTGCAAAAAGTATACATAGGGTAAGGATAGTAGATCAAACACTTATTAAGCTTCTGTAGAGAATAAAAGACAACAGTAGTATGTTTTTTTAAAAAGAGAGGGCCCAAATAAATCTGAAATGAAAGAGATGATGTTACAACAGACACCACAGAAATACAAAGTATCCTAAGATACACACAGGGTAACTCAGGGCTCAGACTGGACAGAGCCCACTCTCCAGTCCCCTGTACATGACTTACAGGAGCCTCAGGAACTGAGGAGGGGGTCCCTGAGGAGAGGCTCAAGATAGAATATGGTAGACATTAACATGACTGCATTCATCTTAAACATGCCTGAACTACATTCACACGAGATGATTTTGTCCTGTATGTACATCGGCACCTCTAGTTGGAACTGCAGATCTTTGGCTTCAACACCTCTACTGACAACATTAGCGTCACCTGCTGTGGACCGTCTCCTATAGGATTTCTAGAATCACAAAACATCGAAGCTTCACAGGACCCAGAGTCTGTGCAACTCCACACAGAGTCTCAGAGTCTCAACTCCACTCAGATACTCCACTCTTGGAGGGCACACACAAAGGAGTGTGCACATCAGGACCCAGGGGAAGGAGCAGTGACCCTGTAGGAGAATGACCAGAACTACCTGCTACTTTTAGAGGGTCTCCTGCAGAGGCAGGTGGTGGCTGTGGCTGTGGCTCACCGTGAGGACAACGACACTGGCAGCAGAAGTTCTGGGAAATACTCCTTGGTGTGAGCCCTCCCAGAGTCCGCCATTAGCCCCACCAAGAGCAAGGTAGGCTCCAGGGCTGGGTCGCCTCAGGCCAAACAACCAACAGGGAGGGAACCCAGCCCCATGCATCAGCAGACAAGTGGATTAAACTTTTTATTAAAGTTTTATTTAATCCGTAGACAAGCGGATTAAAGCTCTGCCCACCAAAGCAACACCCAGCTCTACCCACCACCAGTCCCTCCCATCAGGAAGCTTGCACAAGCCTCTAAGATAGACTCATCCACCGGAGAGCAGACAGCAGAAGCAAGAAGAACTACAATTCTGCAGCCTGTGGAAGGAAAACCACATTCACAGAAAGATAGACAAAATGAAAAGGCAGAGGACTTTATACCAGATCAAGGAACAAGATAAAACCCCAGAAAAAAAACGAAATGAGGTGGAGATAGGGAACCTTCCAGAAAAAAAATTCAGAATAATGATAGTGAAGTTGAGCCAAGACCTTGGAAAAAGAAAGGAGGCAAAGATCGAGAAGATGCAAGAAATGTTTAACAAAGACCTAGAAGAATTAAGGAACAAACACCTAGAAGAATTAAAGAACAAACAAACAGAGGTGAACAATGGAATAACTGAAATGAAAAATACACTAGAAGGAATCAGTAGCAGAATAACTGTGGCAGAAGAACGGATAAGTGACCTGGAAGACAGAAAGGTGGAAATCACTGCCATGGAACAGAATAAAGAAAAAGAATGAAAATAAACGAAGACACCCCAAGAGTCCTCTGGGACAACATTAAACGCAACAACATTCGCATTATAGGGGTCCCAGAAGGAGAAGAGAGAGAGAAAGGACCCGAGAATATATTTGAAGAGATTATGGTCAAAAACTTCCCTAGCATGGGAAAAGAAATAGCCACCCAAGTCCAGAAGCACAGAGTGTCCCAGGCAGGATAAACCAAAGGAGAAAAATGACAAGACACATAGCAATCAAATTGACAAAAATTAACGACAAAGAAAAATGATTGAAAGCAGCAAGGGAAAAATGACAAATAACATACAAGGGAACTCCCATAAGGATAACAACTGATTTCTCAGCAGAAAATCTACAAGCCAGAAGGAAGTGGCATGATAAATTTAAAGTGATGAAAGGGAAGAACCTACAACCAAGAGTACTCCACCCTGCAAAGAGCTCATTCAGATTTGATGGAGAAATCAAAAGCCTTACAGACAAGCAAAAGCTAAGAGAATTCAGCACCATGAAACCAGCTCTACACCAAATGCTAAAGGAACTTCTCTAAGTGGGAAACACAAGAGAAGAAAAGGACCCACCAAGACAAACCCATAACAATTAAGAAAATAGTAGTAGGAACATACATATCGATAATTACCTTAAACGTGAATGCACTACATGTTCCAACCAAAAGACACAGGCTCGCTGAATGGATACAAAAACAAGACCCATATATATGCTGTCTACAAGAGATCCATTTCAGACCTAGGGACACATACAGACTCAAAGTGAGGCGATGGAAAAATATATTCTATGCAAATGAAAATCAAAAGAAAGCTGGAGTAGCAATACTCATATCAGATAAAATAGACTTTAAAATAAAGAATGTTACAAGAGACAAGGAAAGACACTACATAATGGTCAGGGGACCAATCCAAGAAGAAGATATAACAATTATAAATATATATGTACCCAAAATAGGAGCAGCTCAATGTATAAGGCAACTGCTAACAGCTATAAAAGAGGAAATCGACAGTAACACAATAATAGCGGGGGACTTTAACAGCTCACTTACACCAGTGGAGATCAGCCAGACAGAAAATTAATAAGGAAACACAAGCTTTAAATGACACAATAGACCAGATAGAGTTAGTTGATATTTATAGGACATTCCATCCAAAAACAGCAGATTACACGTTCTTCTCAACTGCACACGGAACATTCTCCAGGATAGATCACATCTTGGGTCACAGATAAAGCCTCAGTAAATTTAAGAAAACTGAAATCATATCAAGCAGCTGTTCCGACCACAATGCTATGAGATTAGAAATCAATTACACGGAAAAAACCGTAAAAAACACACACACATGGAGGCTAAACAATACGTTACTAAATAACCAAGAGATCACTGAAGAAATCAAAGAGGAAATCAAAAACTACCTAGAGACAAATGACAACAAAAACACGATGATCCAAAACCTATGGGATGCAGCAAAAGGAGTTCTAAGAGGGAAGTTTATAGCAATACAAGCCTACCTCAAGAAACAAGAAAAATCTCAAATAAACAATCTAACCTTACACCTAGAGGAACTAGAGAAAGAAGAACAAAACCCAAAGTTAGTAGAAGGAAAGAAATCATAAAGATCAGAGCAGAAATAAATGAAATAGAAACAAAGAAAACGAAAGCAAAGATCAATAAAACTAAAAGCTGGTTCTTTGAGAAGATAAGCAAAAATGATCAACCTTTAGCCAGACTCCAGAAAAAGAGGGAGAGGACGCAAATCAACAAAATTAGAAGTGAAAAAGCAGAAGTTACAACAGACACCACAGGAATACAAAGCATCCTAAGAGACTACTACAAGCAACTCTAGGCCAATAAAATGGACAATCTGGAAGAAATGGACAAATTCTTAGAAAGGGATAACCTTCTAAGACTGAACCAGGAAGAAATAGAAAATATGAACAAACCTATCACAAGCAATGAAATTGAAACTGTGATTAAAAATCTTCCAACAAACAAAAGTCCAGAACCAGATGGCATCACAGGTGAATTCTATCAAACATTTAGAGAAGAGCTAACACCCAACCTTCTCAAATTCTTCAAAACAATTGCAGGGGAAGGAACACTCCCAAACTCATTCTATGAGACCACCATCACCCTGATACCAAAATCAGACAGAGATACTACAAGGAAAGAAAATTATAGACCAATATCACTGATGAATATAGATGTAAAAATCCTCAACAAAATACTAGCAAACAGAATCGAACAACACATTAAAAGGATCATACACCATGATCAAGTGGGGTTTATCCCAGGGATGCAAGGATTCTTCAATATACACAAATCAATGTGATACACCATATTAACAAATTGTAGAATAAAACCATATGATCATCTCAATAGATGAAGGAAAAGATTTTGAGAAAATTCAACACTCATTTACGATAAAAACTCTGCAGAGTGTGGGCCTAGAGGGAAACTACCTCAACATAATAAAGGCCATATATGACAAACCCACAGCAAACAGCATTCTCAATGGTGAAAAACTGAAAGCGTTTCCTCTAAGATCAGGAACAAGACGAGGATGTCCACTCTCACCACTGCTATTCAACATAGTTTTGGAAGTCCTAGCCATGGCAATCAGAGAAGAAAAAGAAATAAAAGGAATACAAAAAGGAAAAGAAGAAGTAAAATTGTCACTGTTCGCAGATGACATGATATCATAGATAGAGAATCCTAAAGATGCCACCAGAAAACCACTGGAGCTAATCAATGAATTTGGTAAAGTTGCAGGATACAAAATTAATGCACAGAAATTGCTTGCATTCCTATACACTAACAATGAAAGATCAGAAAGAGAAATTAAGGAAACAATCCCATTACCACTGCAACAAAAAGAATAAAATACCTAGGAATAAACCTACCTAAGGAAGTAAAAGACCTGTACTCAGAAAACTATAAGACACTGATGAAAGAAATCAAAGATGATATAAACAGATGGAGACATATACCATGTTCTCGGATTAGAAGAATCAATATTGTGAAAATGACTATACTACCCAAAGCAATCTACAGATTCAATGCAATCCCGATCAAAATACCTTTGGCATTTTCTACAGAACAAGAAAAAAAAATCTTAAAATTTGTAGGGAGACACAAAAGACCCTGGATAGCCAAAGGAGTCTTGAGGGGGAAAAAAAAGAGCTGGAGGAATCAGACTTCCAGACTTCAGACTATATTGCAAAGCTACAGTAATCAAGATAATATGGTACTGACACAAGAACAGAAATATAGGTCAATAGAACAGGATAGAAAGCACAGAGATAAACCCACGTACCTATGGTTCACTAATCTATGACAAAGGAGGCAAGGGTATACAATGGAGAAAAGACAGTGTCTTCAGCAAGTGGTGCTGGGAAAACTGGACAGTTACATGTAAAAGAATGAAATTAGTACACTCCCTAACACCATACACAAAAATAAACTCAAAATGGATTAGAGACCTAAATATAAGACCAGCCACTATAAAACTCTTAGAGGAAAACATAAGCAGAACAGTCTATGACATAAATCACAGCAAGATCCTTTTTGACCCACCTCCTAGAGAAATGGAAATAAAAACAAAAATAAAAAAATGGGACCGAATGAAACATAAATTCTTTTGCACAGCAAAGGAAAACATAAGCAAGATGAAAAGACAACCATCAGAATGGGAGAAAATATTTTCAAATGAAGCAAATGGCAAAGGATTAATCTCCAAAAAGCAGCTCATGTAGCTCAATATCACAAAACCAAACAACCCAATCCAAAAATGGGCAGAAGACCTAAATAGACATTTCTCCAAAGAAGATATACAGGTTGCCAACAAACACATGAAAGGATGCTGAACATCACTAATCATTAGAGAAATGCAAATCAAAACTACAGTGAGGTATCACCTCACACCAGTCAGAATGGCCATCATCAAAAAATCTACCAACAATAAATGCTGGAGAGGCATTTATTGGAGCAAAGGGAACCCTCTTGCACTGTTGGTGGGAATGTAAATTGATATAGCCACTAGGGAGAACGGTATGGGGGTTCCTTAAAAACTAAAAATAGAACTACCATACAACCCAGCAAACCCACTCCTGGACATTTACCCTGAGAAAACCATAATTCAAAAAGAGTCATGTACCACAACGTTCACTGTAGCTCTATTTACAATAGCCAGGACATGGAAGCAACCTAAGTGTCCATCAACAGATAAATGGATAAGGAAGATGTGGCACATATATACAATGGAACATTATTCAGCCATAAAAAGAAACGAAATTGAGTTACTTTTAGTGAGGTGGATGGATCTAGAGTCTGTCCTACAGAGTGAAGTAAGTCAGAAAGAGAAAAACAAATACCGTATGCTAACACATATATATGGAATCTTAAAAAAAAAGTTTATGAAGAACCTAGGGGCAGGAAAGGATTAAGGACACAGACGTAGAGAAAGGACTTGAGGACATGGGGAGAGGGAAGGGTAAGCTGGGACAAAGTGAGAGAGTGGTATGGACATATATACACTACCAAATGTAAAATTGATAGCTACTGGGAAGCAGCCACATAGCACAGGGAGATCAGCTCTGTGCTTTGTGACCACCTAAAAGGGTGGGATAAGGGAGTGAGAGGGAGGTGCAAGAGGGAGGGGATATGGTGTTATATGTATACGCACAGCTGATTCACTTTTTTATACAGCAGAAACTAACACACAAGTGTAAAGCAATTATACTCCAATAAAGATGTAAAAGAAAAAAAAAGCCCAGAGATAAACCTACACACCTATGGCCCACTAATCTATGACAAAGGAGGCAAGGGTATACAAAGGAGAAAAGACAGTCTCTTCAATAAGTGGTGCTGGGAAAAATGGACAGCTACATGTAAAAGAATGAAATTAGAACACTCCCTAACACCATACACAAAAAATAAACTCAAAATGGATTAGAGACCGAAATGTAAGACCGGACACTATAAAACTCTTAGAGGAAAACATAGGAAGAATACTCTTTGACATAAATCACAGCAAGATCTTTTTTGATCCACCTCCTAGAGTAATGGAATAAAAAAAAATAAACATATGGGAGCAAATGAAACCTAAAAGCTTTTGCAAAGCAAAGGAAACTACAAACAAGACGAAAAGACAACCCTCACAATGGGAGAAAATATTTGCAAACGAATCAATGGACAAAGGATTAATCTCCAATGTATATAAACAGCTCATGCAGCTCAACAGTAAAAAAACAAACAACCCAATCCAAAAATGGGCAGATGACGTAAATAGACATTTGTCCCAAGAAGACATACAGATGACCAAGAAGCACATGAAAAGCTGCTCAACATCACTAATTATTAGAGAAATATAAACCAAAACTACAATGAGGTATCGCCTCACACGAGTTAGAATGGGCATCATCAGAAAATCTACAAGCAACAAATGCTGGAGAGGGTGTGGAGAAAAGGGAACCCTCTTACACTATTTGTGGGAATGTAAATTGATACAGTCACGATGGAGAACAGTATGGAGGTTCCTTAAAAAACTAAAAATAGAATTACCATATGACCCAGCAATCCCACTACTGGCCATATACCCAGAGAAAACCATAATTCAAAAAGACATATTCACCACAATATTCATTGCAGCACTATTTACAATAGCCAGGTCATGGAAGCAACCTAAATGCCCATAGACAGACGAACAGAAAAGATGTGCTACATATATAAAATGGAATATTACTCAGCCATAAAAAGGAATGAAATTGGGTCATTTGTAGAGACGTGGATAGATCTAGAGACTGTCATACAGAGTGAAGTAAGTCAGAAAGAGAAAAACAAATATCGTATATTAACGCATACATGTGGAACCTAGAAAAATGGTAAAGATGAACCGGTTTGCAAGGCAGAAATAGAGACACAGATGTAGAGAACAAATGTATGGACACCAAGGGGGGAAAGTGGCAGGGTGGTGGTGGTGGGATGAATTGCGAGCCTGGGATTGACATATACACACTTATATGTATAAAATAGGTTACCAATAAGAGCCTGCTGTATAAAAAAATGAATAAAATAAATTCAAAAATTAAAAAATAAATAATACTTAAAAAAATAAAACAGAAAAAAAGTTCTGTCCTTCCCATAGACGTATTTATATGAATGAATTATTTCCATGCTTATATCCATAAATACAAAAAGAGGAATAAAACTTACCTTGAACCAAAAAAGAAAAAAAAAAAAAAAACAGAACCCACTGGTCATACAGAGGAAAACCCTATCAGGGCACTTGCTCCAGGGGTAAACAATTCTGAAGTTGGTCACAGGTGGGGAATCATCTCCCATGCAGCCAGCAGCCCCCACACGAGGAGCGTCCTCATTGCAAAGCTGGGGGACCGTGAGGAGGCGTCTCTGAGTAAACGTGAGCTGAGCCCCAGGCCAGCTGCTGCTGAACTTTTCCCACCCTTCCCAGGTAAAACACCTGAATGTGTGCAAAGACTTTAAAAACTAGAGGAAGGGGCTTGGAGTCACACCAGCGACAGCACGCAGGCCGACTTGGTGCCTGCAGGCCAGCCAGGATGGTCCTGGTCCCGGGCGCTCGTCTGGAAGCTTTCCATTTCCCTGCCTGAGGTACCCCTCCTGTCCCGGCCCCCACTGCTTTTTTCCTTCCTCACCTCTGCCCGGGGAGAAATTCCAGCAGCAAGTATGGGTGACACATCCTCTTCTTTAGCAGGTGGCAGCCCGGCAACTCCTGCAGAAAGTCCAGCAGAGCCCCAGTCACACTGGGCCACTCATAGAGCCGTGGGCCCTACTCCCTCCCACCAGCCCAACCCCGAGACTGCTGACGGGGCAGAGAATATGGCGTCAGGCACAGCTGCAGAGGCTTTTGCTGCCTGGAGGGGTGTTTATATTGACCTCAACCCAGGCACACCTGGGAAGGGCTGGCCGGCCGGGTCAGGCTGCCCAGGTCAGCCAATCCTCGCCCCTCAGGGACTCAGAGTTGCAGAAAATGGGCCTTGCTGCACCGGCCAGATCCAAGGAACAGGTGTAGGGTCCCGAGAGTCAGGATAGATAAGGGGCTGCAGCCCTGGCTTGTTTTCTAATCATTTTATCTGGTCCATGAGTGGGAGACAACTTCAAGAAGACCCTCTGCTAATGAGAGGAACCCAGGAGTCAGGGAGAGGAGGGGTGGTGGGTGGAGACAGAGGCCTGGTACCCCGGCTGCAGTGGAAGCCCCTGGAAGACCAGGCAGAGGGAGGCCGCACAGAGTGAAGCCTAGGGCCACAGACCTGTTGGAGCTGCTGTTTGTTAGTTCAAGCTCTGCTCTGAGGTGCTCTGTGTCAGCTCTGAGTGACAGGGGTGCTGGGGGTGCTCTGCAATGAGGGCTATGTGCACGGTTCCTGTGTGCCCAGCCCTGCCGGGGTACCTGTCCACGGGAGCTCCATATCCAGGGAGGGGCCTGCCCACGAGAGCCCCGTGGGCTGCTGCGTACCTGCCCAGGTGAGCTCCATATCCTGGGAGGGGCCTGACCATGAGGGCCCCATGGGCTGCTGGGTACCTGCCCAGGTGAGCTCAATATCCTGGGAGCGGCCTAACCACCAGAGCCCCGTGGGCCGCTGGGTACCTGCCCAGGTGAGCTCCATATCCTGGGAGGGGCCTGACCACAAGAGCCCCGTGGGCTGCTGGGGACCTGGTAGAGGACGCCAGGACAGTCAGTGAAGCCACAGAGGATATACATCTAGTAGTTCCTAATTCCTACACCCTGCTGGTCATTCTACCATCCACCAGGACATGGCATTCTGTATTAGACTTCAATGATGCCTTCTTCTGTATTCCATTAGTCCCAGAGTCACAAGAACTTTTGGCTGTGAGTGGCAGGACTCAACCTACAACAAAAACAATACTGCTGGGCCGTCCTGCCCCAGGGGTTCAAAAATTCCCACACCATCTTTGGGGAAACGTTAGCTAAAGACCTAAAAGATCTACCTCTGGAGAAGGGAACCCTCCTTCAATATGCAGATGACATTCTGATCACCAGCCCGACTAAGGAGGCCTCTGAACTACCTAGCCAATAAAAGATAGAAGGTGTCCAAGGAAAAGGCTCAAATATCACAAACTAAGGTGGCCTTCCTGGGCTTCATTCGCACAGAAGGTCGGAGAAGCCCACCCCAGGAAAGGGAAGAAGCCATTTGCAGCCTCACCTTTCCTGAAACTAGAAGACAGCTTAGGGGTTCCTGGGGAGACCGGGGTTTGCTGCATCTGGATCCCTAACTACAGTCTAATAGCTGGGCCTCTATATGAATCACTGAAAGGAAAAGATGATGATCCTTTTGAATAGAATCCAGAAGCGGCCTTTCAAGAATGGAAAGAGCAGTCAATTCAGACCCTGGCCCTGGACCTCCCTAAGTTAGCTAAACCCTTTGACCTTTACATTCCTGGTCCAAGGCGAATCGCCCTTGGAGTATTAGTGCAAAAACTGGGACCACTTGAAATGGAACAATGCAAGAATGCCCTCCAGGCATTGGCCAGCCACCCCATCCGACCAGGATACTGGGGGTATCTAAAAACCTGGAAATCAGCAGCCCGCAAGGCCAGCTCCCTCCTAAGGGAAAAGGACGCCACTTGGTGATCCTAACCACCCACCATGCCCTGAAGTTGCAGGGATTGCTCCGTGGGCACAATGACCTCAAGTGAGGAGGCCCTCCAACACCAACCTCCAGAGAGACAACCTGGGGCAATGGGCCCCCATGACGACTCGTGTGACCATCACTTGACCTGGAGCTTCTCTCAGAAAACAACAAGAGTGTGCCCCAAAAGAGCAGACTATTGCTTACAGGACTTACTGCACCCAGAGCGGAGCTAATAAACTTGGCAGGGGAACCATAAATAACGCTGCCACCATAGAAAAGCCTGCAGACACTGCAGTGATGGCGGCCAATGAGACCGGCTGTACTCCTGGCTACTTCAAAAGGCCGTTGACTGAGTGGCCGTCATGGTCCTGGATCACCACCGGCCCTGGACTGTCTGGGAGTTGAGCAAGCAGGGCTCTGACACCTGGTGCTGTTTGTATGTTAATTCAGTGGCCTAACTGAAGAAAGCACAGACTACTGGTCAGAGCATCTAGGCTGGCAGAAACCGTCAGCCTAAGGGGGCCGAACCAATGTGGAGCAGGGTAAAACCGCCCACCCCCCCAGCGTCTCTGCACATCTCTTTCCTGGACCCTTAAAGGTCATTAGAATCTATAAAACTTCCAATGCTGGTGCCCAGGCAGACGAGCAGTGAGGGAGGAGGCCTGCGGACAATCAACCTCACCTGGAGGCTGCTGGGGAGAAGTCCTGCCCCTCCCCCCGGGTATGAGGACACCCAACTCAGCATGAAGCATTTACAGAAGACGTGTCTGCACCCTCAGCGCCTCAAGAATGAGGAATGGGACAAAAGGCAGAGGAGGGCTTTGTCACTGGCAAAGCCCATTAAAAATTCCTGGGAGATAAAAATAGAATCTGGGCAATAAAATAAAGTCTAACCATTTTTTCCTTTGTGCTTTGTCTAATTTCACTTGCTCCTAGGTTTCCACATGCAGAGGTCCCACACCCGACACTTCAGACCCGATTTCCTAGTGCAAAATGGCTGGGCCGACACCTCAGCTCGTGGGGCCCCGTGCAGACTCTGCGACATAGAGCCTGAGCTCCAGGCAACCCGGCCCTCGAGAGCTCCGCCCCCTCCCTCCCGCTGATGCTGACAGGATCCCTACACAGCAGCCCGGCCCACAACCCGCAGGGGAGCACACACTCTCACCTCTCCATTCTCTGATCAAAATATAAAGTTTTCCTTTGCTTCTGAACCAAAGTCAGTCTCGATCTGTTGGCTCCAATGACACTGGGCAGGGAGACCCTTGTTGGGGCCCACTCTGCAGGATCAGTAACAGAATTTGAGAACATTGTAACTTCAATGAACAGATGTGTGAGCCAAACTGTAATTAACATAGAGCAGTGTATAAGGCTCGTGTAAAATAAGATGTTTCTAACACTTCCATTTGATATTTCCATCACTTTATTATAAGCAAGTTCAGTGGAGGGGTTTGTCTTATTTGTCAGGTCAACAGTAGAGAAATGCAGTGATTTCTTTCCAAGGATGTACATCTAATAATCTTGGTTGAAGTTTCAACCTTGTTTTGAATGATTTTCCATTGAAAATGATACCTCTCTTTCAGCTCCTAGATTTCTGAGAAGTATAAAATCTTATATTTTTTATTACCAAAGGGGAAAGGTGGGAGGAGGGATAAATTAACAGTTTCAGATTAACATATACACACTGCTATGTATAAAATATATCATCAACAAGGAACTACTGTATAGCACAAGGAACTATACTCAATATTTTGTAATGACCCCTGAGGGGAAATAATCTGAAAAACAATAGATATCTATATCGACATCATCTATCAACTACAGATAAAATGGAAACTAAAGGAGGCCGATGGTGAGCGTTTCTGAACCTGAAGACTTCAATCATCTAAAGTTCGGACTCTGCCTACGGCCCAAGTCCCTTAATGAACACACATGTACCAGTAGCTTAAAAATTCCCCAGATTGGAGTTCGGGGAGACACTGATTTGGAAAAAACCCTTGTGTTCTCCTTACATACACGGGACCTTTCCTACAGCTAAAACATGCCTGTGACACCCAGAAGATGGAACACGGTAGGATCAGGAAGATTTTGGAAAAGGCACCAAAACTCCTAATTTCCTGGTTGTTGGGTTCACCCCTCCAGCCTTTTTCCTTAAAATCTCCCCACTTGAGGATGTCAGCACCTTCAACATCCAGTTGCACAGAAATTGGAATTTGTCCAAAGGAAGAAGGGGAAGGAGGAGAAACAAGGAGAGCCAAGCCCTAGGTGTTCGGAGAGGCACATGTCACTCTACTTTCCAGTCAGGAAGAAGAATTAAGCAAAGGCTTAGCCTGCCACCGGGAACCAGAGTAGGGCCAGAAGCAAACGAGCGGATCTGCCGAAAGCTCCCAAAAAAGCGAGTTGAAAAATGGAGCTCAGGGGCACTGCAATTCACAAATCTGCAGAGTTATAAATGATAACTCTCGTCCACAAATATATTGAGGGAAGGCAAAGAAGAGGATTTGAAATCAAGGCAGAATTGCAGGAAACAGATTTCAGGAGTTAGATTTGAATCACCCCTAAAGCACATGAAAAGCGGTAAAACGTCGACAATGATGCACTTGGCCAAAAAGAGCATATGCGTTTTTTTCTGAATGAATTCAGGAAAAAACCCATAGGCCCTTCTTGGCCAACCAAGCAAGCCGGAAATGCAATTCAGCACTACAAAGAACTCTGACTTCCCATCAGTCAAAATGGCCTTCCTAAAAAAGTGTAAAAACAAGAAATGCAGGAGAGGCCATGGAGGAAAGGGAGCCTTGTTACACTGATGGGTGGGGTGTAAATTGCCAATGATGACTCTGGAGAAGGGTATGGTGTTTCCTAAAACATCTAAAAAACACAGCTGGAGAGAAAGGGGCACATCCACTCATGGGCGTATAAATTGGGAAAACTAAAAATCAGCAAGACACAGGCACCCCAAACTTTAGGGCTGCTCTGTTGACAAGAACCTCCACTTAATTCCACCTTCAATATGCAAGGAAAGAGAAAAATGGATAAAGAAGTTGTGGTCCATATGTACAATTGTATATCACTCGGGCGTGAAATCAATATCATAAGGGTAGTAGCAGCATGATGAGTGGATTTAGGTACGACGATTCTAAGTGAAATAAGTCACACAGAAAACGACACTTATCATAAGATATCACTAACAGAGGGAATGTAAAAACTGCTACAATTGAACGGAATTACAAAACAGAACAGAGTCACACATTTAGAAAACACACTATGGTTGCTTAACGGGAAAGGTGAGGTGGGGTGATGCATAAAACAAGGATTTCAAATTAGCTCAGATAACGTTCCATAAATCCAATATGTAATAGACAAGACCTACTCCTTCCTCAGTGAACTGGACTCAACAACCCCTATTCACCGCAAGAGAACATATCTGACTAGTCAGAATTGTAAAACCTATGTATTGATATCTCTCTGGAAGTGAGTCAAGTGGGTGTAAAGCGGCATAAACACAGCCGTGAAAAGCAGCTAAACCCCATTATAAAAATAAATTACTTTTAAAAACCCGTGAAACAAAGACAGGGAAAGAGAGAGAAATTCTTACAAAATTCGTTCAGGGGCTATGATGCCACCTGGATTGACCATATCTAGACCCACAGTTGGATGAGACATAAGGGTGGACACTCTCGGGGCTGAGAGGCTTGGTGAGGTTGGGGGAGCAAACGCAGAACCTTTAAAGTAATATTGCCTGTTACCCAACTCATGGGTTCCAAATCTCCAGGTTCAAGGGCATCTTCCTACATCGAAAACATGCATGAGAAACCCAGAAGGTGGTACACCGTGTGATCAGGAAAGGTTTCTAAAACGCAACTCATTTCTCATCTCCTTGTGCTCGGGTTCGCCATAACAGCCACTTTAGTAGCAATCTCCCTCCATGGAGAATCAGCACCTTTAACCTCCTGTTCCGTACAGCTTGCAATTTGTCCTGAGGATGAACGGAAAGAGGGGGAGCCAATGAGAGACTAGCTCTTGGTGTTGGGACAGGCAAAGGTCACTCTATTTTCCCATCAGGAAGAAGAATTAACCACAGGCTCAGCCTGCCGCCCGGAACAAGAATAGGGCCTGAGGCCATCCTGCGAATTGCTGCCAGCTCCCAAAAAAGCCAGTTGTAAAATGGAGCTCAGGGGCAATGCAATTCACAAACCTGCAGAGTTATAAATGATAACTCTCGTCCACAAATATATTGAGGTAAGGCAACGAAGAGGATTTGAAAGCAAGGCAGAATTGCAGGAAACAGATTTCAGGAGGTAGATTCAAATCGCCTTTAAAGCACATGAAAAGCGGCAAAACGTCGACAATGATGCCCTTGGCCAAAAAGGGCGTATGCGTTTTTTCCTGAATATATTCAGGAAAAAACGCATACGCCCTTTTTGGCCAACCAAGCAACCTGGAAAGGCAAATCAGGCCTACAAAGAAGACTCGCTACCCATCGGTCAAAAGGGCCATGCTGAAAAACGTGTCAAAACCAGAAATGCAGGACAGGCCATGGAGAAATGGGAGCCTTGCTACACTGATGGGCGGGATGTAAATTGCCAAGAGCCACTCTGGAGAAGTGTCCGGTGAGTCCTGAAACATCTGAAAAACACAGCTTAGAGAGCATAGGGCACTTCCACTCATGGGGGTATAAATTGGGAAAATTAAAAATCAGCAAGACACAAGCACCGCAAAGTTTAGGGCTGCTCTGTTGACCAGGACCTCCACTTCATTCCACCTTAAATATCCCAGGAAAGAGAAAAATGGATAAAGAAGTTGTGGTCCTTATGTACAATGGAATATCACTCAGCCATGAAATCAATGTCATAAGGCTAGTAGAAGCATGATGAGTGGATTTAGGTACGACGATTCTAAGTGAAATAAGTCACACAGAAAAGGACACTTCTCATAAGGTATCACTGATAGAGGGAATGTAAAAACCGTTACACTTGAACTGAATTACAAAACAGAACAGAGTCACACATGCAGAAAACACACTATGGCTGCTTAACGGGAAAGGTGAGGTGGGGTGATACATAAAACAAGGGTTTCAAATTAGCTCAGATACCGTTCCATAAACCCAATATGTAATAGACAAGACCTACTCCTTGCTCAGAGAACTGGACTCAACATGCCCTATTCACCGCACAAGAATCTATCTGACTAGTAATAAGCTTAAAACCTATGTATTGATATCTCTCTGTTAGTGTGTCAAGTGGGTGTAAAGCGGAATAAACACAGCAGTGAAAAGCAGCTAAACCCCATTATAAAAATAAATTACTTTGAAAAACCCATGAAACAAAGACAGTGAAAGAGAGAGAAATTCTTACACAATGCGTTCAGGGGCTGTGATGCAACCTGGATTGACCATATCTAGACCCACAACTGGGTGAGACATAAGGGTGGACACTCTTGGGGCTGAGAGGTTTGGTGAGGTTGGGTGAGCAAACGCAGACCCTTTAAAGTAATACTGCGTGGTACCCGTCCCATGGGTCCCAAATCTCCAGGTTCAAGGGCATCTTCCTACATCGAAAACATGCATGAGAAACCCAGAAGATGGTACACCGTGTGATGGGGAAATGTTTCTAAAACGCACCTCATTTCTCATCTCCTTGTGCCTGGGTTCACCATTCCAGCCGCTTTAGTAGCAATCTCCCTACTTGGAGCATCAGCACCTTTAACCTGTTCCGTACAGGTTGCAATTTGTCCTGAGGATGAACGGCAAGACGGGGAACCAATGAGAGACTAGCTCTTGGTGTGGACACAGGCACAGGTCACTCTATTTTCCCATCAGGAAGAAGAATTAACCACAGGCTCAGCCTGCCCCCCGGAAGCCTAAGAGGGCGTGAAACCATCATGCACTTTTGCGGCCAGCTCTCAAAAAAGCGAGTTGTAAAATGGAGCTTCAGGGCACTGCAATTCACAAACCTGCAGAGTTATAAATGATAACTCTCGTCCACAAATATATTGAGGGAAGGCAAAGAAGAGGATTTGAAATCAAGGCAGAATTGCAGGAAACAGATTTCAGGAGGTAGATTCGAATCGCCTTTAAAGCACATGAAAAGCGGAAAAACGTTGACAATGATGCCCTTGGCCAAAAAGGGCATATGCGTTTTCTCCTGAATATATTCAGGAAAAAACGCATACGCCCTTTTTGGCCAACCAAGCAACCTGGAAAGGCAAATCAGCGCTACAAAGAAGACTCGCTACCCATCGGTCAAAAGGGCCATGCTGAAAAACGTGTAAAACCCAGAAACGCAGGACAGGCCATGGAGAAATGGGAGCCTTGCTACACTGATGGGCGGGATGTAAATTGCCAACAGCCACTCTGGAGAAGTGTACAGTGAGTCCTGAAACATCTAAAAAACACAGCTTAGAAAGCATAGGGCACTTCCACTCATGGGGGTATAAATAGGGAAAATGAAAAATCAGCAAGACACAAGCACCCCAAAGTTGAGGGCTGCTCTGTTGACAAGGACCTCCACTTCATTCCACCTTAAATATCCCAGGAAAGAGAAAAATGGATAAAGAAGTTGTGGTCCTTATGTACAATGGAATATCACTCAGCCATGAAATCAATGTCATAAGGCTAGTAGAAGCATGATGAGTGGATTTAGGTACGACGATTCTAAGTGAAATAAGTCACACAGAAAAGGACACTTCTCATAAGGTATCACTGATAGAGGGAATGTAAAAACCGTTACACTTGAACTGAATTACAAAACAGAACAGAGTCACACATGCAGAAAACACACTATGGCTGCTTAACGGGAAAGGTGAGGTGGGGTGATACATAAAACAAGGGTTTCAAATTAGCTCAGATACCGTTCCATAAACCCAATATGTAATAGACAAGACCTACTCCTTGCTCAGAGAACTGGACTCAACATGCCCTATTCACCGCACAAGAATCTATCTGACTAGTAATAAGCTTAAAACCTATGTATTGATATCTCTCTGTTAGTGTGTCAAGTGGGTGTAAAGCGGCATAAACACAGCAGTGAAAAGCAGCTAAACACCATTATAAAAATAAATTACTTTGAAAAACCCATGAAACAAAGACAGTGAAAGAGAGATAAATTCTTACACAATGCGTTCAGGGGCTGTGATGCAACCTGGATTGACCATATGTAGACCCACAGGTGGATGAGACATAAGGGTGGACACTCTTGGGGCTGAGAGGTTTGGTGAGGTTGGGTGTGCAAACGCAGACCCTTTAAAGTAATACTGTGTGGAACCCAATCCATGGGTCCCAAATCTCCAGGATCAAGGGCATCTTCCTACATCGAAAACATGCATGAGAAACCCAGAAGATGGTACACCGTGTGATGGGGAAAGGTTTCTAAAACGCACCTCATTTCTCACCTCCTTGTGCCCGGGTTCGCCATTCCAGCCGCTTTATAAGCAATCTCCCTACTTGGAGCATCAGCACCTTTAACCTCCTGTTCCGTACAGGTTGCAATTTGTCCAGAGGATGAACGGGAAGACGGGGAACCAATGAGAGACTAGCTGTTAGTGTGGACACAGGCACAGGTCACTCTATTTTCCCATCAGGAAGAAGAATTAACCACAGGCTCAGCCTGCCCCCTGGAACCAGAACAGGGCCTGAAGCCATCCTGAGCTTCTGTGGCCAGCTCCCAAAAGAGCGAGTTGTAAAATGGAGCTTCAGGGCACTGCAATTCACAAACCTGCAGAGTTATAAATGATAACTCTCGTCCACAAATATATTGAGGGAAGGCAAAGAAGAGTATTTGAAATCAAGGCAGAATTGCAGGAAACAGATTTCAGGAGGTAGATTCGAATCGCCTTTAAAGCACATGAAAAGAGGCAAAATGTTGACAATGATGCCCTTGGCCAAAAAGGGCGTACGCGTTTTTTCCTGAATATATTCAGGAAAAAACGCATACGCCCTTTTTGGCCAACCAAGCAACCTGGAAAGGCAAATCAGGGCTACAAAGAAGACTCGCTACCCATCGGTCAAAAGGGCCATGCTGAAAAACGTGTCAAAACCAGAAATGCAGGACAGGCCATGGAGAAATGGGAGCCTTGCTACACAGATGGGCGGGATGTAAATTGCCAACAGCCACTCTGGAGAAGTGTACGTTGTGTCCTGAAACACCTGAAAAACACAGCTTAGAGAGCATACGGTACTTCCACTCATGGGGTTATAAATTGGGAAAATTAAAAATCAGCAAGACATAAGCACCCCAAAGTTTAGGGCTGCTCTGTTGACAAGGACCTCCACTTCATTCCACCTTCAATATCCCAGGAAAGAGAAAAATGGATAAAGAAGTTGTGGTCCTTATGTACAATGGAATATCACTCAGCCATGAAATCAATGTCATAAGACTAGTAGCAGCATGATGAGTGGATTTAGGTACGACGATTCTAAGTGAAATAAGTCACACAGAAAAGGACACTTCTCATAAGGTATCACTGATAGAGGGAATGTAAAAACCGTTACACTTGAACTGAATTACAAAACAGAACAGAGTCACACATGCAGAAAACACACTATGGCTGCTTAACGGGAAAGGTGAGGTGGGGTGATACATAAAACAAGGGTTTCAAATTAGCTCAGATACCGTTCCATAAACCCAATATGTAATAGACAAGACCTACTCCTTGCTCAGAGAACTGGACTCAACACGCCCTATTCACCGCACAAGAATATATCTGACTAGGAATAATCTTAAAACCTATGTATTCATATCTCTCTGTTAGTGTGTCAAGTGGGTGTAAAGCGGCATAAACACAGCAGTGAAAAGCAGCTAAACCCCATTATAAAAATAAATTACTTTGAAAAACCCATGAAACAAAGACAGTGAAAGAGAGAGAAATTTTTAGAAAATGCGTTCAGGGGCTGTGATGCAACCTGGATTGACCATATCTAGACCCACAACTGGGTGAGACATAAGGGTGGACACTCTTGGGGCTGAGAGGTTTGGTGAGGTTGGGTGAGCAAACGCAGACCCTTTAAAGTAATACTGCGTGGTACCCGTCCCATGGGTCCCAAATCTCCAGGTTCAAGGGCATCTTCCTACATCGAAAACATGCATGAGAAACCCAGAAGATGGTACACCGTGTGATGGGGAAATGTTTCTAAAACGCACCTCATTTCTCATCTCCTTGTGCCTGGGTTCACCATTCCAGCCGCTTTAGTAGCAATCTCCCTACTTGGAGCATCAGCACCTTTAACCTGTTCCGTACAGGTTGCAATTTGTCCTGAGGATGAACGGCAAGACGGGGAACCAATGAGAGACTAGCTCTTGGTGTGGACACAGGCACAGGTCACTCTATTTTCCCATCAGGAAGAAGAATTAACCACAGGCTCAGCCTGCCCCCCGGAAGCCTAAGAGGGCGTGAAACCATCATGCACTTTTGCGGCCAGCTCTCAAAAAAGCGAGTTGTAAAATGGAGCTTCAGGGCACTGCAATTCACAAACCTGCAGAGTTATAAATGATAACTCTCGTCCACAAATATATTGAGGGAAGGCAAAGAAGAGGATTTGAAATCAAGGCAGAATTGCAGGAAACAGATTTCAGGAGGTAGATTCGAATCGCCTTTAAAGCACATGAAAAGCGGAAAAACGTTGACAATGATGCCCTAGGCCAAAAAGGGCATATGCGTTTTCTCCTGAATATATTCAGGAAAAAACGCATACGCCCTTTTTGGCCAACCAAGCAACCTGGAAAGGCAAATCAGCGCTACAAAGAAGACTCGCTACCCATCGGTCAAAAGGGCCATGCTGAAAAACGTGTAAAACCCAGAAACGCAGGACAGGCCATGGAGAAATGGGAGCCTTGCTACACTGATGGGCGGGATGTAAATTGCCAACAGCCACTCTGGAGAAGTGTACAGTGAGTCCTGAAACATCTGAAAAACACAGCTTAGAAAGCATAGGGCACTTCCACTCATGGGGGTATAAATAGGGAAAATGAAAAATCAGCAAGACACAAGCACCCCAAAGTTGAGGGCTGCTCTGTTGACAAGGACCTCCACTTCATTCCACCTTAAATATCCCAGGAAAGAGAAAAATGGATAAAGAAGTTGTGGTCCTTATGTACAATGGAATATCACTCAGCCATGAAATCAATGTCATAAGGCTAGTAGAAGCATGATGAGTGGATTTAGGTACGACGATTCTAAGTGAAATAAGTCACACAGAAAAGGACACTTCTCATAAGGTATCACTGATAGAGGGAATGTAAAAACCGTTACACTTGAACTGAATTACAAAACAGAACAGAGTCACACATGCAGAAAACACACTATGGCTGCTTAACGGGAAAGGTGAGGTGGGGTGATACATAAAACAAGGGTTTCAAATTAGCTCAGATACCGTTCCATAAACCCAATATGTAATAGACAAGACCTACTCCTTGCTCAGAGAACTGGACTCAACATGCCCTATTCACCGCACAAGAATCTATCTGACTAGTAATAAGCTTAAAACCTATGTATTGATATCTCTCTGTTAGTGTGTCAAGTGGGTGTAAAGCGGCATAAACACAGCAGTGAAAAGCAGCTAAACACCATTATAAAAATAAATTACTTTGAAAAACCCATGAAACAAAGACAGTGAAAGAGAGATAAATTCTTACACAATGCGTTCAGGGGCTGTGATGCAACCTGGATTGACCATATGTAGACCCACAGGTGGATGAGACATAAGGGTGGACACTCTTGGGGCTGAGAGGTTTGGTGAGGTTGGGTGTGCAAACGCAGACCCTTTAAAGTAATACTGTGTGGAACCCAATCCATGGGTCCCAAATCTCCAGGATCAAGGGCATCTTCCTACATCGAAAACATGCATGAGAAACCCAGAAGATGGTACACCGTGTGATGGGGAAAGGTTTCTAAAACGCACCTCATTTCTCACCTCCTTGTGCCCGGGTTCGCCATTCCAGCCGCTTTATAAGCAATCTCCCTACTTGGAGCATCAGCACCTTTAACCTCCTGTTCCGTACAGGTTGCAATTTGTCCTGAGGATGAACGGGAAGACGGGGAACCAATGAGAGACTAGCTGTTAGTGTGGACACAGGCACAGGTCACTCTATTTTCCCATCAGGAAGAAGAATTAACCACAGGCTCAGCCTGCCCCCTGGAACCAGAACAGGGCCTGAAGCCATCCTGAGCTTCTGTGGCCAGCTCCCAAAAGAGCGAGTTGTAAAATGGAGCTTCAGGGCACTGCAATTCACAAACCTGCAGAGTTATAAATGATAACTCTCGTCCAAAAATATATTGAGGGAAGGCAAAGAAGAGTATTTGAAATCAAGGCAGAATTGCAGGAAACAGATTTCAGGAGGTAGATTCGAATCGCCTTTAAAGCACATGAAAAGAGGCAAAATGTTGACAATGATGCCCTTGGCCAAAAAGGGCGTACGCGTTTTTTCCTGAATATATTCAGGAAAAAACGCATACGCCCTTTTTGGCCAACCAAGCAACCTGGAAAGGCAAATCAGGGCTACAAAGAAGACTCGCTACCCATCGGTCAAAAGGGCCATGCTGAAAAACGTGTCAAAACCAGAAATGCAGGACAGGCCATGGAGAAATGGGAGCCTTGCTACACAGATGGGCGGGATGTAAATTGCCAACAGCCACTCTGGAGAAGTGTACGTTGTGTCCTGAAACACATGAAAAACACTGCTTAGAGAGCATACGGTACTTCCACTCATGGGGTTATAAATTGGGAAAATTAAAAATCAGCAAGACATAAGCACCCCAAAGTTTAGGGCTGCTCTGTTGACAAGGACCTCCACTTCATTCCACCTTCAATATCCCAGGAAAGAGAAAAATGGATAAAGAAGTTGTGGTCCTTATGTACAATGGAATATCACTCAGCCATGAAATCAATGTCATAAGACTAGTAGCAGCATGATGAGTGGATTTAGGTACGACGATTCTAAGTGAAATAAGTCACACAGAAAAGGACACTTCTCATAAGGTATCACTGATAGAGGGAATGTAAAAACCGTTACACTTGAACTGAATTACAAAACAGAACAGAGTCACACATGCAGAAAACACACTATGGCTGCTTAACGGGAAAGGTGAGGTGGGGTGATACATAAAACAAGGGTTTCAAATTAGCTCAGATACCGTTCCATAAACCCAATATGTAATAGACAAGACCTACTCCTTGCTCAGAGAACTGGACTCAACACGCCCTATTCACCGCACAAGAATATATCTGACTAGGAATAATCTTAAAACCTATGTATTCATATCTCTCTGTTAGTGTGTCAAGTGGGTGTAAAGCGGCATAAACACAGCAGTGAAAAGCAGCTAAACCCCATTATAAAAATAAATTACTTTGAAAAAACCATGAAACAAAGACAGTGAAAGAGAGATAAATTTTTAGAAAATGCGTTCAGGGGCTGTGATGCAACCTGGATTGACCATATCTAGACCCACAACTGGGTGAGACATAAGGGTGGACACTCTTGGGGCTGAGAGGTTTGGTGAGGTTGGGTGAGCAAACGCAGACCCTTTAAAGTAATACTGCGTGGTACCCGTCCCATGGGTCCCAAATCTCCAGGTTCAAGGGCATCTTCCTACATCGAAAACATGCATGAGAAACCCAGAAGATGGTACACCGTGTGATGGGGAAATGTTTCTAAAACGCACCTCATTTCTCATCTCCTTGTGCCTGGGTTCACCATTCCAGCCGCTTTAGTAGCAATCTCCCTACTTGGAGCATCAGCACCTTTAACCTGTTCCGTACAGGTTGCAATTTGTCCTGAGGATGAACGGCAAGACGGGGAACCAATGAGAGACTAGCTCTTGGTGTGGACACAGGCACAGGTCACTCTATTTTCCCATCAGGAAGAAGAATTAACCACAGGCTCAGCCTGCCCCCCGGAAGCCTAAGAGGGCGTGAAACCATCATGCACTTTTGCGGCCAGCTCTCAAAAAAGCGAGTTGTAAAATGGAGCTTCAGGGCACTGCAATTCACAAACCTGCAGAGTTATAAATGATAACTCTCGTCCACAAATATATTGAGGGAAGGCAAAGAAGAGGATTTGAAATCAAGGCAGAATTGCAGGAAACAGATTTCAGGAGGTAGATTCGAATCGCCTTTAAAGCACATGAAAAGCGGAAAAACGTTGACAATGATGCCCTTGGCCAAAAAGGGCATATGCGTTTTCTCCTGAATATATTCAGGAAAAAACGCATACGCCCTTTTTGGCCAACCAAGCAACCTGGAAAGGCAAATCAGCGCTACAAAGAAGACTCGCTACCCATCGGTCAAAAGGGCCATGCTGAAAAACGTGTAAAACCCAGAAACGCAGGACAGGCCATGGAGAAATGGGAGCCTTGCTACACTGATGGGCGGGATGTAAATTGCCAACAGCCACTCTGGAGAAGTGTACAGTGAGTCCTGAAACATCTAAAAAACACAGCTTAGAGAGCATAGGGCACTTCCACTCATGGGGGTATAAATTGGGAAAATGAAAAATCAGCAAGACACAAGCACCCCAAAGTTTAGGGCTGCTCTGTTGACAAGGACCTCCACTTCATTCCACCTTAAATATCCCAGGAAAGAGAAAAATGGATAAAGAAGTTGTGGTCCTTATGTACAATGGAATATCACTCAGCCATGAAATCAATGTCATAAGGCTAGTAGAAGCATGATGAGTGGATTTAGGTACGACGATTCTAAGTGAAATAAGTCACACAGAAAAGGACACTTCTCATAAGGTATCACTGATAGAGGGAATGTAAAAACCGTTACACTTGAACTGAATTACAAAACAGAACAGAGTCACACATGCAGAAAACACACTATGGCTGCTTAACGGGAAAGGTGAGGTGGGGTGATACATAAAACAAGGGTTTCAAATTAGCTCAGATACCGTTCCATAAACCCAATATGTAATAGACAAGACCTACTCCTTGCTCAGAGAACTGGACTCAACATGCCCTATTCACCGCACAAGAATCTATCTGACTAGTAATAAGCTTAAAACCTATGTATTGATATCTCTCTGTTAGTGTGTCAAGTGGGTGTAAAGCGGCATAAACACAGCAGTGAAAAGCAGCTAAACACCATTATAAAAATAAATTACTTTGAAAAACCCATGAAACAAAGACAGTGAAAGAGAGATAAATTCTTACACAATGCGTTCAGGGGCTGTGATGCAACCTGGATTGACCATATGTAGACCCACAGGTGGATGAGACATAAGGGTGGACACTCTTGGGGCTGAGAGGTTTGGTGAGGTTGGGTGTGCAAACGCAGACCCTTTAAAGTAATACTGTGTGGAACCCAATCCATGGGTCCCAAATCTCCAGGATCAAGGGCATCTTCCTACATCGAAAACATGCATGAGAAACCCAGAAGATGGTACACCGTGTGATGGGGAAAGGTTTCTAAAACGCACCTCATTTCTCACCTCCTTGTGCCCGGGTTCGCCATTCCAGCCGCTTTATAAGCAATCTCCCTACTTGGAGCATCAGCACCTTTAACCTCCTGTTCCGTACAGGTTGCAATTTGTCCTGAGGATGAACGGGAAGACGGGGAACCAATGAGAGACTAGCTGTTAGTGTGGACACAGGCACAGGTCACTCTATTTTCCCATCAGGAAGAAGAATTAACCACAGGCTCAGCCTGCCCCCTGGAACCAGAACAGGGCCTGAAGCCATCCTGAGCTTCTGTGGCCAGCTCCCAAAAGAGCGAGTTGTAAAATGGAGCTTCAGGGCACTGCAATTCACAAACCTGCAGAGTTATAAATGATAACTCTCGTCCACAAATATATTGAGGGAAGGCAAAGAAGAGTATTTGAAATCAAGGCAGAATTGCAGGAAACAGATTTCAGGAGGTAGATTCGAATCGCCTTTAAAGCACATGAAAAGAGGCAAAATGTTGACAATGATGCCCTTGGCCAAAAAGGGCGTATGCGTTTTTTCCTGAATATATTCAGGAAAAAACGCATACGCCCTTTTTGGCCAACCAAGCAACCTGGAAAGGCAAATCAGGGCTACAAAGAAGACTCGCTACCCATCGGTCAAAAGGGCCATGCTGAAAAACGTGTCAAAACCAGAAATGCAGGACAGGCCATGGAGAAATGGGAGCCTTGCTACACAGATGGGCGGGATGTAAATTGCCAACAGCCACTCTGGAGAAGTGTACGGTGTGTCCTGAAACACCTGATAAACACAGCTTAGAGAGCATACGGCACTTCCACTCATGGGGTTATAAATTGGGAAAATTAAAAATAAGCAAGACATAAGCACCCCAAAGTTTAGGGCTGCTCTGTTGACAAGGACCTCCACTTCATTCCACCTTCAATATCCCAGGAAAGAGAAAAATGGATAAAGAAGTTGTGGTCCTTATGTACAATGGAATATCACTCAGCCATGAAATCAATGTCATAAGGCTAGTAGCAGCATGATGAGTGGATTTAGGTACGACGATTCTAAGTGAAATAAGTCACACAGAAAAGGACACTTCTCATAAGGTATCACTTATAGAGGGAATGTAAAAACCGTTACACTTGAACTGAATTACAAAACAGAACAGAGTCACACATGCAGAAAACACACTATGGCTGCTTAACGGTAAAGGTGAGGTGGGGTGATACATAAAACAAGGGTATCAAATTAGCTCAGATACCGTTCCATAAACCCAATATGTAGTAGACAAGACCTACTCCTTGCTCAGAGAACTGGACTCAACACGCCCTATTCACCGCACAAGAATATATCTGACTAGTAATAATCTTAAAGCCTATGTATTGATATCTCTCTGTTAGTGTGTCAAGTGGGTGGAAAGCGGCATAAACACAGCCGTGAAAAGCAGCTAAACCCCATTATGAAAATAAATTACTTTGAAAAACCCATGAAACAACGACAGTGAAAGAGATAGAAATTCTTACACAATGAGTTCAGGGGCTGTGATGCAACCTGGATTGACCATATCTAGACCCACAGCTGGATGAGACATAAGGGTGGACACTCTTGGGGCTGAGAGGTTTGGTGAGGTTGGGTGAGCAAACGCAGACCCTTTAAAGTAATACTGCGTGGTACCCATCGCATGGGTCCCAAATCTCCAGCTTCAAGGGCATCTTCCTACATCGAAAACATGCATGAGAAACCCAGAAGATGGTACACCGTGTGATGGGGAAAGGTTTCTAAAACGCACCTCATTTCTCATCTCCTTGTGCCCGGGTTCGCCATTCCAGCCGCTTTACTAGCAATCTCCCTACTTGGAGCAACAGCACCTTTAACCTCCTGTTCCGTACAGGTTGCAATTTGTCCTGAGGATGAACGGGAAGACGGGGAACCAACGAGAGACTAGCTCTTGGTGTCGGGACAGGCACAGGTCACTCTATTTTCCCATCAGGAAGAAGAATTAACCACAGGCTCAGCCTGCCCCCCGGAACCAGAACAGGGCCTGAAGCCATCCTGCGCTTTTGCGGCCAGCTCCCAAAAAAGCGAGTTGTAAAATGGAGGTTCAGGGCACTGCAATTCACAAACCTGCAGAGTTATAAATGATAACTCTCGCCCACAAATATATTGAGGGAAGGCAAAGAAGAGGATTTGAAATCAAGGCAGAATTGCACGAAACAGATTTCAGGAGGTAGATACGAATCGCCTTTAAAGCACATGAAAAGCGGCAAAACGTTGACAATGATGCCCTTGGCCAAAAAGGGCGTATGCGTTTTTTCCTGAATATATTCAGGAAAAAACGCATACGCCCTTTTTGGCCAACCAAGCAACCTGGAAAGGCAAATCAGCGCTACAGAGAAGTCTCGCTTCCCATCGGTCAAAAGGGCCATGCTGAAAAAATTGTCAAAACCAGAAATGCAGGACAGGCCATGGAGAAATGGGAGCCTTGCTACACTAATGGGCGGGATGTAAATTGCCAACAGCCACTCTGAAGAAGTGTACGGTGTGTCCTGAAACATCTGAAAAACACAGCTTAGAGAGCATAGGGCACTTCCACTCATGGGGGTATAAATTGGGAAAATGAAAAATCAGCAAGACATAAGCACCCCAAAGTTTAGGGCTGCTCTGTTGACAAGGACCTCCACTTCATTCCACCTTCAATATCCCAGGAAAGAGAAAAATGGATAAAGAAGTTGTGGTCCTTATGTACAATGGAATATCACTCAGCCATGAAATCAATGTCATAAGGCTAGTAGCAGCATGATGAGTGGATTTAGGTACGACGATTCTAAGTGAAATAAGTCACACAGAAAAGGACACTTCTCATAAGGTATCACTTATAGAGGGAATGTAAAAACCGTTACACTTGAACTGAATTACAAAACAGAACAGAGTCACACATGCAGAAAACACACTATGGCTGCTTAACGGGAAAGGTGAGGTGGGGTGATACATAAAACAAGGGTATCAAATTAGCTCAGATACCGTTCCATAAACCCAATATGTAGTAGACAAGACCTACTCCTTGCTCAGAGAACTGGACTCAACACGCCCTATTCACCGCACAAGAATATATCTGACTAGTAATAATCTTAAAGCCTATGTATTGATATCTCTCTGTTAGTGTGTCAAGTGGGTGGAAAGCGGCATAAACACAGCCGTGAAAAGCAGCTAAACCCCATTATGAAAATAAATTACTTTGAAAAACCCATGAAACAACGACAGTGAAAGAGATAGAAATTCTTACACAATGAGTTCAGGGGCTGTGATGCAACCTGGATTGACCATATCTAGACCCACAGCTGGATGAGACATAAGGGTGGACACTCTTGGGGCTGAGAGGTTTGGTGAGGTTGGGTGAGCAAACGCAGACCCTTTAAAGTAATACTGCGTGGTACCCATCGCATGGGTCCCAAATCTCCAGCTTCAAGGGCATCTTCCTACATCGAAAACATGCATGAGAAACCCAGAAGATGGTACACCGTGTGATGGGGAAAGGTTTCTAAAACGCACCTCATTTCTCATCTCCTTGTGCCCGGGTTCGCCATTCCAGCCGCTTTACTAGCAATCTCCCTACTTGGAGCATCAGCACCTTTAACCTCCTGTTCCGTACAGGTTGCAATTTGTCCTGAGGATGAACGGGAAGACGGGGAACCAACGAGAGACTAGCTCTTGGTGTCGGGACAGGCACAGGTCACTCTATTTTCCCATCAGGAAGAAGAATTAACCACAGGCTCAGCCTGCCCCCCGGAACCAGAACAGGGAATGAAACCATCCTGCGCTTTTGCGGCCAGCTCCCAAAAAAGCGAGTTGTAAAATGGAGGTTCAGGGCACTGCAATTCACAAACCTGCAGAGTTATAAATGATAACTCTCGCCCACAAATATATTGAGGGAAGGCAAAGAAGAGGATTTGAAATCAAGGCAGAATTGCACGAAACAGATTTCAGGAGGTAGATACGAATCGCCTTTAAAGCACATGAAAAGCGGCAAAACGTTGACAATGATGCCCTTGGCCAAAAAGGGCGTATGCGTTTTTTCCTGAATATATTCAGGAAAAAACGCATACGCCCTTTTTGGCCAACCAAGCAACCTGGAAAGGCAAATCAGCGCTACAGAGAAGTCTCGCTTCCCATCGGTCAAAAGGGCCATGCTGAAAAAATTGTCAAAACCAGAAATGCAGGACAGGCCATGGAGAAATGGGAGCCTTGCTACACTAATGGGCGGGATGTAAATTGCCAACAGCCACTCTGAAGAAGTGTACGGTGTGTCCTGAAACATCTGAAAAACACAGCTTAGAGAGCATAGGGCACTTCCACTCATGGGGGTATAAATTGGGAAAATGAAAAATCAGCAAGACACAAGCACCCCAAAGTTGAGGGCTGCTCTGTTGACAAGGACCTCCACTTCATTCCACCTTAAATATCCCAGGAAAGAGAAAAATGGATAAAGAAGTTGTGGTCCTTATGTACAATGGAATATCACTCAGCCATGAAATCAATGTCATAATGTTAGTAGCAGCATGATGAGTGGATTTAGGTACGACGATTCTAAGTGAAATAAGTCACACAGAAAAGGACACTTCTCATAAGGTATCACTGATAGAGGGAATGTAAAAACCGTTACACTTGAACTGAATTACAAAACAGAACAGAGTCACACATGCAGAAAACACACTATGGCTGCTTAACGGGAAAGGTGAGGTGGGGTGATACATAAAACAAGGGTATCAAATTAGCTCAGATACCGTTCCATAAACCCAATATGTAGTAGACAAGACCTACTCCTTGCTCAGAGAACTGGACTCAACACGCCCTATTCACCGCACAAGAATATATCTGACTAGTAATAATCTTAAAGCCTATGTATTGATATCTCTCTGTTAGTGTGTCAAGTGGGTGGAAAGCGGCATAAACACAGCCGTGAAAAGCAGCTAAACCCCATTATGAAAATAAATTACTTTGAAAAACCCATGAAACAACGACAGTGAAAGAGATAGAAATTCTTACACAATGAGTTCAGGGGCTGTGATGCAACCTGGATTGACCATATCTAGACCCACAGCTGGATGAGACATAAGGGTGGACACTCTTGGGGCTGAGAGGTTTGGTGAGGTTGGGTGAGCAAACGCAGACCCTTTAAAGTAATACTGCGTGGTACCCATCGCATGGGTCCCAAATCTCCAGCTTCAAGGGCATCTTCCTACATCGAAAACATGCATGAGAAACCCAGAAGATGGTACACCGTGTGATGGGGAAAGGTTTCTAAAACGCACCTCATTTCTCATCTCCTTGTGCCCGGGTTCGCCATTCCAGCCACTTTACTAGCAATCTCCCTACTTGGAGCATCAGCACCTTTAACCTCCTGTTCCGTACAGGTTGCAATTTGTCCTGAGGATGAACGGGAAGACGGGGAACCAACGAGAGACTAGCTCTTGGTGTCGGGACAGGCACAGGTCACTCTATTTTCCCATCAGGAAGAAGAATTAACCACAGGCTCAGCCTGCCCCCCGGAACCAGAACAGGGCCTGAAGCCATCCTGCGCTTTTGCGGCCAGCTCCCAAAAAAGCGAGTTGTAAAATGGAGGTTCAGGGCACTGCAATTCACAAACCTGCAGAGTTATAAATGATAACTCTCGCCCACAAATATATTGAGGGAAGGCAAAGAAGAGGATTTGAAATCAAGGCAGAATTGCACGAAACAGATTTCAGGAGGTAGATACGAATCGCCTTTAAAGCACATGAAAAGCGGCAAAACGTTGACAATGATGCCCTTGGCCAAAAAGGGCGTATGCGTTTTTTCCTGAATATATTCAGGAAAAAACGCATACGCCCTTTTTGGCCAACCAAGCAACCTGGAAAGGCAAATCAGCGCTACAGAGAAGTCTCGCTTCCCATCGGTCAAAAGGGCCATGCTGAAAAAATTGTCAAAACCAGAAATGCAGGACAGGCCATGGAGAAATGGGAGCCTTGCTACACTAATGGGCGGGATGTAAATTGCCAACAGCCACTCTGAAGAAGTGTACGGTGTGTCCTGAAACATCTGAAAAACACAGCTTAGAGAGCATAGGGCACTTCCACTCATGGGGGTATAAATTGGGAAAATGAAAAATCAGCAAGACACAAGCACCCCAAAGTTGAGGGCTGCTCTGTTGACAAGGACCTCCACTTCATTCCACCTTAAATATCCCAGGAAAGAGAAAAATGGATAAAGAAGTTGTGGTCCTTATGTACAATGGAATATCACTCAGCCATGAAATCAATGTCATAATGTTAGTAGCAGCATGATGAGTGGATTTAGGTACGACGATTCTAAGTGAAATAAGTCACACAGAAAAGGACACTTCTCATAAGGTATCACTGATAGAGGGAATGTAAAAACCGTTACACTTGAACTGAATTACAAAACAGAACAGAGTCACACATGCAGAAAACACACTATGGCTGCTTAACGGGAAAGGTGAGGTGGGGTGATACATAAAACAAGGGTATCAAATTAGCTCAGATACCGTTCCATAAACCCAATATGTAGTAGACAAGACCTACTCCTTGCTCAGAGAACTGGACTCAACACGCCCTATTCACCGCACAAGAATATATCTGACTAGTAATAATCTTAAAGCCTATGTATTGATATCTCTCTGTTAGTGTGTCAAGTGGGTGGAAAGCGGCATAAACACAGCCGTGAAAAGCAGCTAAACCCCATTATGAAAATAAATTACTTTGAAAAACCCATGAAACAACGACAGTGAAAGAGATAGAAATTCTTACACAATGAGTTCAGGGGCTGTGATGCAACCTGGATTGACCATATCTAGACCCACAGCTGGATGAGACATAAGGGTGGACACTCTTGGGGCTGAGAGGTTTGGTGAGGTTGGGTGAGCAAACGCAGACCCTTTAAAGTAATACTGCGTGGTACCCATCGCATGGGTCCCAAATCTCCAGCTTCAAGGGCATCTTCCTACATCGAAAACATGCATGAGAAACCCAGAAGATGGTACACCGTGTGATGGGGAAAGGTTTCTAAAACGCACCTCATTTCTCATCTCCTTGTGCCCGGGTTCGCCATTCCAGCCACTTTACTAGCAATCTCCCTACTTGGAGCATCAGCACCTTTAACCTCCTGTTCCGTACAGGTTGCAATTTGTCCTGAGGATGAACGGGAAGACGGGGAACCAACGAGAGACTAGCTCTTGGTGTTGGGACAGGCACAGGTCACTCTATTTTCCCATCAGGAAGAAGAATTAACCACAGGCTCAGCCTGCCCCCCGGAACCAGAACAGAGCCTGAAGCCATCCTGCACTTTTGCGGCCAGCTCCCAAAAAAGCGAGTTGTAAAATGGAGGTTCAGGGCACTGCAATTCACAAACCTGCAGAGTTATAAATGATAACTCTCGTCCACAAATATATTGAGGGAAGGCAAAGAAGAGGATTTGAAATCAAGGCAGAATTGCACGCAACAGATTTCAGGAGGTACATACGAATCGCCTTTAAAGCACATGAAAAGCGGCAAAACGTTGACAATGATGCCCTTGGCCAAATAGGGCGTATGCGTTTTTTCCTGAATATATTCAGGAAAAAACGCATACGCCCTTTTTGGCCAACCAAGCAACCTGGAAAGGCAAATCAGCGCTACAGAGAAGTCTCGCTTCCCATCGGTCAAAAGGGCCATGCTGAAAAAAGTGTCAAAACCAGAAATGCAGGACAGGCCATGGAGAAATGGGAGCCTTGCTACACTGATGGGCGGGATGTAAATTGGCAACAGCCACTCTGGAGAAGTGCACGGTGTGTCCTGAAACATCTGAAAAACACAGCTTAGAGAGCATAGGGCACTTCCACTCATGGGGGTATAAATTGGGAAAATGAAAAATCAGCAAGACACAAGCACCCCAAAGTTGAGGGCTGCTCTGTTGACAAGGACCTCCACTTCATTCCACCTTAAATATCCCAGGAAAGAGAAAAATGGATAAAGAAGTTGTGGTCCTTATGTACAATGGAATATCACTCAGCCATGAAATCAATGTCATAATGTTAGTAGCAGCATGATGAGTGGATTTAGGTACGACGATTCTAAGTGAAATAAGTCACACAGAAAAGGACACTTCTCCTAAGGTATCACTGATAGAGGGAATGTAAAAACCGTTACACTTGAACTGAATTACAAAACAGAACAGAGTCACACATGCAGAAAACACACTATGGCTGCTTAACGGGAAAGGTGAGGTGGGGTGATACATAAAACAAGGGTATCAAATTAGCTCAGATACCGTTCCATAAACCCAATATGTAGTAGACAAGACCTACTCCTTGCTCAGAGAACTGGACTCAACACGCCCTATTCACCGCACAAGAATATATCTGACTAGTAATAATCTTAAAGCCTATGTATTGATATCTCTCTGTTAGTGTGTCAAGTGGGTGGAAAGCGGCATAAACACAGCCGTGAAAAGCAGCTAAACCCCATTATGAAAATAAATTACTTTGAAAAACCCATGAAACAACGACAGTGAAAGAGATAGAAATTCTTACACAATGAGTTCAGGGGCTGTGATGCAACCTGGATTGACCATATCTAGACCCACAGCTGGATGAGACATAAGGGTGGACACTCTTGGGGCTGAGAGGTTTGGTGAGGTTGGGTGAGCAAACGCAGACCCTTTAAAGTAATACTGCGTGGTACCCATCGCATGGGTCCCAAATCTCCAGCTTCAAGGGCATCTTCCTACATCGAAAACATGCATGAGAAACCCAGAAGATGGTACACCGTGTGATGGGGAAAGGTTTCTAAAACGCACCTCATTTCTCATCTCCTTGTGCCCGGGTTCGCCATTCCAGCCGCTTTACTAGCAATCTCCCTACTTGGAGCAACAGCACCTTTAACCTCCTGTTCCGTACAGGTTGCAATTTGTCCTGAGGATGAACGGGAAGACGGGGAACCAACGAGAGACTAGCTCTTGGTGTTGGGACAGGCACAGGTCACTCTATTTTCCCATCAGGAAGAAGAATTAACCACAGGCTCAGCCTGCCCCCCGGAACCAGAACAGAGCCTGAAGCCATCCTGCACTTTTGCGGCCAGCTCCCAAAAAAGCGAGTTGTAAAATGGAGGTTCAGGGCACTGCAATTCACAAACCTGCAGAGTTATAAATGATAACTCTCGTCCACAAATATATTGAGGGAAGGCAAAGAAGAGGATTTGAAATCAAGGCAGAATTGCACGAAACAGATTTCAGGAGGTACATACGAATCGCCTTTAAAGCACATGAAAAGCGGCAAAACGTTGACAATGATGCCCTTGGCCAAAAAGGGCGTATGCGTTTTTTCCTGAATATATTCAGGAAAAAACGCATACGCCCTTTTTGGCCAACCAAGCAACCTGGAAAGGCAAATCAGCGCTACAGAGAAGTCTCGCTTCCCATCGGTCAAAAGGGCCATGCTGAAAAAAGTGTCAAAACCAGAAATGCAGGACAGGCCATGGAGAAATGGGAGCCTTGCTACACTGATGGGCGGGATGTAAATTGCCAACAGCCACTCTGGAGAAGTGCACGGTGTGTCCTGAAACATCTGAAAAACACAGCTTAGAGAGCATAGGGCACTTCCACTCATGGGGGTATAAATTGGGAAAATGAAAAATCAGCAAGACACAAGCACCCCAAAGTTGAGGGCTGCTCTGTTGACAAGGACCTCCACTTCATTCCACCTTAAATATCCCAGGAAAGAGAAAAATGGATAAAGAAGTTGTGGTCCTTATGTACAATGGAATATCACTCAGCCATGAAATCAATGTCATAATGTTAGTAGCAGCATGATGAGTGGATTTAGGTACGACGATTCTAAGTGAAATAAGTCACACAGAAAAGGACACTTCTCCTAAGGTATCACTGATAGAGGGAATGTAAAAACCGTTACACTTGAACTGAATTACAAAACAGAACAGAGTCACACATGCAGAAAACACACTATGGCTGCTTAACGGGAAAGGTGAGGTGGGGTGATACATAAAACAAGGGTATCAAATTAGCTCAGATACCGTTCCATAAACCCAATATGTAGTAGACAAGACCTACTCCTTGCTCAGAGAACTGGACTCAACACGCCCTATTCACCGCACAAGAATATATCTGACTAGTAATAATCTTAAAGCCTATGTATTGATATCTCTCTGTTAGTGTGTCAAGTGGGTGGAAAGCGGCATAAACACAGCCGTGAAAAGCAGCTAAACCCCATTATGAAAATAAATTACTTTGAAAAACCCATGAAACAACGACAGTGAAAGAGATAGAAATTCTTACACAATGAGTTCAGGGGCTGTGATGCAACCTGGATTGACCATATCTAGACCCACAGCTGGATGAGACATAAGGGTGGACACTCTTGGGGCTGAGAGGTTTGGTGAGGTTGGGTGAGCAAACGCAGACCCTTTAAAGTAATACTGCGTGGTACCCATCGCATGGGTCCCAAATCTCCAGCTTCAAGGGCATCTTCCTACATCGAAAACATGCATGAGAAACCCAGAAGATGGTACACCGTGTGATGGGGAAAGGTTTCTAAAACGCACCTCATTTCTCATCTCCTTGTGCCCGGGTTCGCCATTCCAGCCACTTTACTAGCAATCTCCCTACTTGGAGCATCAGCACCTTTAATCTCCTTTCTGTACAGGTTGCAATTTGTCCTGAGGATGAACGGGAAGACGGGGAACCAACGAGAGACTAGCTCTTGGTGTTGGGACAGGCACAGGTCACTCTATTTTCCCATCAGGAAGAAGAATTAACCACAGGCTCAGCCTGCCCCCCGGAACCAGAACAGAGCCTGAAGCCATCCTGCACTTTTGCGGCCAGCTCCCAAAAAAGCGAGTTGTAAAATGGAGGTTCAGGGCACTGCAATTCACAAACCTGCAGAGTTATAAATGATAACTCTCGTCCACAAATATATTGAGGGAAGGCAAAGAAGAGGATTTGAAATCAAGGCAGAATTGCACGAAACAGATTTCAGGAGGTACATACGAATCGCCTTTAAAGCACATGAAAAGCGGCAAAACGTTGACAATGATGCCCTTGGCCAAAAAGGGCGTATGCGTTTTTTCCTGAATATATTCAGGAAAAAACGCATACGCCCTTTTTGGCCAACCAAGCAACCTGGAAAGGCAAATCAGCGCTACAGAGAAGTCTCGCTTCCCATCGGTCAAAAGGGCCATGCTGAAAAAAGTGTCAAAACCAGAAATGCAGGACAGGCCATGGAGAAATGGGAGCCTTGCTACACTGATGGGCGGGATGTAAATTGCCAACAGCCACTCTGGAGAAGTGCACGGTGTGTCCTGAAACATCTGAAAAACACAGCTTAGAGAGCATAGGGCACTTCCACTCATGGGGGTATAAATTGGGAAAATGAAAAATCAGCAAGACACAAGCACCCCAAAGTTGAGGGCTGCTCTGTTGACAAGGACCTCCACTTCATTCCACCTTAAATATCCCAGGAAAGAGAAAAATGGATAAAGAAGTTGTGGTCCTTATGTACAATGGAATATCACTCAGCCATGAAATCAATGTCATAATGTTAGTAGCAGCATGATGAGTGGATTTAGGTACGACGATTCTAAGTGAAATAAGTCACACAGAAAAGGACACTTCTCCTAAGGTATCACTGATAGAGGGAATGTAAAAACCGTTACACTTGAACTGAATTACAAAACAGAACAGAGTCACACATGCAGAAAACACACTATGGCTGCTTAACGGGAAAGGTGAGGTGGGGTGATACATAAAACAAGGGTATCAAATTAGCTCAGATACCGTTCCATAAACCCAATATGTAGTAGACAAGACCTACTCCTTGCTCAGAGAACTGGACTCAACACGCCCTATTCACCGCACAAGAATATATCTGACTAGTAATAATCTTAAAGCCTATGTATTGATATCTCTCTGTTAGTGTGTCAAGTGGGTGGAAAGCGGCATAAACACAGCCGTGAAAAGCAGCTAAACCCCATTATGAAAATAAATTACTTTGAAAAACCCATGAAACAACGACAGTGAAAGAGATAGAAATTCTTACACAATGAGTTCAGGGGCTGTGATGCAACCTGGATTGACCATATCTAGACCCACAGCTGGATGAGACATAAGGGTGGACACTCTTGGGGCTGAGAGGTTTGGTGAGGTTGGGTGAGCAAACGCAGACCCTTTAAAGTAATACTGCGTGGTACCCATCGCATGGGTCCCAAATCTCCAGCTTCAAGGGCATCTTCCTACATCGAAAACATGCATGAGAAACCCAGAAGATGGTACACCGTGTGATGGGGAAAGGTTTCTAAAACGCACCTCATTTCTCATCTCCTTGTGCCCGGGTTCGCCATTCCACCTGCTTTACTAGCAATCTCCCTACTTGGAGCATCAGCACCTTTAACCTCCTGTTCCGTACAGGTTGCAATTTGTCCTGAGGATGAACGGGAAGACGGGGAACCAACGAGAGACTAGCTCTTGGTGTCGGGACAGGCACAGGTCACTCTATTTTCCCATCAGGAAGAAGAATTAACCACAGGCTCAGCCTGCCTCCCGGAACCAGAACAGGGCCTGAAGCCATCCTGCGCTTTTGCGGCCAGCTCCCAAAAAAGCGAGTTGTAAAATGGAGGTTCAGGGCACTGCAATTCACAAACCTGCAGAGTTATAAATGATAACTCTCGTCCACAAATATATTGAGGGAAGGCAAAGAAGAGGATTTGAAATCAAGGCAGAATTGCACGAAACAGATTTCAGGAGGTACATCCGAATCGCCTTTAAAGCACATGAAAAGCGGCAAAACGTTGACAATGATGCCCTAGGCCAAAAAGAGCGTATGCGTTTTTTCCTGAATATATTCAGGAAAAACGCATACGCCCTTTTTGGCCAACCAAGCAACCTGGAAAGGCAAATCAGCGCTACAGAGAAGTCTCGCTTCCCATCGGTCAAAAGGGCCATGCTGAAAAAAGTGTCAAAACCAGAAATGCAGGACAGGCCATGGAGAAATGGGAGCCTTGCTACACTGATGGGCGGGATGTAAATTGCCAACAGCCACTCTGAAGAAGTGTACGGTGTGTCCTGAAACATCTGAAAAACACAGCTTAGAGAGCATAGGGCACTTCCACTCATGGGGGTATAAATTGGGAAAATGAAAAATCAGCAAGACACAAGCACCCCAAAGTTGAGGGCTGCTCTGTTGACAAGGACCTCCACTTCATTCCACCTTAAATATCCCAGGAAAGAGAAAAATGGATAAAGAAGTTGTGGTCCTTATGTACAATGGAATATCACTCAGCCATGAAATCAATGTCATAATGTTAGTAGCAGCATGATGAGTGGATTTAGGTACGACGATTCTAAGTGAAATAAGTCACACAGAAAAGGACACTTCTCATAAGGTATCACTTATGGAGGGAATGTAAAAACCGTTACACTTGAACTGAATTACAAAACAGAACAGAGTCACACATGCAGAAAACACACTATGGCTGCTTAACGGGAAAGGTGAGGTGGGGTGATACATAAAACAAGGGTATCAAATTAGCTCAGATACCGTCCCATAAACCCAATATGTAATAGACAAGACCTACTCCTTGCTCAGAGAACTGGACTCAACACGCCCTATTCACAGCACAAGAATATATCTGACTAGTAATAATCTTAAAACCTATGTATTGATATCTCTCTGTTAGTGTGTCAAGTGGGTGTAAAGCGGCATAAACACAGCCGTGAAAAGCAGCTAAACCCCATTATGAAAATAAATTACTTTGAAAAACCCATGAAACAACGACAGTGAGAGAGATAGAAATTCTTACACAATGAGTTCAGGGGCTGTGATGCAACCTGGATTGACCATATCTAGACCCACAGCTGGATGAGACATAAGGGTGGACACTCTTGGGGCTGAGAGGTTTGGTGAGGTTGGGTGAGCAAACGCAGACCCTTTAAAGTAATACTGCGTGGTACCCATCGCATGGGTCCCAAATCTCCAGCTTCAAGGGCATCTTCCTACATCGAAAACATGCATGAGAAACCCAGAAGATGGTACACCGTGTGATGGGGAAAGGTTTCTAAAACGCACCTCATTTCTCATCTCCTTGTGCCCGGGTTCGCCATTCCAGCCACTTTACTAGCAATCTCCCTACTTGGAGCATCAGCACCTTTAACCTCCTGTTCCGTACAGGTTGCAATTTGTCCTGAGGATGAACGGGAAGACGGGGAACCAACGAGAGACTAGCTCTTGGTGTTGGGACAGGCACAGGTCACTCTATTTTCCCATCAGGAAGAAGAATTAACCACAGGCTCAGCCTGCCCCCCGGAACCAGAACAGGGCCTGAAGCCATCCTGCGCTTTTGCGGCCAGCTCCCAAAAAAGCGAGTTGTAAAATGGAGGTTCAGGGCACTGCAATTCACAAACCTGCAGAGTTATAAATGATAACTCTCGTCCACAAATATATTGAGGGAAGGCAAAGAAGAGGATTTGAAATCAAGGCAGAATTGCACGAAACAGATTTCAGGAGGTACATACGAATCGCCTTTAAAGCACATGAAAAGCGGCAAAACGTTGACAATGATGCCCTTGGCCAAAAAGGGCGTATGCGTTTTTTCCTGAATATATTCAGGAAAAAACGCATACGCCCTTTTTGGCCAACCAAGCAACCTGGAAAGGCAAATCAGCGCTACAGAGAAGTCTCGCTTCCCATCGGTCAAAAGGGCCATGCTGAAAAAAGTGTCAAAACCAGAAATGCAGGACAGGCCATGGAGAAATGGGAGCCTTGCTACACTGATGGGCGGGATGTAAATTGCCAACAGCCACTCTGGAGAAGTGTACGGTGTGTCCTGAAACATCTGAAAAACACAGCTTAGAGAGCATAGGGCACTTCCACTCATGGGGGTATAAATTGGGAAAATGAAAAATCAGCAAGACACAAGCACCCCAAAGTTGAGGGCTGCTCTGTTGACAAGGACCTCCACTTCATTCCACCTTAAATATCCCAGGAAAGAGAAAAATGGATAAAGAAGTTGTGGTCCTTATGTACAATGGAATATCACTCAGCCATGAAATCAATGTCATAATGTTAGTAGCAGCATGATGAGTGGATTTAGGTACGACGATTCTAAGTGAAATAAGTCACACAGAAAAGGACACTTCTCCTAAGGTATCACTCATAGAGGGAATGTAAAAACCGTTACACTTGAACTGAATTACAAAACAGAACAGAGTCACACATGCAGAAAACACACTATGGCTGCTTAACGGGAAAGGTGAGGTGGGGTGATACATAAAACAAGGGTATCAAATTAGCTCAGATACCGTTCCATAAACCCAATATGTAGTAGACAAGACCTACTCCTTGCTCAGAGAACTGGACTCAACACGCCCTATTCACCGCACAAGAATATATCTGACTAGTAATAATCTTAAAGCCTATGTATTGATATCTCTCTGTTAGTGTGTCAAGTGGGTGGAAAGCGGCATAAACACAGCCGTGAAAAGCAGCTAAACCCCATTATGAAAATAAATTACTTTGAAAAACCCATGAAACAACGACAGTGAAAGAGATAGAAATTCTTACACAATGAGTTCAGGGGCTGTGATGCAACCTGGATTGACCATATCTAGACCCACAGCTGGATGAGACATAAGGGTGGACACTCTTGGGGCTGAGAGGTTTGGTGAGGTTGGGTGAGCAAACGCAGACCCTTTAAAGTAATACTGCGTGGTACCCATCGCATGGGTCCCAAATCTCCAGCTTCAAGGGCATCTTCCTACATCGAAAACATGCATGAGAAACCCAGAAGATGGTACACCGTGTGATGGGGAAAGGTTTCCAAAACGCACCTCATTTCTCATCTCCTTGTGCCCGGGTTCGCCATTCCAGCCACTTTACTAGCAATCTCCCTACTTGGAGCATCAGCACCTTTAACCTCCTGTTCCGTACAGGTTGCAATTTGTCCTGAGGATGAACGGGAAGACGGGGAACCAACGAGAGACTAGCTCTTGGTGTCGGGACAGGCACAGGTCACTGTATTTTCCCATCAGGAAGAAGAATTAACCACAGGCTCAGCCTGCCCCCCGGAACCAGAACAGGGCCTGAAGCCATCCTGCGCTTTTGCGGCCAGCTCCCAAAAAAGCGAGTTGTAAAATGGAGGTTCAGGGCACTGCAATTCACAAACCTGCAGAGTTATAAATGATAACTCTCGTCCACAAATATACTGAGGGAAGGCAAAGAAGAGGATTTGAAATCAAGGCAGAATTGCACGAAACAGATTTCAGGAGGTAGATACGAATCGCCTTTAAAGCACATGAAAAGCGGCAAAACGTTGACAATGATGCCCTTGGCCAAAAAGGGCGTATGCGTTTTTTCCTGAATATATTCAGGAAAAAACGCATACGCCCTTTTTGGCCAACCAAGCAACCTGGAAAGGCAAATCAGCGCTACAGAGAAGTCTCGCTTCCCATCGGTCAAAAGGGCCATGCTGAAAAAAGTGTCAAAACCAGAAATGCAGGACAGGCCATGGAGAAATGGGAGCCTTGCTACACTGATGGGCGGGATGTAAATTGCCAACAGCCACTCTGGAGAAGTGTACGGTGTGTCCTGAAACATCTGAAAAACACAGCTTAGAGAGCATAGGGCACTTCCACTCATGGGGGTATAAATTGGGAAAATGAAAAATCAGCAAGACACAAGCACCCCAAAGTTGAGGGCTGCTCTGTTGACAAGGACCTCCACTTCATTCCACCTTAAATATCCCAGGAAAGAGAAAAATGGATAAAGAAGTTGTGGTCCTTATGTACAATGGAATATCACTCAGCCATGAAATCAATGTCACAATGTTAGTAGCAGCATGATGAGTGGATTTAGGTACGACGATTCTAAGTGAAATAAGTCACACAGAAAAGGACACTTCTCCTAAGGTATCACTGATAGAGGGAATGTAAAAACCGTTACACTTGAACTGAATTACAAAACAGAACAGAGTCACACATGCAGAAAACACACTATGGCTGCTTAACGGGAAAGGTGAGGTGGGGTGATACATAAAACAAGGGTATCAAATTAGCTCAGATACCGTTCCATAAACCCAATATGTAGTAGACAAGACCTACTCCTTGCTCAGAGAACTGGACTCAACACGCCCTATTCACCGCACAAGAATATATCTGACTAGTAATAATTTTAAAGCCTATGTATTGATATCTCTCTGTTAGTGTGTCAAGTGGGTGGAAAGCGGCATAAACACAGCCGTGAAAAGCAGCTAAACCCCATTATGAAAATAAATTACTTTGAAAAACCCATGAAACAACGACAGTGAAAGAGATAGAAATTCTTACACAATGAGTTCAGGGGCTGTGATGCAACCTGGATTGACCATATCTAGACCCACAGCTGGATGAGACATAAGGGTGGACACTCTTGGGGCTGAGAGGTTTGGTGAGGTTGGGTGAGCAAACGCAGACCCTTTAAAGTAATACTGCGTGGTACCCATCGCATGGGTCCCAAATCTCCAGCTTCAAGGGCATCTTCCTACATCGAAAACATGCATGAGAAACCCAGAAGATGGTACACCGTGTGATGGGGAAAGGTTTCTAAAACGCACCTCATTTCTCATCTCCTTGTGCCCGGGTTCGCCATTCCAGCCACTTTACTAGCAATCTCCCTACTTGGAGCATCAGCACCTTTAACCTCCTGTTCCGTACAGGTTGCAATTTGTCCTGAGGATGAACGGGAAGACGGGGAACCAACGAGAGACTAGCTCTTGGTGTCGGGACAGGCACAGGTCACTCTATTTTCCCATCAGGAAGAAGAATTAACCACAGGCTCAGCCTGCCCCCCGGAACCAGAACAGGGCCTGAAGCCATCCTGCGCTTTTGCGGCCAGCTCCCAAAAAAGCGAGTTGTAAAATGGAGGTTCAGGGCACTGCAATTCACAAACCTGCAGAGTTATAAATGATAACTCTCGTCCACAAATATATTGAGGGAAGGCAAAGAAGAGGATTTGAAATCAAGGCAGAATTGCACGAAACAGATTTCAGGAGGTAGATACGAATCGCCTTTAAAGCACATGAAAAGCGGCAAAACGTTGACAATGATGCCCTTGGCCAAAAAGGGCGTATGCGTTTTTTCCTGAATATATTCAGGAAAAAACGCATACGCCCTTTTTGGCCAACCAAGCAACCTGGAAAGGCAAATCAGCGCTACAGAGAAGTCTCGCTTCCCATCGCTCAAAAGGGCCATGCTGAAAAAAGTGTCAAAACCAGAAATGCAGGACAGGCCATGGAGAAATGGGAGCCTTGCTACACTGATGGGCGGGATGTAAAATGCCAACAGCCACTCTGGAGAAGTGCACGGTGTGTCCTGAAACATCTGAAAAACACAGCTTAGAGAGCATAGGGCACTTCCACTCACGGGGGTATAAATTGGGAAAATTAAAAATCAGCAAGACACAAGCACCCCAAAGTTGAGGGCTGCTCTGTTGACAAGGACCTCCACTTCATTCCACCTTAAATATCCCAGGAAAGAGAAAAATGGATAAAGAAGTTGTGGTCCTTATGTACAATGGAATATCACTCAGCCATGAAATCAATGTCATAATGTTAGTAGCAGCATGATGAGTGGATTTAGGTACGACGATTCTAAGTGAAATAAGTCACACAGAAAAGGACACTTCTCATAAGGTATCACTTATGGAGGGAATGTAAAAACCGTTACACTTGAACTGAATTACAAAACAGAACAGAGTCACACATGCAGAAAACACACTATGGCTGCTTAACGGGAAAGGTGAGGTGGGGTGATACATAAAACAAGGGTATCAAATTAGCTCAGATACCGTTCCATAAACCCAATATGTAATAGACAAGACCTACTCCTTGCTCAGAGAACTGGACTCAACACGCCCTATTCACTGCACAAGAATATATGTGACTAGTAATAATCTTAAAGCCTATGTATTGATATCTCTCTGTTAGTGTGTCAAGTGGGTGTAAAGCGGCATAAACACAGCCGTGAAAAGCAGCTAAACCCCATTATGAAAATAAATTACTTTGAAAAACCCATGAAACAACGACAGTGAAAGAGATAGAAATTCTTACACAATGAGTTCAGGGGCTGTGATGCAACCTGGATTGACCATATCTAGACCCACAGCTGGATGAGACATAAGGGTGGACACTCTTGGGGCTGAGAGGTTTGGTGAGGTTGGGTGAGCAAACGCAGACCCTTTAAAGTAATACTGCGTGGTACCCATCGCATGGGTCCCAAATCTCCAGCTTCAAGGGCATCTTCCTACATCGAAAACATGCATGAGAAACCCAGAAGATGGTACACCGTGTGATGGGGAAAGGTTTCTAAAACGCACCTCATTTCTCATCTCCTTATGCCCGGGTTCGCCATTCCAGCCACTTTACTAGCAATCTCCCTACTTGGAGCATCAGCACCTTTAACCTCCTGTTCCGTACAGGTTGCAATTTGTCCTGAGGATGAACGGGAAGACGGGGAACCAACGAGAGACTAGCTCTTGGTGTCGGGACAGGCACAGGTCACTCTATTTTCCCATCAGGAAGAAGAATTAACCACAGGCTCAGCCTGCCCCCCGGAACCAGAACAGGGCCTGAAGCCATCCTGCGCTTTTGCGGCCAGCTCCCAAAAAAGCGAGTTGTAAAATGGAGGTTCAGGGCACTGCAATTCACAAACCTGCAGAGTTATAAATGATAACTCTCGTCCACAAATATATTGAGGGAAGGCAAAGAAGAGGATTTGAAATCAAGGCAGAATTGCACGAAACAGATTTCAGGAGGTACATACGAATCGCCTTTAAAGCACATGAAAAGCGGCAAAACGTTGACAATGATGCCCTTGGCCAAAAAGGGCGTATGCGTTTTTTCCTGAATATATTCAGGAAAAAACGCATACGCCCTTTTTGGCCAACCAAGCAACCTGGAAAGGCAAATCAGCGCTACAGAGAAGTCTCGCTTCCCATCGGTCAAAAGGGCCATGCTGAAAAAAGTGTCAAAACCAGAAATGCAGGACAGGCCATGGAGAAATGGGAGCCTTGCTACACTGATGGGCGGGATGTAAATTGCCAACAGCCACTCTGGAGAAGTGTACGGTGTGTCCTGAAACATCTGAAAAACACAGCTTAGAGAGCATAGGGCACTTCCACTCATGGGGGTATAAATTGGGAAAATGAAAAATCAGCAAGACACAAGCACCCCAAAGTTGAGGGCTGCTCTGTTGACAAGGACCTCCACTTCATTCCACCTTAAATATCCCAGGAAAGAGAAAAATGGATAAAGAAGTTGTGGTCCTTATGTACAATGGAATATCACTCAGCCATGAAATCAATGTCATAATGTTAGTAGCAGCATGATGAGTGGATTTAGGTACGACGATTCTAAGTGAAATAAGTCACACAGAAAAGGACACTTCTCATAAGGTATCACTGATAGAGGGAATGTAAAAACCGTTACACTTGAACTGAATTACAAAACAGAACAGAGTCACACATGCAGAAAACACACTATGGCTGCTTAACGGGAAAGGTGAGGTGGGGTGATACATAAAACAAGGGTATCAAATTAGCTCAGATACCGTTCCATAAACCCAATATGTAGTAGACAAGACCTACTCCTTGCTCAGAGAACTGGACTCAACACGCCCTATTCACCGCACAAGAATATATCTGACTAGTAATAATCTTAAAGCCTATGTATTGATATCTCTCTGTTAGTGTGTCAAGTGGGTGGAAAGCGGCATAAACACAGCCGTGAAAAGCAGCTAAACCCCATTATGAAAATAAATTACTTTGAAAAACCCATGAAACAACGACAGTGAAAGAGATAGAAATTCTTACACAATGAGTTCAGGGGCTGTGATGCAACCTGGATTGACCATATGTAGACCCACAGCTGGATGAGACATAAGGGTGGACACTCTTGGGGCTGAGAGGTTTGGTGAGGTTGGGTGAGCAAACGCAGACCCTTTAAAGTAATACTGCGTGGTACCCATCGCATGGGTCCCAAATCTCCAGCTTCAAGGGCATCTTCCTATATCGAAAACATGCATGAGAAACCCAGAAGATGGTACACCGTGTGATGGGGAAAGGTTTCTAAAACGCACCTCATTTCTCATCTCCTTGTGCCCGGGTTCGCCATTCCACCTGCTTTACTAGCAATCTCCCTACTTGGAGCATCAGCACCTTTAACCTCCTGTTCCGTACAGGTTGCAATTTGTCCTGAGGATGAACGGGAAGACGGGGAACCAACGAGAGACTAGCTCTTGGTGTCGGGACAGGCACAGGTCACTCTATTTTCCCATCAGGAAGAAGAATTAACCACAGGCTCAGCCTGCCCCCCGGAACCAGAACAGGGCCTGAAGCCATCCTGCGCTTTTGCGGCCAGCTCCCAAAAAAGCGAGTTGTAAAATGGAGGTTCAGGGCACTGCAATTCACAAACCTGCAGAGTTATAAATGATAACTCTCGTCCACAAATATATTGAGGGAAGGCAAAGAAGAGGATTTGAAATCAAGGCAGAATTGCACGAAACAGATTTCAGGAGGTAGATACGAATCGCCTTTAAAGCACATGAAAAGCGGCAAAACGTTGACAATGATGCCCTTGGCCAAAAAGGGCGTATGCGTTTTTTCCTGAATATATTCAGGAAAAAACGCATACGCCCTTTTTGGCCAACCAAGCAACCTGGAAAGGCAAATCAGCACTACAGAGAAGTCTCGCTTCGCATCGGTCAAAAGGGCCATGCTGAAAAAAGTGTCAAAACCAGAAATGCAGGACAGGCCATGGAGAAATGGGAGCCTTGCTACACTGATGGGCGGGATGTAAATTGCCAACAGCCACTCTGGAGAAGTGCACGGTGTGTCCTGAAACATCTGAAAAACACAGCTTAGAGAGCATAGGGCACTTCCACTCATGGGGGTATAAATTGGGAAAATGAAAAATCAGCAAGACACAAGCACCCCAAAGTTGAGGGCTGCTCTGTTGACAAGGACCTCCACTTCATTCCACCTTAAATATCCCAGGAAAGAGAAAAATGGATAAAGAAGTTGTGGTCCTTATGTACAATGGAATATCACTCAGCCATGAAATCAATGTCATAATGTTAGTAGCAGCATGATGAGTGGATTTAGGTACGACGATTCTAAGTGAAATAAGTCACACAGAAAAGGACACTTCTCCTAAGGTATCACTGATAGAGGGAATGTAAAAACCGTTACACTTGAACTGAATTACAAAACAGAACAGAGTCACACATGCAGAAAACACACTATGGCTGCTTAACGGGAAAGGTGAGGTGGGGTGATACATAAAACAAGGGTATCAAATTAGCTCAGATACCGTTCCATAAACCCAATATGTAGTAGACAAGACCTACTCCTTGCTCAGAGAACTGGACTCAACACGCCCTATTCACCGCACAAGAATATATCTGACTAGTAATAATCTTAAAGCCTATGTATTGATATCTCTCTGTTAGTGTGTCAAGTGGGTGGAAAGCGGCATAAACACAGCCGTGAAAAGCAGCTAAACCCCATTATGAAAATAAATTACTTTGAAAAACCCATGAAACAACGACAGTGAAAGAGATAGAAATTCTTACACAATGAGTTCAGGGGCTGTGATGCAACCTGGATTGACCATATGTAGACCCACAGCTGGATGAGACATAAGGGTAGACACTCTTGGGGCTGAGAGGTTTGGTGAGGTTGGGTGAGCAAACGCAGACCCTTTAAAGTAATACTGCGTGGTACCCATCGCATGGGTCCCAAATCTCCAGCTTCAAGGGCATCTTCCTATATCGAAAACATGCATGAGAAACCCAGAAGATGGTACACCGTGTGATGGGGAAAGGTTTCTAAAACGCACCTCATTTCTCATCTCCTTGTGCCCGGGTTCGCCATTCCACCTGCTTTACTAGCAATCTCCCTACTTGGAGCATCAGCACCTTTAACCTCCTGTTCCGTACAGGTTGCAATTTGTCCTGAGGATGAACGGGAAGACGGGGAACCAACGAGAGACTAGCTCTTGGTGTCGGGACAGGCACAGGTCACTCTATTTTCCCATCAGGAAGAAGAATTAACCACAGGCTCAGCCTGCCCCCCGGAACCAGAACAGGGCCTGAAGCCATCCTGCGCTTTTGCGGCCAGCTCCCAAAAAAGCGAGTTGTAAAATGGAGGTTCAGGGCACTGCAATTCACAAACCTGCAGAGTTATAAATGATAACTCTCGTCCACAAATATATTGAGGGAAGGCAAAGAAGAGGATTTGAAATCAAGGCAGAATTGCACGAAACAGATTTCAGGAGGTAGATACGAATCGCCTTTAAAGCACATGAAAAGCGGCAAAACGTTGACAATGATGCCCTTGGCCAAAAAGGGCGTATGCGTTTTTTCCTGAATATATTCAGGAAAAAACGCATACGCCCTTTTTGGCCAACCAAGCAACCTGGAAAGGCAAATCAGCACTACAGAGAAGTCTCGCTTCCCATCGGTCAAAAGGGCCATGCTGAAAAAAGTGTCAAAACCAGAAATGCAGGACAGGCCATGGAGAAATGGGAGCCTTGCTACACTGATGGGCGGGATGTAAATTGCCAACAGCCACTCTGGAGAAGTGCACGGTGTGTCCTGAAACATCTGAAAAACACAGCTTAGAGAGCATAGGGCACTTCCACTCATGGGGGTATAAATTGGGAAAATGAAAAATCAGCAAGACACAAGCACCCCAAAGTTGAGGGCTGCTCTGTTGACAAGGACCTCCACTTCATTCCACCTTAAATATCCCAGGAAAGAGAAAAATGGATAAAGAAGTTGTGGTCCTTATGTACAATGGAATATCACTCAGCCATGAAATCAATGTCATAATGTTAGTAGCAGCATGATGAGTGGATTTAGGTACGACGATTCTAAGTGAAATAAGTCACACAGAAAAGGACACTTCTCCTAAGGTATCACTGATAGAGGGAATGTAAAAACCGTTACACTTGAACTGAATTACAAAACAGAACAGAGTCACACATGCAGAAAACACACTATGGCTGCTTAACGGGAAAGGTGAGGTGGGGTGATACATAAAACAAGGGTATCAAATTAGCTCAGATACCGTTCCATAAACCCAATATGTAGTAGACAAGACCTACTCCTTGCTCAGAGAACTGGACTCAACACGCCCTATTCACCGCACAAGAATATATCTGACTAGTAATAATCTTAAAGCCTATGTATTGATATCTCTCTGTTAGTGTGTCAAGTGGGTGGAAAGCGGCATAAACACAGCCGTGAAAAGCAGCTAAACCCCATTATGAAAATAAATTACTTTGAAAAACCCATGAAACAACGACAGTGAAAGAGATAGAAATTCTTACACAATGAGTTCAGGGGCTGTGATGCAACCTGGATTGACCATATCTAGACCCACAGCTGGATGAGACATAAGGGTGGACACTCTTGGGGCTGAGAGGTTTGGTGAGGTTGGGTGAGCAAACGCAGACCCTTTAAAGTAATACTGCGTGGTACCCATCGCATGGGTCCCAAATCTCCAGCTTCAAGGGCATCTTCCTACATCGAAAACATGCATGAGAAACCCAGAAGATGGTACACCGTGTGATGGGGAAAGGTTTCTAAAACGCACCTCATTTCTCATCTCCTTGTGCCCGGGTTCGCCATTCCAGCCACTTTACTAGCAATCTCCCTACTTGGAGCATCAGCACCTTTAACCTCCTGTTCTGTACAGGTTGCAATTTGTCCTGAGGATGAACGGGAAGACGGGGAACCAACGAGAGACTAGCTCTTGGTGTTGGGACAGGCACAGGTCACTCTATTTTCCCATCAGGAAGAAGAATTAACCACAGGCTCAGCCTGCCCCCCGGAACCAGAACAGGGCCTGAAGCCATCCTGCGCTTTTGCGGCCAGCTCCCAAAAAAGCGAGTTGTAAAATGGAGGTTCAGGGCACTGCAATTCACAAACCTGCAGAGTTATAAATGATAACTCTCGTCCACAAATATATTGAGGGAAGGCAAAGAAGAGGATTTGAAATCAAGGCAGAATTGCACGAAACAGACTTCAGGAGGTAGATACGAATCGCCTTTAAAGCACATGAAAAGTGGCAAAACGTTGACAATGATGCCCTTGGCCAAAAAGGGCGTATGCGTTTTTTCCTGAATATATTCAGGAAAAAACGCATACGCCCTTTTTGGCCAACCAAGCAACCTGGAAAGGCAAATCAGCGCTACAGAGAAGTCTCGCTTCCCATCGGTCAAAAGGGCCATGCTGAAAAAAGTGTCAAAACCAGAAATGCAGGACAGGCCATGGAGAAATGGGAGCCTTGCTACACTGATGGGCGGGATGTAAATTGCCAACAGCCACTCTGGAGAAGTGCACGGTGTGTCCTGAAACATCTGAAAAACACAGCTTAGAGAGCATAGGGCACTTCCACTCATGGGGGTATAAATTGGGAAAATGAAAAATCAGCAAGACACAAGAACCCCAAAGTTGAGGGCTGCTCTGTTGACAAGGACCTCCACTTCATTCCACCTTAAATATCCCAGGAAAGAGAAAAATGGATAAAGAAGTTGTGGTCCTTATGTACAATGGAATATCACTCAGCCATGAAATCAATGTCATAATGTTAGTAGCAGCATGATGAGTGGATTTAGGTACGACGATTCTAAGTGAAATAAGTCACACAGAAAAGGGCACTTCTCATAAGGTATCACTGATAGAGGGAATGTAAAAACCGTTACACTTGAACTGAATTACAAAACAGAACAGAGTCACACATGCAGAAAACACACTATGGCTGCTTAACGGGAAAGGTGAGGTGGGGTGATACATAAAACAAGGGTATCAAATTAGCTCAGATACCGTTCCATAAACCCAATATGTAGTAGACAAGACCTACTCCTTGCTCAGAGAACTGGACTCAACACGCCCTATTCACCGCACAAGAATATATCTGACTAGTAATAATCTTAAAGCCTATGTATTGATATCTCTCTGTTAGTGTGTCAAGTGGGTGGAAAGCGGCATAAACACAGCCGTGAAAAGCAGCTAAACCCCATTATGAAAATAAATTACTTTGAAAAACCCATGAAACAACGACAGTGAAAGAGATAGAAATTCTTACACAATGAGTTCAGGGGCTGTGATGCAACCTGGATTGACCATATGTAGACCCACAGCTGGATGAGACATAAGGGTGGACACTCTTGGGGCTGAGAGGTTTGGTGAGGTTGGGTGAGCAAACGCAGACCCTTTAAAGTAATACTGCGTGGTACCCATCGCATGGGTCCCAAATCTCCAGCTTCAAGGGCATCTTCCTACATCGAAAACATGCATGAGAAACCCAGAAGATGGTACACCGTGTGATGGGGAAAGGTTTCTAAAACGCACCTCATTTCTCATCTCCTTGTGCCCGGGTTCGCCATTCCAGCCACTTTACTAGCAATCTCCCTACTTGGAGCATCAGCACCTTTAATCTCCTTTCTGTACAGGTTGCAATTTGTCCTGAGGATGAACGGGAAGACGGGGAACCAACGAGAGACTAGCTCTTGGTGTTGGGACAGGCACAGGTCACTCTATTTTCCCATCAGGAAGAATTAACCACAGGCTCAACCTGCCCCCCGGAACCAGAACAGGGCCTGAAGCCATCCTGCGCTTTTGCGGCCAGCTCCCAAAAAAGCGAGTTGTAAAATGGAGGTTCAGGGCACTGCAATTCACAAACCTGCAGAGTTATAAATGATAACTCTCGTCCACAAATATATTGAGGGAAGGCAAAGAAGAGGATTTGAAATCAAGGCAGAATTGCACGAAACAGATTTCAGGAGGTAGATACGAATCGCCTTTAAAGCACATGAAAAGCGGCAAAACGTTGACAATGATGCCCTTGGCCAAAAAGGGCGTATGCGTTTTTTCCTGAATATATTCAGGAAAAAACGCATACGCCCTTTTTGGCCAACCAAGCAACCTGGAAAGGCAAATCAGCACTACAGAGAAGTCTCGCTTCCCATCGGTCAAAAGGGCCATGCTGAAAAAAGTGTCAAAACCAGAAATGCAGGACAGGCCATGGAGAAATGGGAGCCTTGCTACACTGATGGGCGGGATGTAAATTGCCAACAGCCACTCTGGAGAAGTGCACGGTGTGTCCTGAAACATCTGAAAAACACAGCTTAGAGAGCATAGGGCACTTCCACTCATGGGGGTATAAATTGGGAAAATGAAAAATCAGCAAGACACAAGCACCCCAAAGTTGAGGGCTGCTCTGTTGACAAGGACCTCCACTTCATTCCACCTTAAATATCCCAGGAAAGAGAAAAATGGATAAAGAAGTTGTGGTCCTTATGTACAATGGAATATCACTCAGCCATGAAATCAATGTCATAATGTTAGTAGCAGCATGATGAGTGGATTTAGGTACGACGATTCTAAGTGAAATAAGTCACACAGAAAAGGACACTTCTCCTAAGGTATCACTGATAGAGGGAATGTAAAAACCGTTACACTTGAACTGAATTACAAAACAGAACAGAGTCACACATGCAGAAAACACACTATGGCTGCTTAACGGGAAAGGTGAGGTGGGGTGATACATAAAACAAGGGTATCAAATTAGCTCAGATACCATTCCATAAACCCAATATGTAGTAGACAAGACCTACTCCTTGCTCAGAGAACTGGACTCAACACGCCCTATTCACCGCACAAGAATATATCTGACTAGTAATAATCTTAAAGCCTATGTATTGATATCTCTCTGTTAGTGTGTCAAGTGGGTGGAAAGCGGCATAAACACAGCCGTGAAAAGCAGCTAAACCCCATTATGAAAATAAATTACTTTGAAAAACCCATGAAACAACGACAGTGAAAGAGATAGAAATTCTTACACAATGAGTTCAGGGGCTGTGATGCAACCTGGATTGACCATATGTAGACCCACAGCTGGATGAGACATAAGGGTAGACACTCTTGGGGCTGAGAGGTTTGGTGAGGTTGGGTGAGCAAACGCAGACCCTTTAAAGTAATACTGCGTGGTACGCATCGCATGGGTCCCAAATCTCCAGCTTCAAGGGCATCTTCCTATATCGAAAACATGCATGAGAAACCCAGAAGATGGTACACCGTGTGATGGGGAAAGGTTTCTAAAACGCACCTCATTTCTCATCTCCTTGTGCCCGGGTTCGCCATTCCAGCCACTTTACTAGCAATCTCCCTACTTGGAGCATCAGCACCTTTAACCTCCTGTTCTATACAGGTTGCAATTTGTCCTGAGGATGAACGGGAAGACGGGGAACCAACGAGAGACTAGCTCTTGGTGTTGGGACAGGCACAGGTCACTCTATTTTCCCATCAGGAAGAAGCATTAACCACAGGCTCAGCCTGCCCCCCGGAACCAGAACAGGGCCTGAAGCCATCCTGCGCTTTTGCGGCCAGCTCCCAAAAAAGCGAGTTGTAAAATGGAGGTTCAGGGCACTGCAATTCACAAACCTGCAGAGTTATAAATGATAACTCTCGTCCACAAATATATTGAGGGAAGGCAAAGAAGAGGATTTGAAATCAAGGCAGAATTGCACGAAACAGACTTCAGGAGGTAGATACGAATCGCCTTTAAAGCACATGAAAAGTGGCAAAACGTTGACAATGATGCCCTTGGCCAAAAAGGGCGTATGCGTTTTTTCCTGAATATATTCAGGAAAAAACGCATACGCCCTTTTTGGCCAACCAAGCAACCTGGAAAGGCAAATCAGCGCTACAGAGAAGTCTCGCTTCCCATCGGTCAAAAGGGCCATGCTGAAAAAAGTGTCAAAACCAGAAATGCAGGACAGGCCATGGAGAAATGGGAGCCTTGCTACACTGATGGGCGGGATGTAAATTGCCAACAGCCACTCTGGAGAAGTGCACGGTGTGTCCTGAAACATCTGAAAAACACAGCTTAGAGAGCATAGGGCACTTCCACTCATGGGGGTATAAATTGGGAAAATGAAAAATCAGCAAGACACAAGAACCCCAAAGTTGAGGGCTGCTCTGTTGACAAGGACCTCCACTTCATTCCACCTTAAATATCCCAGGAAAGAGAAAAATGGATAAAGAAGTTGTGGTCCTTATGTACAATGGAATATCACTCAGCCATGAAATCAATGTCATAATGTTAGTAGCAGCATGATGAGTGGATTTAGGTACGACGATTCTAAGTGAAATAAGTCACACAGAAAAGGGCACTTCTCATAAGGTATCACTGATAGAGGGAATGTAAAAACCGTTACACTTGAACTGAATTACAAAACAGAACAGAGTCACACATGCAGAAAACACACTATGGCTGCTTAACGGGAAAGGTGAGGTGGGGTGATACATAAAACAAGGGTATCAAATTAGCTCAGATACCGTTCCATAAACCCAATATGTAGTAGACAAGACCTACTCCTTGCTCAGAGAACTGGACTCAACACGCCCTATTCACCGCACAAGAATATATCTGACTAGTAATAATCTTAAAGCCTATGTATTGATATCTCTCTGTTAGTGTGTCAAGTGGGTGGAAAGCGGCATAAACACAGCCGTGAAAAGCAGCTAAACCCCATTATGAAAATAAATTACTTTGAAAAACCCATGAAACAACGACAGTGAAAGAGATAGAAATTCTTACACAATGAGTTCAGGGGCTGTGATGCAACCTGGATTGACCATATCTAGACCCACAGCTGGATGAGACATAAGGGTGGACACTCTTGGGGCTGAGAGGTTTGGTGAGGTTGGGTGAGCAAACGCAGACCCTTTAAAGTAATACTGCGTGGTACCCATCGCATGGGTCCCAAATCTCCAGCTTCAAGGGCATCTTCCTACATCGAAAACATGCATGAGAAACCCAGAAGATGGTACACCGTGTGATGGGGAAAGGTTTCTAAAACGCACCTCATTTCTCATCTCCTTGTGCCCGGGTTCGCCATTCCAGCCGCTTTACTAGCAATCTCCCTACTTGGAGCATCAGCACCTTTAACCTCCTGTTCCGTACAGGTTGCAATTTGTCCTGAGGATGAACGGGAAGACGGGGAACCAACGAGAGACTAGCTCTTGGTGTTGGGACAGGCACAGGTCACTCTATTTTCCCATCAGGAAGAAGAATTAACCACAGGCTCAGCCTGCCCCCCGGAACCAGAACAGGGCCTGAAGCCATCCTGCGCTTTTGCGGCCAGCTCCCAAAAAAGCGAGTTGTAAAATGGAGGTTCAGGGCACTGCAATTCACAAACCTGCAGAGTTATAAATGATAACTCTCGTCCACAAATATATTGAGGGAAGGCAAAGAAGAGGATTTGAAATCAAGGCAGAATTGCACGAAACAGACTTCAGGAGGTAGATACGAATCGCCTTTAAAGCACATGAAAAGTGGCAAAACGTTGACAATGATGCCCTTGGCCAAAAAGGGCGTATGCGTTTTTTCCTGAATATATTCAGGAAAAAACGCATACGCCCTTTTTGGCCAACCAAGCAACCTGGAAAGGCAAATCAGCGCTACAGAGAAGTCTCGCTTCCCATCGGTCAAAAGGGCCATGCTGAAAAAAGTGTCAAAACCAGAAATGCAGGACAGGCCATGGAGAAATGGGAGCCTTGCTACACTGATGGGCGGGATGTAAATTGCCAACAGCCACTCTGGAGAAGTGCACGGTGTGTCCTGAAACATCTGAAAAACACAGCTTAGAGAGCATAGGGCACTTCCACTCATGGGGGTATAAATTGGGAAAATGAAAAATCAGCAAGACACAAGAACCCCAAAGTTGAGGGCTGCTCTGTTGACAAGGACCTCCACTTCATTCCACCTTAAATATCCCAAGAAAGAGAAAAATGGATAAAGAAGTTGTGGTCCTTATGTACAATGGAATATCACTCAGCCATGAAATCAATGTCATAATGTTAGTAGCAGCATGATGAGTGGATTTAGGTACGACGATTCTAAGTGAAATAAGTCACACAGAAAAGGGCACTTCTCATAAGGTATCACTGATAGAGGGAATGTAAAAACCGTTACACTTGAACTGAATTACAAAACAGAACAGAGTCACACATGCAGAAAACACACTATGGCTGCTTAACGGGAAAGGTGAGGTGGGGTGATACATAAAACAAGGGTATCAAATTAGCTCAGATACCGTTCCATAAACCCAATATGTAGTAGACAAGACCTACTCCTTGCTCAGAGAACTGGACTCAACACGCCCTATTCACCGCACAAGAATATATCTGACTAGTAATAATCTTAAAGCCTATGTATTGATATCTCTCTGTTAGTGTGTCAAGTGGGTGGAAAGCGGCATAAACACAGCCGTGAAAAGCAGCTAAACCCCATTATGAAAATAAATTACTTTGAAAAACCCATGAAACAACGACAGTGAAAGAGATAGAAATTCTTACACAATGAGTTCAGGGGCTGTGATGCAACCTGGATTGACCATATCTAGACCCACAGCTGGATGAGACATAAGGGTGGACACTCTTGGGGCTGAGAGGTTTGGTGAGGTTGGGTGAGCAAACGCAGACCCTTTAAAGTAATACTGCGTGGTACCCATCGCATGGGTCCCAAATCTCCAGCTTCAAGGGCATCTTCCTACATCGAAAACATGCATGAGAAACCCAGAAGATGGTACACCGTGTGATGGGGAAAGGTTTCTAAAACGCACCTCATTTCTCATCTCCTTGTGCCCGGGTTCGCCATTCCAGCCGCTTTACTAGCAATCTCCTTACTTGGAGCATCAGCACCTTTAACCTCCTGTTCCGTACAGGTTGCAATTTGTCCTGAGGATGAACGGGAAGATGGGGAACCAACGAGAGACTAGCTCTTGGTGTCGGGACAGGCACAGGTCACTCTATTTTCCCATCAGGAAGAAGAATTAACCACAGGCTCAGCCTGCCTCCCGGAACCAGAACAGGGCCTGAAGCCATCCTGCGCTTTTGCGGCCAGCTCCCAAAAAAGCGAGTTGTAAAATGGAGGTTCAGGGCACTGCAATTCACAAACCTGCAGAGTTATAAATGATAACTCTCGTCCACAAATATATTGAGGGAAGGCAAAGAAGAGGATTTGAAATCAAGGCAGAATTGCACGAAACAGATTTCAGGAGGTAGATACGATTCGCCTTTAAAGCACATGAAAAGCGGCAAAACGTTGACAATGATGCCCTTGGCCAAAAAGGGCGTATGCGTTTTTTCCTGAATATATTCAGGAAAAAACGCATACGCCCTTTTTGGCCAACCAAGCAACCTGGAAAGGCAAATCAGCGCTACAGAGAAGTCTCGCTTCCCATCGGTCAAAAGGGCCATGCTGAAAAAAGTGTCAAAACCAGAAATGCAGGACAGGCCATGGAGAAATGGGAGCCTTGCTACACTGATGGGCGGGATGTAAATTGCCAACAGCCACTCTGGAGAAGTGTACGGTGTGTCCTGAAACATCTGTAAAACACAGCTTAGAGAGCATAGGGCACTTCCACTCATGGGGGTATAAATTGGGAAAATGAAAAATCAGCAAGACACAAGCACCCCAAAGTTGAGGGCTGCTCTGTTGACAAGGACCTCCACTTCATTCCACCTTAAATATCCCAGGAAAGAGAAAAATGGATAAAGAAGTTGTGGTCCTTATGTACAATGGAATATCACTCAGCCATGAAATCAATGTCATAATGTTAGTAGCAGCATGATGAGTGGATTTAGGTACGACGATTCTAAGTGAAATAAGTCACACAGAAAAGGACACTTCTCATAAGGTATCACTTATGGAGGGAATGTAAAAACCGTTACACTTGAACTGAATTACAAAACAGAACAGAGTCACACATGCAGAAAACACACTATGGCTGCTTAACGAGAAAGGTGAGGTGGGGTGATACATAAAACAAGGGTATCAAATTAGCTCAGATACCGTTCCATAAACCCAATATGTAGTAGACAAGACCTACTCCTTGCTCAGAGAACTGGACTCAACACGCCCTATTCACCGCACAAGAATATATCTGACTAGTAATAATCTTAAAGCCTATGTATTGATATCTCTCTGTTAGTGTGTCAAGTGGGTGGAAAGCGGCATAAACACAGCCGTGAAAAGCAGCTAAACCCCATTATGAAAATAAATTACTTTGAAAAACCCATGAAACAACGACAGTGAAAGAGATAGAAATTCTTACACAATGAGTTCAGGGGCTGTGATGCAACCTGGATTGACCATATCTAGACCCACAGCTGGATGAGACCTAAGGGTGGACACTCTTGGGGCTGAGAGGTTTGGTGAGGTTGGGTGAGCAAACGCAGACCCTTTAAAGTAATACTGCGTGGTACCCATCGCATGGGTCCCAAATCTCCAGCTTCAAGGGCATCTTCCTACATCGAAAACATGCATGAGAAACCCAGAAGATGGTACACCGTGTGATGGGGAAAGGTTTCTAAAACGCACCTCATTTCTCATCTCCTTGTGCCCGGGTTCCCCATTCCAGCCGCTTTACTACCAATCTCCCTACTTGGAGCATCAGCACCTTTAACCTCCTGTTCCGTACAGGTTGCAATTTGTCCTGAGGATGAACGGGAAGACGGGGAACCAACGAGAGACTAGCTCTTGGTGTTGGGACAGGCACAGGTCACTCTATTTTCCCATCAGGAAGAAGAATTAACCACAGGCTCAGCCTGCCCCCCGGAACCAGAACAGGGCCTGAAGCCATCCTGCGCTTTTGCGGCCAGCCCCCAAAAAAGCGAGTTGTAAAATGGAGGTTCAGGGCACTGCAATTCACAAACCTGCAGAGTTATAAATGATAACTCTCGTCCACAAATATATTGAGGGAAGGCAAAGAAGAGGATTTGAAATCAAGGCAGAATTGCACGAAACAGATTTCAGGAGGTAGATACGAATCGCCTTTAAAGCACATGAAGAGCGGCAAAACGTTGACAATGATGCCCTTGGCCAAAAAGGGCGTATGCGTTTTTTCCTGAATATATTCAGGAAAAAACGCATACGCCCTTTTTGGCCAACCAAGCAACCTGGAAAGGCAAATCAGCGCTACAGAGAAGTCTCGCTTCCCATCGGTCAAAAGGGCCATGCTGAAAAAAGTGTCAAAACCAGAAATGCAGGACAGGCCATGGAGAAATGGGAGCCTTGCTACACTGATGGGCGGGATGTAAATTGCCAACAGCCACTCTGGAGAAGTGTACGGTGTGTCCTGAAACATCTGAAAAACACAGCTTAGAGAGCATAGGGCACTTCCACTCATGGGGGTATAAATTGGGAAAATGAAAAATCAGCAAGACACAAGCACCCCAAAGTTGAGGGCTGCTCTGTTGACAAGGACCTCCACTTCATTCCACCTTAAATATCCCAGGAAAGAGAAAAATGGATAAAGAAGTTGTGGTCCTTATGTACAATGGAATATCACTCAGCCATGAAATCAATGTCATAATGTTAGTAGCAGCATGATGAGTGGATTTAGGTACGACGATTCTAAGTGAAATAAGTCACACAGAAAAGGACACTTCTCATAAGGTATCACTGATAGAGGGAATGTAAAAACCGTTACACTTGAACTGAATTACAAAACAGAACAGAGTCACACATGCAGAAAACACACTATGGCTGCTTAACGGGAAAGGTGAGGTGGGGTGATACATAAAACAAGGGTATCAAATTAGCTCAGATACCGTTCCATAAACCCAATATGTAGTAGACAAGACCTACTCCTTGCTCAGAGAACTGGACTCAACACGCCCTATTCACCGCACAAGAATATATCTGACTAGTAATAATCTTAAAGCCTATGTATTGATATCTCTCTGTTAGTGTGTCAAGTGGGTGGAAAGCGGCATAAACACAGCCGTGAAAAGCAGCTAAACCCCATTATGAAAATAAATTACTTTGAAAAACCCATGAAACAACGACAGTGAAAGAGATAGAAATTCTTACACAATGAGTTCAGGGGCTGTGATGCAACCTGGATTGACCATATCTAGACCCACAGCTGGATGAGACATAAGGGTGGACACTCTTGGGGCTGAGAGGTTTGGTGAGGTTGGGTGAGCAAACGCAGACCCTTTAAAGTAATACTGCGTGGTACCCATCGCATGGGTCCCAAATCTCCAGCTTCAAGGGCATCTTCCTACATCGAAAACATGCATGAGAAACCCAGAAGATGGTACACCGTGTGATGGGGAAAGGTTTCCAAAACGCACCTCATTTCTCATCTCCTTGTGCCCGGGTTCGCCATTCCAGCCACTTTACTAGCAATCTCCCTACTTGGAGCATCAGCACCTTTAACCTCCTGTTCCGTACAGGTTGCAATTTGTCCTGAGGATGAACGGGAAGACGGGGAACCAACGAGAGACTAGCTCTTGGTGTCGGGACAGGCACAGGTCACTGTATTTTCCCATCAGGAAGAAGAATTAACCACAGGCTCAGCCTGCCCCCCGGAACCAGAACAGGGCCTGAAGCCATCCTGCGCTTTTGCGGCCAGCTCCCAAAAAAGCGAGTTGTAAAATGGAGGTTCAGGGCACTGCAATTCACAAACCTGCAGAGTTATAAATGATAACTCTCGTCCACAAATATACTGAGGGAAGGCAAAGAAGAGGATTTGAAATCAAGGCAGAATTGCACGAAACAGATTTCAGGAGGTAGATACGAATCGCCTTTAAAGCACATGAAAAGCGGCAAAACGTTGACAATGATGCCCTTGGCCAAAAAGGGCGTATGCGTTTTTTCCTGAATATATTCAGGAAAAAACGCATACGCCCTTTTTGGCCAACCAAGCAACCTGGAAAGGCAAATCAGCGCTACAGAGAAGTCTCGCTTCCCATCGGTCAAAAGGGCCATGCTGAAAAAAGTGTCAAAACCAGAAATGCAGGACAGGCCATGGAGAAATGGGAGCCTTGCTACACTGATGGGCGGGATGTAAATTGCCAACAGCCACTCTGGAGAAGTGCACGGTGTGTCCTGAAACATCTGAAAAACACAGCTTAGAGAGCATAGGGCACTTCCACTCATGGGGGTATAAATTGGGAAAATGAAAAATCAGCAAGACACAAGCACCCCAAAGTTGAGGGCTGCTCTGTTGACAAGGACCTCCACTTCATTCCACCTTAAATATCCCAGGAAAGAGAAAAATGGATAAAGAAGTTGTGGTCCTTATGTACAATGGAATATCACTCAGCCATGAAATCAATGTCATAATGTTAGTAGCAGCATGATGAGTGGATTTAGGTACGACGATTCTAAGTGAAATAAGTCACACAGAAAAGGACACTTCTCCTAAGGTATCACTGATAGAGGGAATGTAAAAACCGTTACACTTGAACTGAATTACAAAACAGAACAGAGTCACACATGCAGAAAACACACTATGGCTGCTTAACGGGAAAGGTGAGGTGGGGTGATACATAAAACAAGGGTATCAAATTAGCTCAGATACCGTTCCATAAACCCAATATGTAGTAGACAAGACCTACTCCTTGCTCAGAGAACTGGACTCAACACGCCCTATTCACCGCACAAGAATATATCTGACTAGTAATAATCTTAAAGCCTATGTATTGATATCTCTCTGTTAGTGTGTCAAGTGGGTGGAAAGCGGCATAAACACAGCCGTGAAAAGCAGCTAAACCCCATTATGAAAATAAATTACTTTGAAAAACCCATGAAACAACGACAGTGAAAGAGATAGAAATTCTTACACAATGAGTTCAGGGGCTGTGATGCAACCTGGATTGACCATATGTAGACCCACAGCTGGATGAGACATAAGGGTAGACACTCTTGGGGCTGAGAGGTTTGGTGAGGTTGGGTGAGCAAACGCAGACCCTTTAAAGTAATACTGCGTGGTACCCATCGCATGGGTCCCAAATCTCCAGCTTCAAGGGCATCTTCCTATATCGAAAACATGCATGAGAAACCCAGAAGATGGTACTCCGTGTGATGGGGAAAGGTTTCTAAAACGCACCTCATTTCTCATCTCCTTGTGCCCGGGTTCGCCATTCCACCTGCTTTACTAGCAATCTCCCTACTTGGAGCATCAGCACCTTTAACCTCCTGTTCCGTACAGGTTGCAATTTGTCCTGAGGATGAACGGGAAGACGGGGAACCAACGAGAGACTAGCTCTTGGTGTCGGGACAGGCACAGGTCACTCTATTTTCCCATCAGGAAGAAGAATTAACCACAGGCTCAGCCTGCCCCCCGGAACCAGAACAGGGCCTGAAGCCATCCTGCGCTTTTGCGGCCAGCTCCCAAAAAAGCGAGTTGTAAAATGGAGGTTCAGGGCACTGCAATTCACAAACCTGCAGAGTTATAAATGATAACTCTCGTCCACAAATATATTGAGGGAAGGCAAAGAAGAGGATTTGAAATCAAGGCAGAATTGCACGAAACAGATTTCAGGAGGTAGATACGAATCGCCTTTAAAGCACATGAAAAGCGGCAAAACGTTGACAATGATGCCCTTGGCCAAAAAGGGCGTATGCGTTTTTTCCTGAATATATTCAGGAAAAAACGCATACGCCCTTTTTGGCCAACCAAGCAACCTGGAAAGGCAAATCAGCACTACAGAGAAGTCTCGCTTCCCATCGGTCAAAAGGGTCATGCTGAAAAAAGTGTCAAAACCAGAAATGCAGGACAGGCCATGGAGAAATGGGAGCCTTGCTACACTGATGGGCGGGATGTAAATTGCCAACAGCCACTCTGGAGAAGTGCACGGTGTGTCCTGAAACATCTGAAAAACACAGCTTAGAGAGCATAGGGCACTTCCACTCATGGGGGTATAAATTGGGAAAATGAAAAATCAGCAAGACACAAGCACCCCAAAGTTGAGGGCTGCTCTGTTGACAAGGACCTCCACTTCATTCCACCTTAAATATCCCAGGAAAGAGAAAAATGGATAAAGAAGTTGTGGTCCTTATGTACAATGGAATATCACTCAGCCATGAAATCAATGTCATAATGTTAGTAGCAGCATGATGAGTGGATTTAGGTACGACGATTCTAAGTGAAATAAGTCACACAGAAAAGGACACTTCTCCTAAGGTATCACTGATAGAGGGAATGTAAAAACCGTTACACTTGAACTGAATTACAAAACAGAACAGAGTCACACATGCAGAAAACACACTATGGCTGCTTAACGGGAAAGGTGAGGTGGGGTGATACATAAAACAAGGGTATCAAATTAGCTCAGATACCGTTCCATAAACCCAATATGTAGTAGACAAGACCTACTCCTTGCTCAGAGAACTGGACTCAACACGCCCTATTCACCGCACAAGAATATATCTGACTAGTAATAATCTTAAAGCCTATGTATTGATATCTCTCTGTTAGTGTGTCAAGTGGGTGGAAAGCGGCATAAACACAGCAGTGAAAAGCAGCTAAACCCCATTATGAAAATAAATTACTTTGAAAAACCCATGAAACAACGACAGTGAAAGAGATAGAAATTCTTACACAATGAGTTCAGGGGCTGTGATGCAACCTGGATTGACCATATCTAGACCCACAGCTGGATGAGACATAAGGGTGGACACTCTTGGGGCTGAGAGGTTTGGTGAGGTTGGGTGAGCAAACGCAGACCCTTTAAAGTAATACTGCGTGGTACCCATCGCATGGGTCCCAAATCTCCAGCTTCAAGGGCATCTTCCTACATCGAAAACATGCATGAGAAACCCAGAAGATGGTACACCGTGTGATGGGGAAAGGTTTCTAAAACGCACCTCATTTCTCATCTCCTTGTGCCCGGGTTCGCCATTCCAGCCACTTTACTAGCAATCTCCCTACTTGGAGCATCAGCACCTTTAACCTCCTGTTCTGTACAGGTTGCAATTTGTCCTGAGGATGAACGGGAAGACGGGGAACCAACGAGAGACTAGCTCTTGGTGTTGGGACAGGCACAGGTCACTCTATTTTCCCATCAGGAAGAAGAATTAACCACAGGCTCAGCCTGCCCCCCGGAACCAGAACAGGGCCTGAAGCCATCCTGCGCTTTTGCGGCCAGCTCCCAAAAAAGCGAGTTGTAAAATGGAGGTTCAGGGCACTGCAATTCACAAACCTGCAGAGTTATAAATGATAACTCTCGTCCACAAATATATTGAGGGAAGGCAAAGAAGAGGATTTGAAATCAAGGCAGAATTGCACGAAACAGACTTCAGGAGGTAGATACGAATCGCCTTTAAAGCACATGAAAAGTGGCAAAACGTTGACAATGATGCCCTTGGCCAAAAAGGGCGTATGCGTTTTTTCCTGAATATATTCAGGAAAAAACGCATACGCCCTTTTTGGCCAACCAAGCAACCTGGAAAGGCAAATCAGCGCTACAGAGAAGTCTCGCTTCCCATCGGTCAAAAGGGCCATGCTGAAAAAAGTGTCAAAACCAGAAATGCAGGACAGGCCATGGAGAAATGGGAGCCTTGCTACACTGATGGGCGGGATGTAAATTGCCAACAGCCACTCTGGAGAAGTGCACGGTGTGTCCTGAAACATCTGAAAAACACAGCTTAGAGAGCATAGGGCACTTCCACTCATGGGGGTATAAATTGGGAAAATGAAAAATCAGCAAGACACAAGAACCCCAAAGTTGAGGGCTGCTCTGTTGACAAGGACCTCCACTTCATTCCACCTTAAATATCCCAGGAAAGAGAAAAATGGATAAAGAAGTTGTGGTCCTTATGTACAATGGAATATCACTCAGCCATGAAATCAATGTCATAATGTTAGTAGCAGCATGATGAGTGGATTTAGGTACGACGATTCTAAGTGAAATAAGTCACACAGAAAAGGGCACTTCTCATAAGGTATCACTGATAGAGGGAATGTAAAAACCGTTACCCTTGAACTGAATTACAAAACAGAACAGAGTCACACATGCAGAAAACACACTATGGCTGCTTAACGGGAAAGGTGAGGTGGGGTGATACATAAAACAAGGGTATCAAATTAGCTCAGATACCGTTCCATAAACCCAATATGTAGTAGACAAGACCTACTCCTTGCTCAGAGAACTGGACTCAACACGCCCTATTCACCGCACAAGAATATATCTGACTAGTAATAATCTTAAAGCCTATGTATTGATATCTCTCTGTTAGTGTGTCAAGTGGGTGGAAAGCGGCATAAACACAGCCGTGAAAAGCAGCTAAACCCCATTATGAAAATAAATTACTTTGAAAAACCCATGAAACAACGACAGTGAAAGAGATAGGAATTCTTACACAATGAGTTCAGGGGCTGTGATGCAACCTGGATTGACCATATCTAGACCCACAGCTGGATGAGACATAAGGGTGGACACTCTTGGGGCTGAGAGGTTTGGTGAGGTTGGGTGAGCAAACGCAGACCCTTTAAAGTAATACTGCGTGGTACCCATCGCATGGGTCCCAAATCTCCAGCTTCAAGGGCATCTTCCTACATCGAAAACATGCATGAGAAACCCAGAAGATGGTACACCGTGTGATGGGGAAAGGTTTCTAAAACGCACCTCATTTCTCATCTCCTTGTGCCCGGGTTCGCCATTCCAGCCACTTTACTAGCAATCTCCCTACTTGGAGCATCAGCACCTTTAATCTCCTTTCTGTACAGGTTGCAATTTGTCCTGAGGATGAACGGGAAGACGGGGAACCAACGAGAGACTAGCTCTTGGTGTTGGGACAGGCACAGGTCACTCTATTTTCCCATCAGGAAGAATTAACCACAGGCTCAACCTGCCCCCCGGAACCAGAACAGGGCCTGAAGCCATCCTGCGCTTTTGCGGCCAGCTCCCAAAAAAGCGAGTTGTAAAATGGAGGTTCAGGGCACTGCAATTCACAAACCTGCAGAGTTATAAATGATAACTCTCGTCCACAAATATATTGAGGGAAGGCAAAGAAGAGGATTTGAAATCAAGGCAGAATTGCACGAAACAGATTTCAGGAGGTAGATACGAATCGCCTTTAAAGCACATGAAAAGCGGCAAAACGTTGACAATGATGCCCTTGGCCAAAAAGGGCGTATGCGTTTTTTCCTGAATATATTCAGGAAAAAACGCATACGCCCTTTTTGGCCAACCAAGCAACCTGGAAAGGCAAATCAGCACTACAGAGAAGTCTCGCTTCCCATCGGTCAAAAGGGCCATGCTGAAAAAAGTGTCAAAACCAGAAATGCAGGACAGGCCATGGAGAAATGGGAGCCTTGCTACACTGATGGGCGGGATGTAAATTGCCAACAGCCACTCTGGAGAAGTGCACGGTGTGTCCTGAAACATCTGAAAAACACAGCTTAGAGAGCATAGGGCACTTCCACTCATGGGGGTATAAATTGGGAAAATGAAAAATCAGCAAGACACAAGCACCCCAAAGTTGAGGGCTGCTCTGTTGACAAGGACCTCCACTTCATTCCACCTTAAATATCCCAGGAAAGAGAAAAATGGATAAAGAAGTTGTGGTCCTTATGTACAATGGAATATCACTCAGCCATGAAATCAATGTCATAATGTTAGTAGCAGCATGATGAGTGGATTTAGGTACGACGATTCTAAGTGAAATAAGTCACACAGAAAAGGACACTTCTCCTAAGGTATCACTGATAGAGGGAATGTAAAAACCGTTACACTTGAACTGAATTACAAAACAGAACAGAGTCACACATGCAGAAAACACACTATGGCTGCTTAACGGGAAAGGTGAGGTGGGGTGATACATAAAACAAGGGTATCAAATTAGCTCAGATACCGTTCCATAAACCCAATATGTAGTAGACAAGACCTACTCCTTGCTCAGAGAACTGGACTCAACACGCCCTATTCACCGCACAAGAATATATCTGACTAGTAATAATCTTAAAGCCTATGTATTGATATCTCTCTGTTAGTGTGTCAAGTGGGTGGAAAGCGGCATAAACACAGCCGTGAAAAGCAGCTAAACCCCATTATGAAAATAAATTACTTTGAAAAACCCATGAAACAACGACAGTGAAAGAGATAGAAATTCTTACACAATGAGTTCAGGGGCTGTGATGCAACCTGGATTGACCATATGTAGACCCACAGCTGGATGAGACATAAGGGTAGACACTCTTGGGGCTGAGAGGTTTGGTGAGGTTGGGTGAGCAAACGCAGACCCTTTAAAGTAATACTGCGTGGTACCCATCGCATGGGTCCCAAATCTCCAGCTTCAAGGGCATCTTCCTATATCGAAAACATGCATGAGAAACCCAGAAGATGGTACACCGTGTGATGGGGAAAGGTTTCTAAAACGCACCTCATTTCTTATCTCCTTGTGCCCGGGTTCGCCATTCCAGCCACTTTACTAGCAATCTCCCTACTTGGAGCATCAGCACCTTTAACCTCCTGTTCTGTACAGGTTGCAATTTGTCCTGAGGATGAACGGGAAGACGGGGAACCAACGAGAGACTAGCTCTTGGTGTTGGGACAGGCACAGGTCACTCTATTTTCCCATCAGGAAGAAGAATTAACCACAGGCTCAGCCTGCCCCCCGGAACCAGAACAGGGCCTGAAGCCATCCTGCGCTTTTGCGGCCAGCTCCCAAAAAAGCGAGTTGTAAAATGGAGGTTCAGGGCACTGCAATTCACAAACCTGCAGAGTTATAAATGATAACTCTCGTCCACAAATATATTGAGGGAAGGCAAAGAAGAGGATTTGAAATCAAGGCAGAATTGCACGAAACAGACTTCAGGAGGTAGATACGAATCGCCTTTAAAGCACATGAAAAGTGGCAAAACGTTGACAATGATGCCCTTGGCCAAAAAGGGCGTATGCGTTTTTTCCTGAATATATTCAGGAAAAAACGCATACGCCCTTTTTGGCCAACCAAGCAACCTGGAAAGGCAAATCAGCGCTACAGAGAAGTCTCGCTTTCCATCGGTCAAAAGGGCCATGCTGAAAAAAGTGTCAAAACCAGAAATGCAGGACAGGCCATGGAGAAATGGGAGCCTTGCTACACTGATGGGCGGGATGTAAATTGCCAACAGCCACTCTGGAGAAGTGCACGGTGTGTCCTGAAACATCTGAAAAACACAGCTTAGAGAGCATAGGGCACTTCCACTCATGGGGGTATAAATTGGGAAAATGAAAAATCAGCAAGACACAAGAACCCCAAAGTTGAGGGCTGCTCTGTTGACAAGGACCTCCACTTCATTCCACCTTAAATATCCCAGGAAAGAGAAAAATGGATAAAGAAGTTGTGGTCCTTATGTACAATGGAATATCACTCAGCCATGAAATCAATGTCATAATGTTAGTAGCAGCATGATGAGTGGATTTAGGTACGACGATTCTAAGTGAAATAAGTCACACAGAAAAGGGCACTTCTCATAAGGTATCACTGATAGAGGGAATGTAAAAACCGTTACACTTGAACTGAATTACAAAACAGAACAGAGTCACACATGCAGAAAACACACTATGGCTGCTTAACGGGAAAGGTGAGGTGGGGTGATACATAAAACAAGGGTATCAAATTAGCTCAGATACCGTTCCATAAACCCAATATGTAGTAGACAAGACCTACTCCTTGCTCAGAGAACTGGACTCAACACGCCCTATTCACCGCACAAGAATATATCTGACTAGTAATAATCTTAAAGCCTATGTATTGATATCTCTCTGTTAGTGTGTCAAGTGGGTGGAAAGCGGCATAAACACAGCCGTGAAAAGCAGCTAAACCCCATTATGAAAATAAATTACTTTGAAAAACCCATGAAACAACGACAGTGAAAGAGATAGAAATTCTTACACAATGAGTTCAGGGGCTGTGATGCAACCTGGATTGACCATATCTAGACCCACAGCTGGATGAGACATAAGGGTGGACACTCTTGGGGCTGAGAGGTTTGGTGAGGTTGGGTGAGCAAACGCAGACCCTTTAAAGTAATACTGCGTGGTACCCATCGCATGGGTCCCAAATCTCCAGCTTCAAGGGCATCTTCCTACATCGAAAACATGCATGAGAAACCCAGAAGATGGTACACCGTGTGATGGGGAAAGGTTTCTAAAACGCACCTCATTTCTCATCTCCTTGTGCCCGGGTTCGCCATTCCAGCCGCTTTACTAGCAATCTCCCTACTTGGAGCATCAGCACCTTTAACCTCCTGTTCCGTACAGGTTGCAATTTGTCCTGAGGATGAACGGGAAGACGGGGAACCAACGAGAGACTAGCTCTTGGTGTTGGGACAGGCACAGGTCACTCTATTTTCCCATCAGGAAGAAGAATTAACCACAGGCTCAGCCTGCCCCCCGGAACCAGAACAGGGCCTGAAGCCATCCTGCGCTTTTGCGGCCAGCTCCCAAAAAAGCGAGTTGTAAAATGGAGGTTCAGGGCACTGCAATTCACAAACCTGCAGAGTTATAAATGATAACTCTCGTCCACAAATATATTGAGGGAAGGCAAAGAAGAGGATTTGAAATCAAGGCAGAATTGCACGAAACAGACTTCAGGAGGTAGATACGAATCGCCTTTAAAGCACATGAAAAGTGGCAAAACGTTGACAATGATGCCCTTGGCCAAAAAGGGCGTATGCGTTTTTTCCTGAATATATTCAGGAAAAAACGCATACGCCCTTTTTGGCCAACCAAGCAACCTGGAAAGGCAAATCAGCGCTACAGAGAAGTCTCGCTTCCCATCGGTCAAAAGGGCCATGCTGAAAAAAGTGTCAAAACCAGAAATGCAGGACAGGCCATGGAGAAATGGGAGCCTTGCTACACTGATGGGCGGGATGTAAATTGCCAACAGCCACTCTGGAGAAGTGCACGGTGTGTCCTGAAACATCTGAAAAACACAGCTTAGAGAGCATAGGGCACTTCCACTCATGGGGGTATAAATTGGGAAAATGAAAAATCAGCAAGACACAAGCACCCCAAAGTTGAGGGCTGCTCTGTTGACAAGGACCTCCACTTCATTCCACCTTAAATATCCCAGGAAAGAGAAAAATGGATAAAGAAGTTGTGGTCCTTATGTACAATGGAATATCACTCAGCCATGAAATCAATGTCATAATGTTAGTAGCAGCATGATGAGTGGATTTAGGTACGACGATTCTAAGTGAAATAAGTCACACAGAAAAGGACACTTCTCATAAGGTATCACTGATAGAGGGAATGTAAAAACCGTTACACTTGAACTGAATTACAAAACAGAACAGAGTCACACATGCAGAAAACACACTATGGCTGCTTAACGGGAAAGGTGAGGTGGGGTGATACATAAAACAAGGGTATCAAATTAGCTCAGATACCGTTCCATAAACCCAATATGTAGTAGACAAGACCTACTCCTTGCTCAGAGAACTGGACTCAACACGCCCTATTCACCGCACAAGAATATATCTGACTAGTAATAATCTTAAAGCCTATGTATTGATATCTCTCTGTTAGTGTGTCAAGTGGGTGGAAAGCGGCATAAACACAGCCGTGAAAAGCAGCTAAACCCCATTATGAAAATAAATTACTTTGAAAAACCCATGAAACAACGACAGTGAAAGAGATAGAAATTCTTACACAATGAGTTCAGGGGCTGTGATGCAACCTGGATTGACCATATCTAGACCCACAGCTGGATGAGACATAAGGGTGGACACTCTTGGGGCTGAGAGGTTTGGTGAGGTTGGGTGAGCAAACGCAGACCCTTTAAAGTAATACTGCGTGGTACCCATCGCATGGGTCCCAAATCTCCAGCTTCAAGGGCATCTTCCTACATCGAAAACATGCATGAGAAACCCAGAAGATGGTACACCGTGTGATGGGGAAAGGTTTCCAAAACGCACCTCATTTCTCATCTCCTTGTGCCCGGGTTCGCCATTCCAGCCACTTTACTAGCAATCTCCCTACTTGGAGCATCAGCACCTTTAACCTCCTGTTCCGTACAGGTTGCAATTTGTCCTGAGGATGAACGGGAAGACGGGGAACCAACGAGAGACTAGCTCTTGGTGTCGGGACAGGCACAGGTCACTGTATTTTCCCATCAGGAAGAAGAATTAACCACAGGCTCAGCCTGCCCCCCGGAACCAGAACAGGGCCTGAAGCCATCCTGCGCTTTTGCGGCCAGCTCCCAAAAAAGCGAGTTGTAAAATGGAGGTTCAGGGCACTGCAATTCACAAACCTGCAGAGTTATAAATGATAACTCTCGTCCACAAATATACTGAGGGAAGGCAAAGAAGAGGATTTGAAATCAAGGCAGAATTGCACGAAACAGATTTCAGGAGGTAGATACGAATCGCCTTTAAAGCACATGAAAAGCGGCAAAACGTTGACAATGATGCCCTTGGCCAAAAAGGGCGTATGCGTTTTTTCCTGAATATATTCAGGAAAAAACGCATACGCCCTTTTTGGCCAACCAAGCAACCTGGAAAGGCAAATCAGCGCTACAGAGAAGTCTCGCTTCCCATCGGTCAAAAGGGCCATGCTGAAAAAAGTGTCAAAACCAGAAATGCAGGACAGGCCATGGAGAAATGGGAGCCTTGCTACACTGATGGGCGGGATGTAAATTGCCAACAGCCACTCTGGAGAAGTGCACGGTGTGTCCTGAAACATCTGAAAAACACAGCTTAGAGAGCATAGGGCACTTCCACTCATGGGGGTATAAATTGGGAAAATGAAAAATCAGCAAGACACAAGCACCCCAAAGTTGAGGGCTGCTCTGTTGACAAGGACCTCCACTTCATTCCACCTTAAATATCCCAGGAAAGAGAAAAATGGATAAAGAAGTTGTGGTCCTTATGTACAATGGAATATCACTCAGCCATGAAATCAATGTCATAATGTTAGTAGCAGCATGATGAGTGGATTTAGGTACGACGATTCTAAGTGAAATAAGTCACACAGAAAAGGACACTTCTCCTAAGGTATCACTGATAGAGGGAATGTAAAAACCGTTACACTTGAACTGAATTACAAAACAGAACAGAGTCACACATGCAGAAAACACACTATGGCTGCTTAACGGGAAAGGTGAGGTGGGGTGATACATAAAACAAGGGTATCAAATTAGCTCAGATACCGTTCCATAAACCCAATATGTAGTAGACAAGACCTACTCCTTGCTCAGAGAACTGGACTCAACACGCCCTATTCACCGCACAAGAATATATCTGACTAGTAATAATCTTAAAGCCTATGTATTGATATCTCTCTGTTAGTGTGTCAAGTGGGTGGAAAGCGGCATAAACACAGCCGTGAAAAGCAGCTAAACCCCATTATGAAAATAAATTACTTTGAAAAACCCATGAAACAACGACAGTGAAAGAGATAGAAATTCTTACACAATGAGTTCAGGGGCTGTGATGCAACCTGGATTGACCATATCTAGACCCACAGCTGGATGAGACATAAGGGTGGACACTCTTGGGGCTGAGAGGTTTGGTGAGGTTGGGTGAGCAAACGCAGACCCTTTAAAGTAATACTGCGTGGTACCCATCGCATGGGTCCCAAATCTCCAGCTTCAAGGGCATCTTCCTACATCGAAAACATGCATGAGAAACCCAGAAGATGGTACACCGTGTGATGGGGAAAGGTTTCTAAAACGCACCTCATTTCTCATCTCCTTGTGCCCGGGTTCGCCATTCCAGCCGCTTTACTAGCAATCTCCCTACTTGGAGCATCAGCACCTTTAACCTCCTGTTCCGTACAGGTTGCAATTTGTCCTGAGGATGAACGGGAAGACGGGGAACCAACGAGAGACTAGCTCTTGGTGTTGGGACAGGCACAGGTCACTCTATTTTCCCATCAGGAAGAAGAATTAACCACAGGCTCAGCCTGCCCCCCGGAACCAGAACAGGGCCTGAAGCCATCCTGCGCTTTTGCGGCCAGCTCCCAAAAAAGCGAGTTGTAAAATGGAGGTTCAGGGCACTGCAATTCACAAACCTGCAGAGTTATAAATGATAACTCTCGTCCACAAATATATTGAGGGAAGGCAAAGAAGAGGATTTGAAATCAAGGCAGAATTGCACGAAACAGACTTCAGGAGGTAGATACGAATCGCCTTTAAAGCACATGAAAAGTGGCAAAACGTTGACAATGATGCCCTTGGCCAAAAAGGGCGTATGCGTTTTTTCCTGAATATATTCAGGAAAAAACGCATACGCCCTTTTTGGCCAACCAAGCAACCTGGAAAGGCAAATCAGCGCTACAGAGAAGTCTCGCTTCCCATCGGTCAAAAGGGCCATGCTGAAAAAAGTGTCAAAACCAGAAATGCAGGACAGGCCATGGAGAAATGGGAGCCTTGCTACACTGATGGGCGGGATGTAAATTGCCAACAGCCACTCTGGAGAAGTGCACGGTGTGTCCTGAAACATCTGAAAAACACAGCTTAGAGAGCATAGGGCACTTCCACTCATGGGGGTATAAATTGGGAAAATGAAAAATCAGCAAGACACAAGCACCCCAAAGTTGAGGGCTGCTCTGTTGACAAGGACCTCCACTTCATTCCACCTTAAATATCCCAGGAAAGAGAAAAATGGATAAAGAAGTTGTGGTCCTTATGTACAATGGAATATCACTCAGCCATGAAATCAATGTCATAATGTTAGTAGCAGCATGATGAGTGGATTTAGGTACGACGATTCTAAGTGAAATAAGTCACACAGAAAAGGACACTTCTCATAAGGTATCACTGATAGAGGGAATGTAAAAACCGTTACACTTGAACTGAATTACAAAACAGAACAGAGTCACACATGCAGAAAACACACTATGGCTGCTTAACGGGAAAGGTGAGGTGGGGTGATACATAAAACAAGGGTATCAAATTAGCTCAGATACCGTTCCATAAACCCAATATGTAGTAGACAAGACCTACTCCTTGCTCAGAGAACTGGACTCAACACGCCCTATTCACCGCACAAGAATATATCTGACTAGTAATAATCTTAAAGCCTATGTATTGATATCTCTCTGTTAGTGTGTCAAGTGGGTGGAAAGCGGCATAAACACAGCCGTGAAAAGCAGCTAAACCCCATTATGAAAATAAATTACTTTGAAAAACCCATGAAACAACGACAGTGAAAGAGATAGAAATTCTTACACAATGAGTTCAGGGGCTGTGATGCAACCTGGATTGACCATATCTAGACCCACAGCTGGATGAGACATAAGGGTGGACACTCTTGGGGCTGAGAGGTTTGGTGAGGTTGGGTGAGCAAACGCAGACCCTTTAAAGTAATACTGCGTGGTACCCATCGCATGGGTCCCAAATCTCCAGCTTCAAGGGCATCTTCCTACATCGAAAACATGCATGAGAAACCCAGAAGATGGTACACCGTGTGATGGGGAAAGGTTTCCAAAACGCACCTCATTTCTCATCTCCTTGTGCCCGGGTTCGCCATTCCAGCCACTTTACTAGCAATCTCCCTACTTGGAGCATCAGCACCTTTAACCTCCTGTTCCGTACAGGTTGCAATTTGTCCTGAGGATGAACGGGAAGACGGGGAACCAACGAGAGACTAGCTCTTGGTGTCGGGACAGGCACAGGTCACTGTATTTTCCCATCAGGAAGAAGAATTAACCACAGGCTCAGCCTGCCCCCCGGAACCAGAACAGGGCCTGAAGCCATCCTGCGCTTTTGCGGCCAGCTCCCAAAAAAGCGAGTTGTAAAATGGAGGTTCAGGGCACTGCAATTCACAAACCTGCAGAGTTATAAATGATAACTCTCGTCCACAAATATACTGAGGGAAGGCAAAGAAGAGGATTTGAAATCAAGGCAGAATTGCACGAAACAGATTTCAGGAGGTAGATACGAATCGCCTTTAAAGCACATGAAAAGCGGCAAAACGTTGACAATGATGCCCTTGGCCAAAAAGGGCGTATGCGTTTTTTCCTGAATATATTCAGGAAAAAACGCATACGCCCTTTTTGGCCAACCAAGCAACCTGGAAAGGCAAATCAGCGCTACAGAGAAGTCTCGCTTCCCATCGGTCAAAAGGGCCATGCTGAAAAAAGTGTCAAAACCAGAAATGCAGGACAGGCCATGGAGAAATGGGAGCCTTGCTACACTGATGGGCGGGATGTAAATTGCCAACAGCCACTCTGGAGAAGTGCACGGTGTGTCCTGAAACATCTGAAAAACACAGCTTAGAGAGCATAGGGCACTTCCACTCATGGGGGTATAAATTGGGAAAATGAAAAATCAGCAAGACACAAGCACCCCAAAGTTGAGGGCTGCTCTGTTGACAAGGACCTCCACTTCATTCCACCTTAAATATCCCAGGAAAGAGAAAAATGGATAAAGAAGTTGTGGTCCTTATGTACAATGGAATATCACTCAGCCATGAAATCAATGTCATAATGTTAGTAGCAGCATGATGAGTGGATTTAGGTACGACGATTCTAAGTGAAATAAGTCACACAGAAAAGGACACTTCTCCTAAGGTATCACTGATAGAGGGAATGTAAAAACCGTTACACTTGAACTGAATTACAAAACAGAACAGAGTCACACATGCAGAAAACACACTATGGCTGCTTAACGGGAAAGGTGAGGTGGGGTGATACATAAAACAAGGGTATCAAATTAGCTCAGATACCGTTCCATAAACCCAATATGTAGTAGACAAGACCTACTCCTTGCTCAGAGAACTGGACTCAACACGCCCTATTCACCGCACAAGAATATATCTGACTAGTAATAATCTTAAAGCCTATGTATTGATATCTCTCTGTTAGTGTGTCAAGTGGGTGGAAAGCGGCATAAACACAGCCGTGAAAAGCAGCTAAACCCCATTATGAAAATAAATTACTTTGAAAAACCCATGAAACAACGACAGTGAAAGAGATAGAAATTCTTACACAATGAGTTCAGGGGCTGTGATGCAACCTGGATTGACCATATGTAGACCCACAGCTGGATGAGACATAAGGGTAGACACTCTTGGGGCTGAGAGGTTTGGTGAGGTTGGGTGAGCAAACGCAGACCCTTTAAAGTAATACTGCGTGGTACCCATCGCATGGGTCCCAAATCTCCAGCTTCAAGGGCATCTTCCTATATCGAAAACATGCATGAGAAACCCAGAAGATGGTACACCGTGTGATGGGGAAAGGTTTCTAAAACGCACCTCATTTCTCATCTCCTTGTGCCCGGGTTCGCCATTCCACCTGCTTTACTAGCAATCTCCCTACTTGGAGCATCAGCACCTTTAACCTCCTGTTCCGTACAGGTTGCAATTTGTCCTGAGGATGAACGGGAAGACGGGGAACCAACGAGAGACTAGCTCTTGGTGTCGGGACAGGCACAGGTCACTCTATTTTCCCATCAGGAAGAAGAATTAACCACAGGCTCAGCCTGCCCCCCGGAACCAGAACAGGGCCTGAAGCCATCCTGCGCTTTTGCGGCCAGCTCCCAAAAAAGCGAGTTGTAAAATGGAGGTTCAGGGCACTGCAATTCACAAACCTGCAGAGTTATAAATGATAACTCTCGTCCACAAATATATTGAGGGAAGGCAAAGAAGAGGATTTGAAATCAAGGCAGAATTGCACGAAACAGATTTCAGGAGGTAGATACGAATCGCCTTTAAAGCACATGAAAAGCGGCAAAACGTTGACAATGATGCCCTTGGCCAAAAAGGGCGTATGCGTTTTTTCCTGAATATATTCAGGAAAAAACGCATACGCCCTTTTTGGCCAACCAAGCAACCTGGAAAGGCAAATCAGCACTACAGAGAAGTCTCGCTTCCCATCGGTCAAAAGGGCCATGCTGAAAAAAGTGTCAAAACCAGAAATGCAGGACAGGCCATGGAGAAATGGGAGCCTTGCTACACTGATGGGCGGGATGTAAATTGCCAACAGCCACTCTGGAGAAGTGCACGGTGTGTCCTGAAACATCTGAAAAACACAGCTTAGAGAGCATAGGGCACTTCCACTCATGGGGGTATAAATTGGGAAAATGAAAAATCAGCAAGACACAAGCACCCCAAAGTTGAGGGCTGCTCTGTTGACAAGGACCTCCACTTCATTCCACCTTAAATATCCCAGGAAAGAGAAAAATGGATAAAGAAGTTGTGGTCCTTATGTACAATGGAATATCACTCAGCCATGAAATCAATGTCATAATGTTAGTAGCAGCATGATGAGTGGATTTAGGTACGACGATTCTAAGTGAAATAAGTCACACAGAAAAGGACACTTCTCCTAAGGTATCACTGATAGAGGGAATGTAAAAACCGTTACACTTGAACTGAATTACAAAACAGAACAGAGTCACACATGCAGAAAACACACTATGGCTGCTTAACGGGAAAGGTGAGGTGGGGTGATACATAAAACAAGGGTATCAAATTAGCTCAGATACCGTTCCATAAACCCAATATGTAGTAGACAAGACCTACTCCTTGCTCAGAGAACTGGACTCAACACGCCCTATTCACCGCACAAGAATATATCTGACTAGTAATAATCTTAAAGCCTATGTATTGATATCTCTCTGTTAGTGTGTCAAGTGGGTGGAAAGCGGCATAAACACAGCCGTGAAAAGCAGCTAAACCCCATTATGAAAATAAATTACTTTGAAAAACCCATGAAACAACGACAGTGAAAGAGATAGAAATTCTTACACAATGAGTTCAGGGGCTGTGATGCAACCTGGATTGACCATATCTAGACCCACAGCTGGATGAGACATAAGGGTGGACACTCTTGGGGCTGAGAGGTTTGGTGAGGTTGGGTGAGCAAACGCAGACCCTTTAAAGTAATACTGCGTGGTACCCATTGCATGGGTCCCAAATCTCCAGCTTCAAGGGCATCTTCCTACATCGAAAACATGCATGAGAAACCCAGAAGATGGTACACCGTGTGATGGGGAAAGGTTTCTAAAACGCACCTCATTTCTCATCTCCTTGTGCCCGGGTTCGCCATTCCAGCCACTTTACTAGCAATCTCCCTACTTGGAGCATCAGCACCTTTAACCTCCTGTTCTGTACAGGTTGCAATTTGTCCTGAGGATGAACGGGAAGACGGGGAACCAACGAGAGACTAGCTCTTGGTGTTGGGACAGGCACAGGTCACTCTATTTTCCCATCAGGAAGAAGAATTAACCACAGGCTCAGCCTGCCCCCCGGAACCAGAACAGGGCCTGAAGCCATCCTGCGCTTTTGCGGCCAGCTCCCAAAAAAGCGAGTTGTAAAATGGAGGTTCAGGGCACTGCAATTCACAAACCTGCAGAGTTATAAATGATAACTCTCGTCCACAAATATATTGAGGGAAGGCAAAGAAGAGGATTTGAAATCAAGGCAGAATTGCACGAAACAGACTTCAGGAGGTAGATACGAATCGCCTTTAAAGCACATGAAAAGTGGCAAAACGTTGACAATGATGCCCTTGGCCAAAAAGGGCGTATGCGTTTTTTCCTGAATATATTCAGGAAAAAACGCATACGCCCTTTTTGGCCAACCAAGCAACCTGGAAAGGCAAATCAGCGCTACAGAGAAGTCTCGCTTCCCATCGGTCAAAAGGGCCATGCTGAAAAAAGTGTCAAAACCAGAAATGCAGGACAGGCCATGGAGAAATGGGAGCCTTGCTACACTGATGGGCGGGATGTAAATTGCCAACAGCCACTCTGGAGAAGTGCACGGTGTGTCCTGAAACATCTGAAAAACACAGCTTAGAGAGCATAGGGCACTTCCACTCATGGGGGTATAAATTGGGAAAATGAAAAATCAGCAAGACACAAGAACCCCAAAGTTGAGGGCTGCTCTGTTGACAAGGACCTCCACTTCATTCCACCTTAAATATCCCAGGAAAGAGAAAAATGGATAAAGAAGTTGTGGTCCTTATGTACAATGGAATATCACTCAGCCATGAAATCAATGTCATAATGTTAGTAGCAGCATGATGAGTGGATTTAGGTACGACGATTCTAAGTGAAATAAGTCACACAGAAAAGGGCACTTCTCATAAGGTATCACTGATAGAGGGAATGTAAAAACCGTTACACTTGAACTGAATTACAAAACAGAACAGAGTCACACATGCAGAAAACACACTATGGCTGCTTAACGGGAAAGGTGAGGTGGGGTGATACATAAAACAAGGGTATCAAATTAGCTCAGATACCGTTCCATAAACCCAATATGTAGTAGACAAGACCTACTCCTTGCTCAGAGAACTGGACTCAACACGCCCTATTCACCGCACAAGAATATATCTGACTAGTAATAATCTTAAAGCCTATGTATTGATATCTCTCTGTTAGTGTGTCAAGTGGGTGGAAAGCGGCATAAACACAGCCGTGAAAAGCAGCTAAACCCCATTATGAAAATAAATTACTTTGAAAAACCCATGAAACAACGACAGTGAAAGAGATAGAAATTCTTACACAATGAGTTCAGGGGCTGTGATGCAACCTGGATTGACCATATCTAGACCCACAGCTGGATGAGACATAAGGGTGGACACTCTTGGGGCTGAGAGGTTTGGTGAGGTTGGGTGAGCAAACGCAGACCCTTTAAAGTAATACTGCGTGGTACCCATCGCATGGGTCCCAAATCTCCAGCTTCAAGGGCATCTTCCTACATCGAAAACATGCATGAGAAACCCAGAAGATGGTACACCGTGTGATGGGGAAAGGTTTCTAAAACGCACCTCATTTCTCATCTCCTTGTGCCCGGGTTCGCCATTCCAGCCACTTTACTAGCAATCTCCCTACTTGGAGCATCAGCACCTTTAATCTCCTTTCTGTACAGGTTGCAATTTGTCCTGAGGATGAACGGGAAGACGGGGAACCAACGAGAGACTAGCTCTTGGTGTTGGGACAGGCACAGGTCACTCTATTTTCCCATCAGGAAGAATTAACCACAGGCTCAACCTGCCCCCCGGAACCAGAACAGGGCCTGAAGCCATCCTGCGCTTTTGCGGCCAGCTCCCAAAAAAGCGAGTTGTAAAATGGAGGTTCAGGGCACTGCAATTCACAAACCTGCAGAGTTATAAATGATAACTCTCGTCCACAAATATATTGAGGGAAGGCAAAGAAGAGGATTTGAAATCAAGGCAGAATTGCACGAAACAGATTTCAGGAGGTAGATACGAATCGCCTTTAAAGCACATGAAAAGCGGCAAAACGTTGACAATGATGCCCTTGGCCAAAAAGGGCGTATGCGTTTTTTCCTGAATATATTCAGGAAAAAACGCATACGCCCTTTTTGGCCAACCAAGCAACCTGGAAAGGCAAATCAGCACTACAGAGAAGTCTCGCTTCCCATCGGTCAAAAGGGCCATGCTGAAAAAAGTGTCAAAACCAGAAATGCAGGACAGGCCATGGAGAAATGGGAGCCTTGCTACACTGATGGGCGGGATGTAAATTGCCAACAGCCACTCTGGAGAAGTGCACGGTGTGTCCTGAAACATCTGAAAAACACAGCTTAGAGAGCATAGGGCACTTCCACTCATGGGGGTATAAATTGGGAAAATGAAAAATCAGCAAGACACAAGCACCCCAAAGTTGAGGGCTGCTCTGTTGACAAGGACCTCCACTTCATTCCACCTTAAATATCCCAGGAAAGAGAAAAATGGATAAAGAAGTTGTGGTCCTTATGTACAATGGAATATCACTCAGCCATGAAATCAATGTCATAATGTTAGTAGCAGCATGATGAGTGGATTTAGGTACGACGATTCTAAGTGAAATAAGTCACACAGAAAAGGACACTTCTCCTAAGGTATCACTGATAGAGGGAATGTAAAAACCGTTACACTTGAACTGAATTACAAAACAGAACAGAGTCACACATGCAGAAAACACACTATGGCTGCTTAACGGGAAAGGTGAGGTGGGGTGATACATAAAACAAGGGTATCAAATTAGCTCAGATACCGTTCCATAAACCCAATATGTAGTAGACAAGACCTACTCCTTGCTCAGAGAACTGGACTCAACACGCCCTATTCACCGCACAAGAATATATCTGACTAGTAATAATCTTAAAGCCTATGTATTGATATCTCTCTGTTAGTGTGTCAAGTGGGTGGAAAGCGGCATAAACACAGCCGTGAAAAGCAGCTAAACCCCATTATGAAAATAAATTACTTTGAAAAACCCATGAAACAACGACAGTGAAAGAGATAGAAATTCTTACACAATGAGTTCAGGGGCTGTGATGCAACCTGGATTGACCATATGTAGACCCACAGCAGGATGAGACATAAGGGTAGACACTCTTGGGGCTGAGAGGTTTGGTGAGGTTGGGTGAGCAAACGCAGACCCTTTAAAGTAATACTGCGTGGTACCCATCGCATGGGTCCCAAATCTCCAGCTTCAAGGGCATCTTCCTATATCGAAAACATGCATGAGAAACCCAGAAGATGGTACACCGTGTGATGGGGAAAGGTTTCTAAAACGCACCTCATTTCTCATCTCCTTGTGCCCGGGTTCGCCATTCCAGCCACTTTACTAGCAATCTCCCTACTTGGAGCATCAGCACCTTTAACCTCCTGTTCTGTACAGGTTGCAATTTGTCCTGAGGATGAACGGGAAGACGGGGAACCAACGAGAGACTAGCTCTTGGTGTTGGGACAGGCACAGGTCACTCTATTTTCCCATCAGGAAGAAGAATTAACCACAGGCTCAGCCTGCCCCCCGGAACCAGAACAGGGCCTGAAGCCATCCTGCGCTTTTGCGGCCAGCTCCCAAAAAAGCGAGTTGTAAAATGGAGGTTCAGGGCACTGCAATTCACAAACCTGCAGAGTTATAAATGATAACTCTCGTCCACAAATATATTGAGGGAAGGCAAAGAAGAGGATTTGAAATCAAGGCAGAATTGCACGAAACAGACTTCAGGAGGTAGATACGAATCGCCTTTAAAGCACATGAAAAGTGGCAAAACGTTGACAATGATGCCCTTGGCCAAAAAGGGCGTATGCGTTTTTTCCTGAATATATTCAGGAAAAAACGCATACGCCCTTTTTGGCCAACCAAGCAACCTGGAAAGGCAAATCAGCGCTACAGAGAAGTCTCGCTTTCCATCGGTCAAAAGGGCCATGCTGAAAAAAGTGTCAAAACCAGAAATGCAGGACAGGCCATGGAGAAATGGGAGCCTTGCTACACTGATGGGCGGGATGTAAATTGCCAACAGCCACTCTGGAGAAGTGCACGGTGTGTCCTGTAACATCTGAAAAACACAGCTTAGAGAGCATAGGGCACTTCCACTCATGGGGGTATAAATTGGGAAAATGAAAAATCAGCAAGACACAAGAACCCCAAAGTTGAGGGCTGCTCTGTTGACAAGGACCTCCACTTCATTCCACCTTAAATATCCCAGGAAAGAGAAAAATGGATAAAGAAGTTGTGGTCCTTATGTACAATGGAATATCACTCAGCCATGAAATCAATGTCATAATGTTAGTAGCAGCATGATGAGTGGATTTAGGTACGACGATTCTAAGTGAAATAAGTCACACAGAAAAGGGCACTTCTCATAAGGTATCACTGATAGAGGGAATGTAAAAACCGTTACACTTGAACTGAATTACAAAACAGAACAGAGTCACACATGCAGAAAACACACTATGGCTGCTTAACGGGAAAGGTGAGGTGGGGTGATACATAAAACAAGGGTATCAAATTAGCTCAGATACCGTTCCATAAACCCAATATGTAGTAGACAAGACCTACTCCTTGCTCAGAGAACTGGACTCAACACGCCCTATTCACCGCACAAGAATATATCTGACTAGTAATAATCTTAAAGCCTATGTATTGATATCTCTCTGTTAGTGTGTCAAGTGGGTGGAAAGCGGCATAAACACAGCCGTGAAAAGCAGCTAAACCCCATTATGAAAATAAATTACTTTGAAAAACCCATGAAACAACGACAGTGAAAGAGATAGAAATTCTTACACAATGAGTTCAGGGGCTGTGATGCAACCTGGATTGACCATATCTAGACCCACAGCTGGATGAGACATAAGGGTGGACACTCTTGGGGCTGAGAGGTTTGGTGAGGTTGGGTGAGCAAACGCAGACCCTTTAAAGTAATACTGCGTGGTACCCATCGCATGGGTCCCAAATCTCCAGCTTCAAGGGCATCTTCCTACATCGAAAACATGCATGAGAAACCCAGAAGATGGTACACCGTGTGATGGGGAAAGGTTTCTAAAACGCACCTCATTTCTCATCTCCTTGTGCCCGGGTTCGCCATTCCAGCCGCTTTACTAGCAATCTCCCTACTTGGAGCATCAGCACCTTTAACCTCCTGTTCCGTACAGGTTGCAATTTGTCCTGAGGATGAACGGGAAGACGGGGAACCAACGAGAGACTAGCTCTTGGTGTTGGGACAGGCACAGGTCACTCTATTTTCCCATCAGGAAGAAGAATTAACCACAGGCTCAGCCTGCCCCCCGGAACCAGAACAGGGCCTGAAGCCATCCTGCGCTTTTGCGGCCAGCTCCCAAAAAAGCGAGTTGTAAAATGGAGGTTCAGGGCACTGCAATTCACAAACCTGCAGAGTTATAAATGATAACTCTCGTCCACAAATATATTGAGGGAAGGCAAAGAAGAGGATTTGAAATCAAGGCAGAATTGCACGAAACAGACTTCAGGAGGTAGATACGAATCGCCTTTAAAGCACATGAAAAGTGGCAAAACGTTGACAATGATGCCCTTGGCCAAAAAGGGCGTATGCGTTTTTTCCTGAATATATTCAGGAAAAAACGCATACGCCCTTTTTGGCCAACCAAGCAACCTGGAAAGGCAAATCAGCGCTACAGAGAAGTCTCGCTTCCCATCGGTCAAAAGGGCCATGCTGAAAAAAGTGTCAAAACCAGAAATGCAGGACAGGCCATGGAGAAATGGGAGCCTTGCTACACTGATGGGCGGGATGTAAATTGCCAACAGCCACTCTGGAGAAGTGCACGGTGTGTCCTGAAACATCTGAAAAACACAGCTTAGAGAGCATAGGGCACTTCCACTCATGGGGGTATAAATTGGGAAAATGAAAAATCAGCAAGACACAAGAACCCCAAAGTTGAGGGCTGCTCTGTTGACAAGGACCTCCACTTCATTCCACCTTAAATATCCCAGGAAAGAGAAAAATGGATAAAGAAGTTGTGGTCCTTATGTACAATGGAATATCACTCAGCCATGAAATCAATGTCATAATGTTAGTAGCAGCATGATGAGTGGATTTAGGTACGACGATTCTAAGTGAAATAAGTCACACAGAAAAGGGCACTTCTCATAAGGTATCACTGATAGAGGGAATGTAAAAACCGTTACACTTGAACTGAATTACAAAACAGAACAGAGTCACACATGCAGAAAACACACTATGGCTGCTTAACGGGAAAGGTGAGGTGGGGTGATACATAAAACAAGGGTATCAAATTAGCTCAGATACCGTTCCATAAACCCAATATGTAGTAGACAAGACCTACTCCTTGCTCAGAGAACTGGACTCAACACGCCCTATTCACCGCACAAGAATATATCTGACTAGTAATAATCTTAAAGCCTATGTATTGATATCTCTCTGTTAGTGTGTCAAGTGGGTGGAAAGCGGCATAAACACAGCCGTGAAAAGCAGCTAAACCCCATTATGAAAATAAATTACTTTGAAAAACCCATGAAACAACGACAGTGAAAGAGATAGAAATTCTTACACAATGAGTTCAGGGGCTGTGATGCAACCTGGATTGACCATATCTAGACCCACAGCTGGATGAGACATAAGGGTGGACACTCTTGGGGCTGAGAGGTTTGGTGAGGTTGGGTGAGCAAACGCAGACCCTTTAAAGTAATACTGCGTGGTACCCATCGCATGGGTCCCAAATCTCCAGCTTCAAGGGCATCTTCCTACATCGAAAACATGCATGAGAAACCCAGAAGATGGTACACCGTGTGATGGGGAAAGGTTTCTAAAACGCACCTCATTTCTCATCTCCTTGTGCCCGGGTTCGCCATTCCAGCCGCTTTACTAGCAATCTCCCTACTTGGAGCATCAGCACCTTTAACCTCCTGTTCCGTACAGGTTGCAATTTGTCCTGAGGATGAACGGGAAGACGGGGAACCAACGAGAGACTAGCTCTTGGTGTTGGGACAGGCACAGGTCACTCTATTTTCCCATCAGGAAGAAGAATTAACCACAGGCTCAGCCTGCCCCCCGGAACCAGAACAGGGCCTGAAGCCATCCTGCGCTTTTGCGGCCAGCTCCCAAAAAAGCGAGTTGTAAAATGGAGGTTCAGGGCACTGCAATTCACAAACCTGCAGAGTTATAAATGATAACTCTCGTCCACAAATATATTGAGGGAAGGCAAAGAAGAGGATTTGAAATCAAGGCAGAATTGCACGAAACAGACTTCAGGAGGTAGATACGAATCGCCTTTAAAGCACATGAAAAGTGGCAAAACGTTGACAATGATGCCCTTGGCCAAAAAGGGCGTATGCGTTTTTTCCTGAATATATTCAGGAAAAAACGCATACGCCCTTTTTGGCCAACCAAGCAACCTGGAAAGGCAAATCAGCGCTACAGAGAAGTCTCGCTTCCCATCGGTCAAAAGGGCCATGCTGAAAAAAGTGTCAAAACCAGAAATGCAGGACAGGCCATGGAGAAATGGGAGCCTTGCTACACTGATGGGCGGGATGTAAATTGCCAACAGCCACTCTGGAGAAGTGCACGGTGTGTCCTGAAACATCTGAAAAACACAGCTTAGAGAGCATAGGGCACTTCCACTCATGGGGGTATAAATTGGGAAAATGAAAAATCAGCAAGACACAAGAACCCCAAAGTTGAGGGCTGCTCTGTTGACAAGGACCTCCACTTCATTCCACCTTAAATATCCCAGGAAAGAGAAAAATGGATAAAGAAGTTGTGGTCCTTATGTACAATGGAATATCACTCAGCCATGAAATCAATGTCATAATGTTAGTAGCAGCATGATGAGTGGATTTAGGTACGACGATTCTAAGTGAAATAAGTCACACAGAAAAGGGCACTTCTCATAAGGTATCACTGATAGAGGGAATGTAAAAACCGTTACACTTGAACTGAATTACAAAACAGAACAGAGTCACACATGCAGAAAACACACTATGGCTGCTTAACGGGAAAGGTGAGGTGGGGTGATACATAAAACAAGGGTATCAAATTAGCTCAGATACCGTTCCATAAACCCAATATGTAGTAGACAAGACCTACTCCTTGCTCAGAGAACTGGACTCAACACGCCCTATTCACCGCACAAGAATATATCTGACTAGTAATAATCTTAAAGCCTATGTATTGATATCTCTCTGTTAGTGTGTCAAGTGGGTGGAAAGCGGCATAAACACAGCCGTGAAAAGCAGCTAAACCCCATTATGAAAATAAATTACTTTGAAAAACCCATGAAACAACGACAGTGAAAGAGATAGAAATTCTTACACAATGAGTTCAGGGGCTGTGATGCAACCTGGATTGACCATATCTAGACCCACAGCTGGATGAGACATAAGGGTGGACACTCTTGGGGCTGAGAGGTTTGGTGAGGTTGGGTGAGCAAACGCAGACCCTTTAAAGTAATACTGCGTGGTACCCATCGCATGGGTCCCAAATCTCCAGCTTCAAGGGCATCTTCCTACATCGAAAACATGCATGAGAAACCCAGAAGATGGTACACCGTGTGATGGGGAAAGGTTTCTAAAACGCACCTCATTTCTCATCTCCTTGTGCCCGGGTTCGCCATTCCAGCCGCTTTACTAGCAATCTCCCTACTTGGAGCATCAGCACCTTTAACCTCCTGTTCCGTACAGGTTGCAATTTGTCCTGAGGATGAACGGGAAGACGGGGAACCAACGAGAGACTAGCTCTTGGTGTCGGGACAGGCACAGGTCACTGTATTTTCCCATCAGGAAGAAGAATTAACCACAGGCTCAGCCTGCCCCCCGGAACCAGAACAGGGCCTGAAGCCATCCTGCGCTTTTGCGGCCAGCTCCCAAAAAAGCGAGTTGTAAAATGGAGGTTCAGGGCACTGCAATTCACAAACCTGCAGAGTTATAAATGATAACTCTCGTCCACAAATATATTGAGGGAAGGCAAAGAAGAGGATTTGAAATCAAGGCAGAATTGCACGAAACAGATTTCAGGAGGTAGATACGAATCACCTTTAAAGCACATGAAAAGTGGCAAAACGTTGACAATGATGCCCTTGGCCAAAAAGGGCGTATGCGTTTTTTCCTGAATATATTCAGGAAAAAACGCATACGCCCTTTTTGGCCAACCAAGCAACCTGGAAAGGCAAATCAGCGCTACAGAGAAGTCTCGCTTCCCATCGGTCAAAAGGGCCATGCTGAAAAAAGTGTCAAAACCAGAAATGCAGGACAGGCCATGGAGAAATGGGAGCCTTGCTACACTGATGGGCGGGATGTAAATTGGCAACAGCCACTCTGGAGAAGTGCACGGTGTGTCCTGAAACATCTGAAAAACACAGCTTAGAGAGCATAGGGCACTTCCACTCATGGGGGTATAAATTGGGAAAATGAAAAATCAGCAAGACACAAGCACCCCAATGTTGAGGGCTGCTCTGTTGACAAGGACCTCCACTTCATTCCACCTTAAATATACCAGGAAAGAGAAAAATGGATAAAGAAGTTGTGGTCCTTATGTACAATGGAATATCACTCACCCATGAAATCAATGTCATAATGTTATTAGCAGCATGATGAGTGGATTTAGGTACGACGATTCTAAGTGAAATAAGTCACACAGAAAAGGACACTTCTCATAAGGTATCACTTATGGAGGGAATGTAAAAACCTTTACACTTGAACTGAATTACAAAACAGAACAGAGTCACACATGCAGAAAACACACTATGGCTGCTTAACGGGAAAGGTGAGGTGGGGTGATACATAAAACAAGGGTATCAAATTAGCTCAGATACCGTTCCATAAACCCAATATGTAATAGACAAGACCTACTCCTTGCTCAGAGAACTGGACTCAACACGCCCTATTCACAGCACAAGAATATATGTGACTAGTAATAATCTTAAAACCTATGTATTGATATCTCTCTGTTAGTGTGTCAAGTGGGTGTAAAGCGGCATAAACACAGCCGTGAAAAGCAGGTAAACCCCATTATGAAAATAAATTACTTTGAAAAACCCATGAAACAACGACAGTGAAAGAGATAGAAATTCTTACACAATGAGTTCAGGGGCTGTGATGCAACCTGGATTGACCATATCTAGACCCACAGCTGGATGAGACATAAGGGTGGACACTCTTGGGGCTGAGAGGTTTGGTGAGGTTGGGTGAGCAAACGCAGACCCTTTAAAGTAATACTGCGTGGTACCCATCGCATGGGTCCCAAATCTCCAGCTTCAAGGGCATCTTCCTACATCGAAAACATGCATGAGAAACCCAGAAGATGGTACACCGTGTGATGGGGAAAGGTTTCTAAAACGCACCTCATTTCTCATCTCCTTGTGCCCGGGTTCGCCATTCCAGCCGCTTTACTAGCAATCTCCTTACTTGGAGCATCAGCACCTTTAACCTCCTGTTCCGTACAGGTTGCAATTTGTCCTGAGGATGAACGGGAAGATGGGGAACCAACGAGAGACTAGCTCTTGGTGTCGGGACAGGCACAGGTCACTCTATTTTCCCATCAGGAAGAAGAATTAACCACAGGCTCAGCCTGCCTCCCGGAACCAGAACAGGGCCTGAAGCCATCCTGCGCTTTTGCGGCCAGCTCCCAAAAAAGCGAGTTGTAAAATGGAGGTTCAGGGCACTGCAATTCACAAACCTGCAGAGTTATAAATGATAACTCTCGTCCACAAATATATTGAGGGAAGGCAAAGAAGAGGATTTGAAATCAAGGCAGAATTGCACGAAACAGATTTCAGGAGGTAGATACGAATCGCCTTTAAAGCACATGAAAAGCGGCAAAACGTTGACAATGATGCCCTTGGCCAAAAAGGGCGTATGCGTTTTTTCCTGAATATATTCAGGAAAAAACGCATACGCCCTTTTTGGCCAACCAAGCAACCTGGAAAGGCAAATCAGCGCTACAGAGAAGTCTCGCTTCCCATCGGTCAAAAGGGCCATGCTGAAAAAAGTGTCAAAACCAGAAATGCAGGACAGGCCATGGAGAAATGGGAGCCTTGCTACACTGATGGGCGGGATGTAAATTGCCAACAGCCACTCTGGAGAAGTGTACGGTGTGTCCTGAAACATCTGTAAAACACAGCTTAGAGAGCATAGGGCACTTCCACTCATGGGGGTATAAATTGGGAAAATGAAAAATCAGCAAGACACAAGCACCCCAAAGTTGAGGGCTGCTCTGTTGACAAGGACCTCCACTTCATTCCACCTTAAATATCCCAGGAAAGAGAAAAATGGATAAAGAAGTTGTGGTCCTTATGTACAATGGAATATCACTCAGCCATGAAATCAATGTCATAATGTTAGTAGCAGCATGATGAGTGGATTTAGGTACGACGATTCTAAGTGAAATAAGTCACACAGAAAAGGACACTTCTCATAAGGTATCACTTATGGAGGGAATGTAAAAACCGTTACACTTGAACTGAATTACAAAACAGAACAGAGTCACACATGCAGAAAACACACTATGGCTGCTTAACGAGAAAGGTGAGGTGGGGTGATACATAAAACAAGGGTATCAAATTAGCTCAGATACCGTTCCATAAACCCAATATGTAGTAGACAAGACCTACTCCTTGCTCAGAGAACTGGACTCAACACGCCCTATTCACCGCACAAGAATATATCTGACTAGTAATAATCTTAAAGCCTATGTATTGATATCTCTCTGTTAGTGTGTCAAGTGGGTGGAAAGCGGCATAAACACAGCCGTGAAAAGCAGCTAAACCCCATTATGAAAATAAATTACTTTGAAAAACCCATGAAACAACGACAGTGAAAGAGATAGAAATTCTTACACAATGAGTTCAGGGGCTGTGATGCAACCTGGATTGACCATATCTAGACCCACAGCTGGATGAGACATAAGGGTGGACACTCTTGGGGCTGAGAGGTTTGGTGAGGTTGGGTGAGCAAACGCAGACCCTTTAAAGTAATACTGCGTGGTACCCATCGCATGGGTCCCAAATCTCCAGGTTCAAGGGCATCTTCCTACATCGAAAACATGCATGAGAAACCCAGAAGATGGTACACCGTGTGATGGGGAAAGGTTTCTAAAACGCACCTCATTTCTCATCTCCTTGTGCCCGGGTTCGCCATTCCAGCCACTTTACTAGCAATCTCCCTACTTGGAGCATCAGCACCTTTAACCTCCTGTTCCGTACAGGTTGCAATTTGTCCTGAGGATGAACGGGAAGACGGGGAACCAACGAGAGACTAGCTCTTGGTGTCGGGACAGGCACAGGTCACTCTATTTTCCCATCAGGAAGAAGAATTAACCACAGGCTCAGCCTGCCTCCCGGAACCAGAACAGGGCCTGAAGCCATCCTGCGCTTTTGCGGCCAGCTCCCAAAAAAGCGAGTTGTAAAATGGAGGTTCAGGGCACTGCAATTCACAAACCTGCAGAGTTATAAATGATAACTCTCGTCCACAAATATATTGAGGGAAGGCAAAGAAGAGGATTTGAAATCAAGGCAGAATTGCACGAAACAGATTTCAGGAGGTAGATACGAATCGCCTTTAAAGCACATGAAAAGCGGCAAAACGTTGACAATGATGCCCTAGGCCAAAAAGAGCGTATGCGTTTTTTCCTGAATATATTCAGGAAAAACGCATACGGCCTTTTTGGCCAACCAAGCAACCTGGAAAGGCAAATCAGCGCTACAGACAAGTCTCGCTTCCCATCGGTCAAAAGGGCCATGCTGAAAAAAGTGTCAAAACCAGAAATGCAGGACAGGCCATGGAGAAATGGGAGCCTTGCTACACTGATGGGCGGGATGTAAATTGCCAACAGCCACTCTGAAGAAGTGTACGGTGTGTCCTGAAACATCTGAAAAACACAGCTTAGAGAGCATAGGGCACTTCCACTCATGGGGGTATAAATTGGGAAAATGAAAAATCAGCAAGACACAAGCACCCCAAAGTTGAGGGCTGCTCTGTTGACAAGGACCTCCACTTCATTCCACCTTAAATATCCCAGGAAAGAGAAAAATGGATAAAGAAGTTGTGGTCCTTATGTACAATGGAATATCACTCAGCCATGAAATCAATGTCATAATGTTAGTAGCAGCATGATGAGTGGATTTAGGTACGACGATTCTAAGTGAAATAAGTCACACAGAAAAGGACACTTCTCATAAGGTATCACTTATGGAGGGAATGTAAAAACCGTTACACTTGAACTGAATTACAAAACAGAACAGAGTCACACATGCAGAAAACACACTATGGCTGCTTAACGGGAAAGGTGAGGTGGGGTGATACATAAAACAAGGGTATCAAATTAGCTCAGATACCGTTCCATAAACCCAATATGTAATAGACAAGACCTACTCCTTGCTCAGAGAACTGGACTCAACACGCCCTATTCACAGCACAAGAATATATCTGACTAGTAATAATCTTAAAACCTATGTATTGATATCTCTCTGTTAGTGTGTCAAGTGGGTGGAAAGCGGCATAAACACAGCCGTGAAAAGCAGCTAAACCCCATTATGAAAATAAATTACTTTGAAAAACCCATGAAACAACGACAGTGAAAGAGATAGAAATTCTTACACAATGAGTTCAGGGGCTGTGATGCAACCTGGATTGACCATATCTAGACCCACAGCTGGATGAGACATAAGGGTGGACACTCTTGGGGCTGAGAGGTTTGGTGAGGTTGGGTGAGCAAACGCAGACCCTTTAAAGTAATACTGCGTGGTACCCATCGCATGGGTCCCAAATCTCCAGCTTCAAGGACATCTTCCTACATCGAAAACATGCATGAGAAACCCAGAAGATGGTACACCGTGTGATGGGGAAAGGTTTCCAAAACGCACCTCATTTCTCATCTCCTTGTGCCCGGGTTCGCCATTCCAGCCACTTTACTAGCAATCTCCCTACTTGGAGCATCAGCACCTTTAACCTCCTGTTCCGTACAGGTTGCAATTTGTCCTGAGGATGAACGGGAAGACGGGGAACCAACGAGAGACTAGCTCTTGGTGTCGGGACAGGCACAGGTCACTGTATTTTCCCATCAGGAAGAAGAATTAACCACAGGCTCAGCCTGCCCCCCGGAACCAGAACAGGGCCTGAAGCCATCCTGCGCTTTTGCGGCCAGCTCCCAAAAAAGCGAGTTGTAAAATGGAGGTTCAGGGCACTGCAATTCACAAACCTGCAGAGTTATAAATGATAACTCTCGTCCACAAATATACTGAGGGAAGGCAAAGAAGAGGATTTGAAATCAAGGCAGAATTGCACGAAACAGATTTCAGGAGGTAGATACGAATCGCCTTTAAAGCACATGAAAAGCGGCAAAACGTTGACAATGATGCCCTTGGCCAAAAAGGGCGTATGCGTTTTTTCCTGAATATATTCAGGAAAAAACGCATACGCCCTTTTTGGCCAACCAAGCAACCTGGAAAGGCAAATCAGCGCTACAGAGAAGTCTCGCTTCCCATCGGTCAAAAGGGCCATGCTGAAAAAAGTGTCAAAACCAGAAATGCAGGACAGGCCATGGAGAAATGGGAGCCTTGCTACACTGATGGGCGGGATGTAAATTGCCAACAGCCACTCTGGAGAAGTGTACGGTGTGTCCTGAAACATCTGAAAAACACAGCTTAGAGAGCATAGGGCACTTCCACTCATGGGGGTATAAATTGGGAAAATGAAAAATCAGCAAGACACAAGCACCCCAAAGTTGAGGGCTGCTCTGTTGACAAGGACCTCCACTTCATTCCACCTTAAATATCCCAGGAAAGAGAAAAATGGATAAAGAAGTTGTGGTCCTTATGTACAATGGAATATCACTCAGCCATGAAATCAATGTCATAATGTTAGTAGCAGCATGATGAGTGGATTTAGGTACGACGATTCTAAGTGAAATAAGTCACACAGAAAAGGACACTTCTCCTAAGGTATCACTGATAGAGGGAATGTAAAAACCGTTACACTTGAACTGAATTACAAAACAGAACAGAGTCACACATGCAGAAAACACACTATGGCTGCTTAACGGGAAAGGTGAGGTGGGGTGATACATAAAACAAGGGTATCAAATTAGCTCAGATACCGTTCCATAAACCCAATATGTAGTAGACAAGACCTACTCCTTGCTCAGAGAACTGGACTCAACACGCCCTATTCACCGCACAAGAATATATCTGACTAGTAATAATCTTAAAGCCTATGTATTGATATCTCTCTGTTAGTGTGTCAAGTGGGTGGAAAGCGGCATAAACACAGCCGTGAAAAGCAGCTAAACCCCATTATGAAAATAAATTACTTTGAAAAACCCATGAAACAACGACAGTGAAAGAGATAGAAATTCTTACACAATGAGTTCAGGGGCTGTGATGCAACCTGGATTGACCATATCTAGACCCACAGCTGGATGAGACATAAGGGTGGACACTCTTGGGGCTGAGAGGTTTGGTGAGGTTGGGTGAGCAAACGGAGACCCTTTAAAGTAATACTGCGTGGTACCCATCGCATGGGTCCCAAATCTCCAGCTTCAAGGGCATCTTCCTACATCGAAAACATGCATGAGAAACCCAGAAGATGGTACACCGTGTGATGGGGAAAGGTTTCTAAAACGCACCTCATTTCTCATCTCCTTGTGCCCGGGTTCGCCATTCCAGCCACTTTACTAGCAATCTCCCTACTTGGAGCATCAGCACCTTTAACCTCCTGTTCCGTACAGGTTGCAATTTGTCCTGAGGATGAACAGGAAGACGGGGAACCAACGAGAGACTAGCTCTTGGTGTCGGGACAGGCACAGGTCACTCTATTTTCCCATCAGGAAGAAGAATTAACCACAGGCTCAGCCTGCCCCCCGGAACCAGAACAGGGCCTGAAGCCATCCTGCGCTTTTGCGGCCAGCTCCCAAAAAAGCGAGTTGTAAAATGGAGGTTCAGGGCACTGCAATTCACAAACCTGCAGAGTTATAAATGATAACTCTCGTCCACAAATATATTGAGGGAAGGCAAAGAAGAGGATTTGAAATCAAGGCAGAATTGCACGAAACAGATTTCAGGAGGTAGATACGAATCGCCTTTAAAGCACATGAAAAGCGGCAAAACGTTGACAATGATGCCCTTGGCCAAAAAGGGCGTATGCGTTTTTTCCTGAATATATTCAGGAAAAAACGCATACGCCGTTTTTGGCCAACCAAGCAACCTGGAAAGGCAAATTAGCGCTACAGAGAAGTCTCGCTTCCCATCGCTCAAAAGGGCCATGCTGAAAAAAGTGTCAAAACCAGAAATGCAGGACAGGCCATGGAGAAATGGGAGCCTTGCTACACTGATGGGCGGGATGTAAAATGCCAACAGCCACTCTGGAGAAGTGCACGGTGTTTCCTGAAACATCTGAAAAACACAGCTTAGAGAGCATAGGGCACTTCCACTCATGGGGGTATAAATTGGGAAAATTAAAAATCAGCAAGACACAAGCACCCCAAAGTTGAGGGCTGCTCTGTTGACAAGGACCTCCACTTCATTCCACCTTAAATATCCCAGGAAAGAGAAAAATGGATAAAGAAGTTGTGGTCCTTATGTACAATGGAATATCACTCAGCCATGAAATCAATGTCATAATGTTAGTAGCAGCATGATGAGTGGATTTAGGTACGACGATTCTAAGTGAAATAAGTCACACAGAAAAGGACACTTCTCATAAGGTATCACTTATGGAGGGAATGTAAAAACCGTTACACTTGAACTGAATTACAAAACAGAACAGAGTCACACATGCAGAAAACACACTATGGCTGCTTAACGGGAAAGGTGAGGTGGGGTGATACATAAAACAAGGGTATCAAATTAGCTCAGATACCGTTCCATAAACCCAATATGTAGTAGACAAGACCTACTCCTTGCTCAGAGAACTGGACTCAACACGCCCTATTCACCGCACAAGAATATATCTGACTAGTAATAATCTTAAAGCCTATGTATTGATATCTCTCTGTTAGTGTGTCAAGTGGGTGGAAAGCGGCATAAACACAGCCGTGAAAAGCAGCTAAACCCCATTATGAAAATAAATTACTTTGAAAAACCCATGAAACAACGACAGTGAAAGAGATAGAAATTCTTACACAATGAGTTCAGGGGCTGTGATGCAACCTGGATTGACCATATCTAGACCCACAGCTGGATGAGACATAAGGGTGGACACTCTTGGGGCTGAGAGGTTTGGTGAGGTTGGGTGAGCAAACGCAGACCCTTTAAAGTAATACTGCGTGGTACCCATCGCATGGGTCCCAAATCTCCAGCTTCAAGGGCATCTTCCTACATCGAAAACATGCATGAGAAACCCAGAAGATGGTACACCGTGTGATGGGGAAAGGTTTCTAAAACGCACCTCATTTCTCATCTCCTTGTGCCCGGGTTCGCCATTCCAGCCACTTTACTAGCAATCTCCCTACTTGGAGCATCAGCACCTTTAACCTCCTTTCTGTACAGGTTGCAATTTGTCCTGAGGATGAACGGGAAGACGGGGAACCAACGAGAGACTAGCTCTTGGTGTTGGGACAGGCACAGGTCACTCTATTTTCCCATCAGGAAGAATTAACCACAGGCTCAACCTGCCCCCCGGAACCAGAACAGGGCCTGAAGCCATCCTGCGCTTTTGCGGCCAGCTCCCAAAAAAGCGAGTTGTAAAATGGAGGTTCAGGGCACTGCAATTCACAAACCTGCAGAGTTATAAATGATAACTCTCGTCCACAAATATATTGAGGGAAGGCAAAGAAGAGGATTTGAAATCAAGGCAGAATTGCACGAAACAGATTTCAGGAGGTAGATACGAATCGCCTTTAAAGCACATGAAAAGTGGCAAAACGTTGACAATGATGCCCTTGGCCAAAAAGGGCATATGCGTTTTTTCCAGAATATATTCAGGAAAAAACGCATACGCCCTTTTTGGCTAACCAAGCAACCTGGAAAGGCAAATCAGCGCTACAGAGAAGTCTCGCTTCCCATCGGTCAAAAGGGCCATGCTGAAAAAAGTGTCAAAACCAGAAATGCAGGACAGGCCATGGAGAAATGGGAGCCTTGCTACACTGATGGGCGGGATGTAAATTGGCAACAGCCACTCTGGAGAAGTGCACGGTGTGTCCTGAAACATCTGAAAAACACAGCTTAGAGAGCATAGGGCACTTCCACTCATGGGGGTATAAATTGGGAAAATGAAAAATCAGCAAGACACAAGCACCCCAATGTTGAGGGCTGCTCTGTTGACAAGGACCTCCACTTCATTCCACCTTAAATATCCCAGGAAAGAGAAAAATGGATAAAGAAGTTGTGGTCCTTATGTACAATGGAATATCACTCAGCCATGAAATCAATGTCATAATGTTAGTAGCAGCATGATGAGTGGATTTAGGTACGACGATTCTAAGTGAAATAAGTCACACAGAAAAGGACACTTCTCATAAGGTATCACTTATGGAGGGAATGTAAAAACCGTTACACTTGAACTGAATTACAAAACAGAACAGAGTCACACATGCAGAAAACACACTATGGCTGCTTAACGGGAAAGGTGAGGTGGGGTGATACATAAAACAAGGGTATCAAATTAGCTCAGATACCGTTCCATAAACCCAATATGTAATAGACAAGACCTACTCCTTGCTCAGAGAACTGGACTCAACACGCCCTATTCACAGCACAAGAATATATGTGACTAGTAATAATCTTAAAACCTATGTATTGATATCTCTCTGTTAGTGTGTCAAGTGGGTGTAAAGCGGCATAAACACAGCCGTGAAAAGCAGGTAAACCCCATTATGAAAATAAATTACTTTGAAAAACCCATGAAACAACGACAGTGAAAGAGATAGAAATTCTTACACAATGAGTTCAGGGGCTGTGATGCAACCTGGATTGACCATATCTAGACCCACAGCTGGATGAGACATAAGGGTGGACACTCTTGGGGCTGAGAGGTTTGGTGAGGTTGGGTGAGCAAACGCAGACCCTTTAAAGTAATACTGCGTGGTACCCATCGCATGGGTCCCAAATCTCCAGCTTCAAGGGCATCTTCCTACATCGAAAACATGCATGAGAAACCCAGAAGATGGTACACCGTGTGATGGGGAAAGGTTTCTAAAACGCACCTCATTTCTCATCTCCTTGTGCCCGGGTTCGCCATTCCAGCCGCTTTACTAGCAATCTCCTTACTTGGAGCATCAGCACCTTTAACCTCCTGTTCCGTACAGGTTGCAATTTGTCCTGAGGATGAACGGGAAGACGGGGAACCAACGAGAGACTAGCTCTTGGTGTCGGGACAGGCACAGGTCACTCTATTTTCCCATCAGGAAGAAGAATTAACCACAGGCTCAGCCTGCCTCCCGGAACCAGAACAGGGCCTGAAGCCATCCTGCGCTTTTGCGGCCAGCTCCCAAAAAAGCGAGTTGTAAAATGGAGGTTCAGGGCACTGCAATTCACAAACCTGCAGAGTTATAAATGATAACTCTCGTCCACAAATATATTGAGGGAAGGCAAAGAAGAGGATTTGAAATCAAGGCAGAATTGCACGAAACAGATTTCAGGAGGTAGATACGAATCGCCTTTAAAGCACATGAAAAGCGGCAAAACGTTGACAATGATGCCCTTGGCCAAAAAGGGCGTATGCGTTTTTTCCTGAATATATTCAGGAAAAAACGCATACGCCCTTTTTGGCCAACCAAGCAACCTGGAAAGGCAAATCAGCGCTACAGAGAAGTCTCGCTTCCCATCGGTCAAAAGGGCCATGCTGAAAAAAGTGTCAAAACCAGAAATGCAGGACAGGCCATGGAGAAATGGGAGCCTTGCTACACTGATGGGCGGGATGTAAATTGCCAACAGCCACTCTGGAGAAGTGTACGGTGTGTCCTGAAACATCTGTAAAACACAGCTTAGAGAGCATAGGGCACTTCCACTCATGGGGGTATAAATTGGGAAAATGAAAAATCAGCAAGACACAAGCACCCCAAAGTTGAGGGCTGCTCTGTTGACAAGGACCTCCACTTCATTCCACCTTAAATATCCCAGGAAAGAGAAAAATGGATAAAGAAGTTGTGGTCCTTATGTACAATGGAATATCACTCAGCCATGAAATCAATGTCATAATGTTAGTAGCAGCATGATGAGTGGATTTAGGTACGACGATTCTAAGTGAAATAAGTCACACAGAAAAGGACACTTCTCATAAGGTATCACTTATGGAGGGAATGTAAAAACCGTTACACTTGAACTGAATTACAAAACAGAACAGAGTCACACATGCAGAAAACACACTATGGCTGCTTAACGAGAAAGGTGAGGTGGGGTGATACATAAAACAAGGGTATCAAATTAGCTCAGATACCGTTCCATAAACCCAATATGTAGTAGACAAGACCTACTCCTTGCTCAGAGAACTGGACTCAACACGCCCTATTCACCGCACAAGAATATATCTGACTAGTAATAATCTTAAAGCCTATGTATTGATATCTCTCTGTTAGTGTGTCAAGTGGGTGGAAAGCGGCATAAACACAGCCGTGAAAAGCAGCTAAACCCCATTATGAAAATAAATTACTTTGAAAAACCCATGAAACAACGACAGTGAAAGAGATAGAAATTCTTACACAATGAGTTCAGGGGCTGTGATGCAACCTGGATTGACCATATCTAGACCCACAGCTGGATGAGACATAAGGGTGGACACTCTTGGGGCTGAGAGGTTTGGTGAGGTTGGGTGAGCAAACGCAGACCCTTTAAAGTAATACTGCGTGGTACCCATCGCATGGGTCCCAAATCTCCAGCTTCAAGGGCATCTTCCTACATCGAAAACATGCATGAGAAACCCAGAAGATGGTACACCGTGTGATGGGGAAAGGTTTCTAAAACGCACCTCATTTCTCATCTCCTTGTGCCCGGGTTCGCCATTCCAGCCGCTTTACTAGCAATCTCCCTACTTGGAGCATCAGCACCTTTAACCTCCTGTTCCGTACAGGTTGCAATTTGTCCTGAGGATGAACGGGAAGACGGGGAACCAACGAGAGACTAGCTCTTGGTGTCGGGACAGGCACAGGTCACTCTATTTTCCCATCAGGAAGAAGAATTAACCACAGGCTCAGCCTGCCCCCCGGAACCAGAACAGGGCCTGAAGCCATCCTGCGCTTTTGCGGCCAGCTCCCAAAAAAGCGAGTTGTAAAATGGAGGTTCAGGGCACTGCAATTCACAAACCTGCAGAGTTATAAATGATAACTCTCGTCCACAAATATATTGAGGGAAGGCAAAGAAGAGGATTTGAAATCAAGGCAGAATTGCACGAAACAGATTTCAGGAGGTAGATACGAATCGCCTTTAAAGCACATGAAAAGCGGCAAAACGTTGACAATGATGCCCTTGGCCAAAAAGGGCGTATGCGTTTTTTCCTGAATATATTCAGGAAAAAACGCATACGCCCTTTTGGCCAACCAAGCAACCTGGAAAGGCAAATCAGCACTACAGAGAAGTCTCGCTTCCCATCGGTCAAAAGGGCCATGCTGAAAAAAGTGTCAAAACCAGAAATGCAGGACAGGCCATGGAGACATGGGAGCCTTGCTACACTGATGGGCGGGATGTAAATTGCCAACAGCCACTCTGGAGAAGTGTACGGTGTGTCCTGAAACATCTGAAAAACACAGCTTAGAGAGCATAGGGCACTTCCACTCATGGGGGTATAAATTGGGAAAATGAAAAATCAGCAAGACACAAGCACCCCAAAGTTGAGGGCTGCTCTGTTGACAAGGACCTCCACTTCATTCCACCTTAAATATCCCAGGAAAGAGAAAAATGGATAAAGAAGTTGTGGTCCTTATGTACAATGGAATATCACTCAGCCATGAAATCAATGTCATAATGTTAGTAGCAGCATGATGAGTGGATTTAGGTACGACGATTCTAAGTGAAATAAGTCACACAGAAAAGGACACTTCTCCTAAGGTATCACTGATAGAGGGAATGTAAAAACCGTTACACTTGAACTGAATTACAAAACAGAACAGAGTCACACATGCAGAAAACACACTATGGCTGCTTAACGGGAAAGGTGAGGTGGGGTGATACATAAAACAAGGGTATCAAATTAGCTCAGATACCGTTCCATAAACCCAATATGTAGTAGACAAGACCTACTCCTTGCTCAGAGAACTGGACTCAACACGCCCTATTCACCGCACAAGAATATATCTGACTAGTAATAATCTTAAAGCCTATGTATTGATATCTCTCTGTTAGTGTGTCAAGTGGGTGGAAAGCGGCATAAACACAGCCGTGAAAAGCAGCTAAACCCCATTATGAAAATAAATTACTTTGAAAAACCCATGAAACAACGACAGTGAAAGAGATAGAAATTCTTACACAATGAGTTCAGGGGCTGTGATGCAACCTGGATTGACCATATCTAGACCCACAGCTGGATGAGACATAAGGGTGGACACTCTTGGGGCTGAGAGGTTTGGTGAGGTTGGGTGAGCAAACGCAGACCCTTTAAAGTAATACTGCGTGGTACCCATCGCATGGGTCCCAAATCTCCAGCTTCAAGGGCATCTTCCTACATCGAAAACATGCATGAGAAACCCAGAAGATGGTACACCGTGTGATGGGGAAAGGTTTCTAAAACGCACCTCATTTCTCATCTCCTTGTGCCCGGGTTCGCCATTCCACCTGCTTTACTAGCAATCTCCCTACTTGGAGCATCAGCACCTTTAACCTCCTGTTCCGTACAGGTTGCAATTTGTCCTGAGGATGAACGGGAAGACGGGGAACCAACGAGAGACTAGCTCTTGGTCTTGGGACAGGCACAGGTCACTCTATTTTCCCATCAGGAAGAAGAATTAACCACAGGCTCAGCCTGCCCCCCGGAACCAGAACAGGGCCTGAAGCCATCCTGCGCTTTTGCGGCCAGCTCCCAAAAAAGCGAGTTGTAAAATGGAGGTTCAGGGCACTGCAATTCACAAACCTGCAGAGTTATAAATGATAACTCTCGCCCACAAATATATTGAGGGAAGGCAAAGAAGAGGATTTGAAATCAAGGCAGAATTGCACGAAACAGATTTCAGGAGGTAGATACGAATCGCCTTTAAAGCACATGAAAAGTGGCAAAACGTTGACAATGATGCCCTTGGCCAAAAAGGGCGTATGCGTTTTTTCCTGAATATATTCAGGAAAAAACGCATACGCCCTTTTTGGCCAACCAAGCAACCTGGAAAGGCAAATCAGCGCTACAGAGAAGTCTCGCTTCCCATCGGTCAAAAGGGCCATGCTGAAAAAAGTGTCAAAACCAGAAATGCAGGACAGGCCATGGAGAAATGGGAGCCTTGCTACACTGATGGGCGGGATGTAAATTGGCAACAGCCACTCTGGAGAAGTGCACGGTGTGTCCTGAAACATCTGAAAAACACAGCTTAGAGAGCATAGGGCACTTCCACTCATGGGGGTATAAATTGGGAAAATGAAAAATCAGCAAGACACAAGCACCCCAATGTTGAGGGCTGCTCTGTTGACAAGGACCTCCACTTCATTCCACCTTAAATATACCAGGAAAGAGAAAAATGGATAAAGAAGTTGTGGTCCTTATGTACAATGGAATATCACTCAGCCATGAAATCAATGTCATAATGTTATTAGCAGCATGATGAGTGGATTTAGGTACGACGATTCTAAGTGAAATAAGTCACACAGAAAAGGACACTTCTCATAAGGTATCACTGATAGAGGGAATGTAAAAACCGTTACACTTGAACTGAATTACAAAACAGAACAGAGTCACACATGCAGAAAACACACTATGGCTGCTTAACGGGAAAGGTGAGGTGGGGTGATACATAAAACAAGGGTATCAAATTAGCTCAGATAACGTTCCATAAACCCAATATGTAATAGACAAGACCTACTCCTTGCTCAGAGAACTGGACTCAACACGCCCTATTCACAGCACAAGAATATATGTGACTAGTAATAATCTTAAAACCTATGTATTGATATCTCTCTGTTAATGTGTCAAGTGGGTGGAAAGCGGCATAAACACAGCCGTGAAAAGCAGCTAAACCCCATTATGAAAATAAATTACTTTGAAAAACCCATGAAACAACGACAGTGAAAGAGATAGAAATTCTTACACAATGAGTTCAGGGGCTGTGATGCAACCTGGATTGACCATATCTAGACCCACAGCTGGATGAGACATAAGGGTGGACACTCTTGGGGCTGAGAGGTTTGGTGAGGTTGGGTGAGCAAACGCAGACCCTTTAAAGTAATACTGCGTGGTACCCATCGCATGGGTCCCAAATCTCCAGGTTCAAGGGCATCTTCCTACATCGAACACATGCATGAGAAACCCAGAAGATGGTACACCGTGTGATGGGGAAAGGTTTCTAAAACGCACCTCATTTCTCATCTCCTTGTGCCCACGTTCGCCATTCCAGCCGCTTTACTAGCAATCTCCCTACTTGGAGCATCAGCACCTTTAACCTCCTGTTCCGTACAGGTTGCAATTTGTCCTGAGGATGAACGGGAAGACGGGGAACCAACGAGAGACTAGCTCTTGGTGTCGGGACAGGCACAGGTCACTCTATTTTCCCATCAGGAAGAAGAATTAACCACAGGCTCAGCCTGCCCCCCGGAACCAGAACAGGGCCTGAAGCCATCCTGCGCTTTTGCGGCCAGTTCCCAAAAAAGTGAGTTGTAAAATGGAGGTTCAGGGCACTGCAATTCACAAACCTGCAGAGTTATAAATGATAACTCTCGTCCACAAATATATTGAGGGAAGGCAAAGAAGAGGATTTGAAATCAAGGCAGAATTGCACGAAACAGATTTCAGGAGGTAGATACGAATCGCCTTTAAAGCACATGAAAAGCGGCAAAACGTTGACAATGATGCCCTTGGCCAAAAAGGGCGTATGCGTTTTTTCCTGAATATATTCAGGAAAAAACGCATACGCCCTTTTTGGCCAACCAAGCAACCTGGAAAGGCAAATCAGCGCTACAGAGAAGTCTCGCTTCCCATCGGTCAAAAGGGCCATGCTGAAAAAAGTGTCAAAACCAGAAATGCAGGACAGGCCATGGAGAAATGGGAGCCTTGCTACACTGATGGGCGGGATGTAAATTGGCAACAGCCACTCTGGAGAAGTGCACGGTGTGTCCTGAAACATCTGAAAAACACAGCTTAGAGAGCATAGGGCACTTCCACTCATGGGGGTATAAATTGGGAAAATGAAAAATCAGCAAGACACAAGCACCCCAATGTTGAGGGCTGCTCTGTTGACAAGGACCTCCACTTCATTCCACCTTAAATATCCCAGGAAAGAGAAAAATGGATAAAGAAGTTGTGGTCCTTATGTACAATGGAATATCACTCAGCCATGAAATCAATGTCATAAGGTTAGTAGCAGCATGATGAGTGGATTTAGGTACGACGATTCTAAGTGAAATAAGTCACACAGAAAAGGACACTTCTCATAAGGTATCACTGATAGAGGGAATGTAAAAACCGTTACACTTGAACTGAATTACAAAACAGAACAGAGTCACACATGCAGAAAACACACTATGGCTGCTTAACGGGAAAGGTGAGGTGGGGTGATACATAAAACAAGGGTATCAAATTAGCTCAGATACCGTTCCATAAACCCAATATGTAATAGACAAGACCTACTCCTTGCTCAGAGAACTGGACTCAACACGCCCTATTCACCGCACAAGAATATATCTGACTAGTAATAATCTTAAAGCCTATGTATTGATATCTCTCTGTTAGTGTGTCAAGTGGGTGGAAAGCGGCATAAACACAGCCGTGAAAAGCAGCTAAACCCCATTATGAAAATAAATTACTTTGAAAAACCCATGAAACAACGACACTGAAAGAGATAGAAATTCTTACACAATGAGTTCAGGGGCTGTGATGCAACCTGGATTGACCATATCTAGACCCACAGCTGGATGAGACATAAGGGTGGACACTCTTGGGGCTGAGAGGTTTGGTGAGGTTGGGTGAGCAAACGCAGACCCTTTAAAGTAATACTGCATGGTACCCATCGCATGGGTCCCAAATCTCCAGGTTCAAGGGCATCTTCCTACATCGAAAACATGCATGAGAAACCCAGAAGATGGTACACCGTGTGATGGGGAAAGGTTTCTAAAACGCACCTCATTTCTCATCTCCTTGTGCCCGGGTTCGCCATTCCAGCCGCTTTACTAGCAATCTCCCTACTTGGAGCATCAGCACCTTTAACCTCCTGTTCCGTACAGGTTGCAATTTGTCCTGAGGATGAACGGGAAGACGGGGAACCAACGAGAGACTAGCTCTTGGTGTCGGGACAGGCACAGGTCACTCTATTTTCCCATCAGGAAGAAGAATTAACCACAGGCTCAGCCTGCCCCCCGGAACCAGAACAGGGCCTGAAGCCATCCTGCGCTTTTGCGGCCAGTTCCCAAAAAAGTGAGTTGTAAAATGGAGGTTCAGGGCACTGCAATTCACAAACCTGCAGAGTTATAAATGATAACTCTCGTCCACAAATATATTGAGGGAAGGCAAAGAAGAGGATTTGAAATCAAGGCAGAATTGCACGAAACAGATTTCAGGAGGTAGATACGAATCGCCTTTAAAGCACATGAAAAGCGGCAAAACGTTGACAATGATGCCCTTGGCCAAAAAGGGCGTATGCGTTTTTTCCTGAATATATTCAGGAAAAAACGCATACGCCCTTTTTGGCCAACCAAGCAACCTGGAAAGGCAAATCAGCGCTACAGAGAAGTCTCGCTTCCCATCGGTCAAAAGGGCCATGCTGAAAAAAGTGTCAAAACCAGAAATGCAGGACAGGCCATGGAGAAATGGGAGCCTTGCTACACTGATGGGCGGGATGTAAATTGGCAACAGCCACTCTGGAGAAGTGCACGGTGTGTCCTGAAACATCTGAAAAACACAGCTTAGAGAGCATAGGGCACTTCCACTCATGGGGGTATAAATTGGGAAAATGAAAAATCAGCAAGACACAAGCACCCCAATGTTGAGGGCTGCTCTGTTGACAAGGACCTCCACTTCATTCCACCTTAAATATCCCAGGAAAGAGAAAAATGGATAAAGAAGTTGTGGTCCTTATGTACAATGGAATATCACTCAGCCATGAAATCAATGTCATAAGGTTAGTAGCAGCATGATGAGTGGATTTAGGTACGACGATTCTAAGTGAAATAAGTCACACAGAAAAGGACACTTCTCATAAGGTATCACTGATAGAGGGAATGTAAAAACCGTTACACTTGAACTGAATTACAAAACAGAACAGAGTCACACATGCAGAAAACACACTATGGCTGCTTAACGGGAAAGGTGAGGTGGGGTGATACATAAAACAAGGGTATCAAATTAGCTCAGATACCGTTCCATAAACCCAATATGTAATAGACAAGACCTACTCCTTGCTCAGAGAACTGGACTCAACACGCCCTATTCACCGCACAAGAATATATCTGACTAGTAATAATCTTAAAGCCTATGTATTGATATCTCTCTGTTAGTGTGTCAAGTGGGTGGAAAGCGGCATAAACACAGCCGTGAAAAGCAGCTAAACCCCATTATGAAAATAAATTACTTTGAAAAACCCATGAAACAACGACACTGAAAGAGATAGAAATTCTTACACAATGAGTTCAGGGGCTGTGATGCAACCTGGATTGACCATATCTAGACCCACAGCTGGATGAGACATAAGGGTGGACACTCTTGGGGCTGAGAGGTTTGGTGAGGTTGGGTGAGCAAACGCAGACCCTTTAAAGTAATACTGCATGGTACCCATCGCATGGGTCCCAAATCTCCAGGTTCAAGGGCATCTTCCTACATCGAAAACATGCATGAGAAACCCAGAAGATGGTACACCGTGTGATGGGGAAAGGTTTCTAAAACGCACCTCATTTCTCATCTCCTTGTGCCCGGGTTCGCCATTCCAGCCGCTTTACTAGCAATCTCCCTACTTGGAGCATCAGCACCTTTAACCTCCTGTTCCGTACAGGTTGCAATTTGTCCTGAGGATGAACGGGAAGACGGGGAACCAACGAGAGACTAGCTCTTGGTGTCGGGACAGGCACAGGTCACTCTATTTTCCCATCAGGAAGAAGAATTAATCACAGGCTCAGCCTGCCCCCCGGAACCAGAACAGGGCCTGAAGCCATCCTGCGCTTTTGCGGCCAGCTCCCAAAAAAGCGAGTTGTAAAATGGAGGTTCAGGGCACTGCAATTCACAAACCTGCAGAGTTATAAATGATAACTCTCGTCCACAAATATATTGAGGGAAGGCAAAGAAGAGGATTTGAAATCAAGGCAGAATTGCACGAAACAGATTTCAGGAGGTAGATACGAATCGCCTTTAAAGCACATGAAAAGCGGCAAAACGTTGACAATGATGCCCTTGGCCAAAAAGGGCGTATGCGTTTTTTCCTGAATATATTCAGGAAAAAACGCATACGCCCTTTTTGGCCAACCAAGCAACCTGGAAAGGCAAATCAGCACTACAGAGAAGTCTCGCTTCCCATCGGTCAAAAGGGCCATGCTGAAAAAAGTGTCAAAACCAGAAATGCAGGACAGGCCATGGAGAAATGGGAGCCTTGCTACACTGATGGGCGGGATGTAAATTGCCAACAGCCACTCTGGAGAAGTGCACGGTGTGTCCTGAAACATCTGAAAAACACAGCTTAGAGAGCATAGGGCACTTCCACTCATGGGGGTATAAATTGGGAAAATGAAAAATCAGCAAGACACAAGCACCCCAAAGTTGAGGGCTGCTCTGTTGACAAGGACCTCCACTTCATTCCACCTTAAATATCCCAGGAAAGAGAAAAATGGATAAAGAAGTTGTGGTCCTTATGTACAATGGAATATCACTCAGCCATGAAATCAATGTCATAATGTTATTAGCAGCATGATGAGTGGATTTAGGTATGACGATTCTAAGTGAAATAAGTCACACAGAAAAGGACACTTCTCATAAGGTATCACTGATAGAGGGAATGTAAAAACCGTTACACTTGAACTGAATTACAAAACAGAACAGAGTCACACATGCAGAAAACACACTATGGCTGCTTAACGGGAAAGGTGAGGTGGGGTGATACATAAAACAAGGGTATCAAATTAGCTCAGATACCGTTCCATAAACCCAATATGTAATAGACAAGACCTACTCCTTGCTCAGAGAACTGGACTCAACACGCCCTATTCACAGCACAAGAATATATGTGACTAGTAATAATCTTAAAACCTATGTATTGATATCTCTCTGTTAATGTGTCAAGTGGGTGGAAAGCGGCATAAACACAGCCGTGAAAAGCAGCTAAACCCCATTATGAAAATAAATTACTTTGAAAAACCCATGAAACAACGACAGTGAAAGAGATAGAAATTCTTACACAATGAGTTCAGGGGCTGTGATGCAACCTGGATTGACCATATCTAGACCCACAGCTGGATGAGACATAAGGGTGGACACTCTTGGGGCTGAGAGGTTTGGTGAGGTTGGGTGAGCAAACGCAGACCCTTTAAAGTAATACTGCGTGGTACCCATCGCATGGGTCCCAAATCTCCAGCTTCAAGGGCATCTTCCTACATCGAAAACATGCATGAGAAACCCAGAAGATGGTACACCGTGTGATGGGGAAAGGTTTCTAAAACGCACCTCATTTCTCATCTCCTTGTGCCCGGGTTCGCCATTCCAGCCGCTTTACTAGCAATCTCCCTACTTGGAGCATCAGCACCTTTAACCTCCTGTTCCGTACAGGTTGCAATTTGTCCTGAGGATGAACGGGAAGACGGGGAACCAACGAGAGACTAGCTCTTGGTGTCGGGACAGGCACAGGTCACTCTATTTTCCCATCAGGAAGAAGAATTAACCACAGGCTCAGCCTGCCCCCCGGAACCAGAACAGGGCCTGAAGCCATCCTGCGCTTTTGCGGCCAGCTCCCAAAAAAGCGAGTTGTAAAATGGAGGTTCAGGGCACTGCAATTCACAAACCTGCAGAGTTATAAATGATAACTCTCGTCCACAAATATATTGAGGGAAGGCAAAGAAGAGGATTTGAAATCAAGGCAGAATTGCACGAAACAGATTTCAGGAGGTAGATACGAATCGCCTTTAAAGCACATGAAAAGCGGCAAAACGTTGACAATGATGCCCTTGGCCAAAAAGGGCGTATGCGTTTTTTCCTGAATATATTCAGGAAAAAACGCATACGCCCTTTTTGGCCAACCAAGCAACCTGGAAAGGCAAATCAGCGCTACAGAGAAGTCTCGCTTCCCATCGGTCAAAAGGGCCATGCTGAAAAAAGTGTCAAAACCAGAAATGCAGGACAGGCCATGGAGAAATGGGAGCCTTGCTACACTGATGGGCGGGATGTAAATTGGCAACAGCCACTCTGGAGAAGTGCACGGTGTGTCCTGAAACATCTGAAAAACACAGCTTAGAGAGCATAGGGCACTTCCACTCATGGGGGTATAAATTGGGAAAATGAAAAATCAGCAAGACACAAGCACCCCAATGTTGAGGGCTGCTCTGTTGACAAGGACCTCCACTTCATTCCACCTTAAATATCCCAGGAAAGAGAAAAATGGATAAAGAAGTTGTGGTCCTTATGTACAATGGAATATCACTCAGCCATGAAATCAATGTCATAAGGTTAGTAGCAGCATGATGAGTGGATTTAGGTACGACGATTCTAAGTGAAATAAGTCACACAGAAAAGGACACTTCTCATAAGGTATCACTGATAGAGGGAATGTAAAAACCGTTACACTTGAACTGAATTACAAAACAGAACAGAGTCACACATGCAGAAAACACACTATGGCTGCTTAACGGGAAAGGTGAGGTGGGGTGATACATAAAACAAGGGTATCAAATTAGCTCAGATACCGTTCCATAAACCCAATATGTAATAGACAAGACCTACTCCTTGCTCAGAGAACTGGACTCAACACGCCCTATTCACCGCACAAGAATATATCTGACTAGTAATAATCTTAAAGCCTATGTATTGATATCTCTCTGTTAGTGTGTCAAGTGGGTGGAAAGCGGCATAAACACAGCCGTGAAAAGCAGCTAAACCCCATTATGAAAATAAATTACTTTGAAAAACCCATGAAACAACGACACTGAAAGAGATAGAAATTCTTACACAATGAGTTCAGGGGCTGTGATGCAACCTGGATTGACCATATCTAGACCCACAGCTGGATGAGACATAAGGGTGGACACTCTTGGGGCTGAGAGGTTTGGTGAGGTTGGGTGAGCAAACGCAGACCCTTTAAAGTAATACTGCATGGTACCCATCGCATGGGTCCCAAATCTCCAGGTTCAAGGGCATCTTCCTACATCGAAAACATGCATGAGAAACCCAGAAGATGGTACACCGTGTGATGGGGAAAGGTTTCTAAAACGCACCTCATTTCTCATCTCCTTGTGCCCGGGTTCGCCATTCCAGCCGCTTTACTAGCAATCTCCCTACTTGGAGCATCAGCACCTTTAACCTCCTGTTCCGTACAGGTTGCAATTTGTCCTGAGGATGAACGGGAAGACGGGGAACCAACGAGAGACTAGCTCTTGGTGTCGGGACAGGCACAGGTCACTCTATTTTCCCATCAGGAAGAAGAATTAATCACAGGCTCAGCCTGCCCCCCGGAACCAGAACAGGGCCTGAAGCCATCCTGCGCTTTTGCGGCCAGCTCCCAAAAAAGCGAGTTGTAAAATGGAGGTTCAGGGCACTGCAATTCACAAACCTGCAGAGTTATAAATGATAACTCTCGTCCACAAATATATTGAGGGAAGGCAAAGAAGAGGATTTGAAATCAAGGCAGAATTGCACGAAACAGATTTCAGGAGGTAGATACGAATCGCCTTTAAAGCACATGAAAAGCGGCAAAACGTTGACAATGATGCCCTTGGCCAAAAAGGGCGTATGCGTTTTTTCCTGAATATATTCAGGAAAAAACGCATACGCCCTTTTTGGCCAACCAAGCAACCTGGAAAGGCAAATCAGCACTACAGAGAAGTCTCGCTTCCCATCGGTCAAAAGGGCCATGCTGAAAAAAGTGTCAAAACCAGAAATGCAGGACAGGCCATGGAGAAATGGGAGCCTTGCTACACTGATGGGCGGGATGTAAATTGCCAACAGCCACTCTGGAGAAGTGCACGGTGTGTCCTGAAACATCTGAAAAACACAGCTTAGAGAGCATAGGGCACTTCCACTCATGGGGGTATAAATTGGGAAAATGAAAAATCAGCAAGACACAAGCACCCCAAAGTTGAGGGCTGCTCTGTTGACAAGGACCTCCACTTCATTCCACCTTAAATATCCCAGGAAAGAGAAAAATGGATAAAGAAGTTGTGGTCCTTATGTACAATGGAATATCACTCAGCCATGAAATCAATGTCATAATGTTATTAGCAGCATGATGAGTGGATTTAGGTATGACGATTCTAAGTGAAATAAGTCACACAGAAAAGGACACTTCTCATAAGGTATCACTGATAGAGGGAATGTAAAAACCGTTACACTTGAACTGAATTACAAAACAGAACAGAGTCACACATGCAGAAAACACACTATGGCTGCTTAACGGGAAAGGTGAGGTGGGGTGATACATAAAACAAGGGTATCAAATTAGCTCAGATACCGTTCCATAAACCCAATATGTAATAGACAAGACCTACTCCTTGCTCAGAGAACTGGACTCAACACGCCCTATTCACAGCACAAGAATATATGTGACTAGTAATAATCTTAAAACCTATGTATTGATATCTCTCTGTTAATGTGTCAAGTGGGTGGAAAGCGGCATAAACACAGCCGTGAAAAGCAGCTAAACCCCATTATGAAAATAAATTACTTTGAAAAACCCATGAAACAACGACAGTGAAAGAGATAGAAATTCTTACACAATGAGTTCAGGGGCTGTGATGCAACCTGGATTGACCATATCTAGACCCACAGCTGGATGAGACATAAGGGTGGACACTCTTGGGGCTGAGAGGTTTGGTGAGGTTGGGTGAGCAAACGCAGACCCTTTAAAGTAATACTGCGTGGTACCCATCGCATGGGTCCCAAATCTCCAGCTTCAAGGGCATCTTCCTACATCGAAAACATGCATGAGAAACCCAGAAGATGGTACACCGTGTGATGGGGAAAGGTTTCTAAAACGCACCTCATTTCTCATCTCCTTGTGCCCGGGTTCGCCATTCCAGCCGCTTTACTAGCAATCTCCCTACTTGGAGCATCAGCACCTTTAACCTCCTGTTCCGTACAGGTTGCAATTTGTCCTGAGGATGAACGGGAAGACGGGGAACCAACGAGAGACTAGCTCTTGGTGTCGGGACAGGCACAGGTCACTCTATTTTCCCATCAGGAAGAAGAATTAACCACAGGCTCAGCCTGCCCCCCGGAACCAGAACAGGGCCTGAAGCCATCCTGCGCTTTTGCGGCCAGCTCCCAAAAAAGCGAGTTGTAAAATGGAGGTTCAGGGCACTGCAATTCACAAACCTGCAGAGTTATAAATGATAACTCTCGTCCACAAATATATTGAGGGAAGGCAAAGAAGAGGATTTGAAATCAAGGCAGAATTGCACGAAACAGATTTCAGGAGGTAGATACGAATCGCCTTTAAAGCACATGAAAAGCGGCAAAACGTTGACAATGATGCCCTTGGCCAAAAAGGGCGTATGCGTTTTTTCCTGAATATATTCAGGAAAAAACGCATACGCCCTTTTTGGCCAACCAAGCAACCTGGAAAGGCAAATCAGCGCTACAGAGAAGTCTCGCTTCCCATCGGTCAAAAGGGCCATGCTGAAAAAAGTGTCAAAACCAGAAATGCAGGACAGGCCATGGAGAAATGGGAGCCTTGCTACACTGATGGGCGGGATGTAAATTGCCAACAGCCACTCTGGAGAAGTGTACGGTGTGTCCTGAAACATCTGTAAAACACAGCTTGGAGAGCATAGGGCACTTCCACTCATGGGGGTATAAATTGGGAAAATGAAAAATCAGCAAGACACAAGCACCCCAAAGTTGAGGGCTGCTCTGTTGACAAGGACCTCCACTTCATTCCACCTTAAATATCCCAGGAAAGAGAAAAATGGATAAAGAAGTTGTGGTCCTTATGTACAATGGAATATCACTCAGCCATGAAATCAATGTCATAATGTTAGTAGCAGCATGATGAGTGGATTTAGGTACGACGATTCTAAGTGAAATAAGTCACACAGAAAAGGACACTTCTCATAAGGTATCACTGATAGAGGGAATGTAAAAACCGTTACACTTGAACTGAATTACAAAACAGAACAGAGTCACACATGCAGAAAACACACTATGGCTGCTTAACGGGAAAGGTGAGGTGGGGTGATACATAAAACAAGGGTATCAAATTAGCTCAGATACCGTTCCATAAACCCAATATGTAGTAGACAAGACCTACTCCTTGCTCAGAGAACTGGACTCAACACGCCCTATTCACCGCACAAGAATATATCTGACTAGTAATAATCTTAAAGCCTATGTATTGATATCTCTCTGTTAGTGTGTCAAGTGGGTGGAAAGCGGCATAAACACAGCCGTGAAAAGCAGCTAAACCCCATTATGAAAATAAATTACTTTGAAAAACCCATGAAACAACGACAGTGAAAGAGATAGAAATTCTTACACAATGAGTTCAGGGGCTGTGATGCAACCTGGATTGACCATATCTAGACCCACAGCTGGATGAGACATAAGGGTGGACACTCTTGGGGCTGAGAGGTTTGGTGAGGTTGGGTGAGCAAACGCAGACCCTTTAAAGTAATACTGCGTGGTACCCATCGCATGGGTCCCAAATCTCCAGCTTCAAGGGCATCTTCCTACATCGAAAACATGCATGAGAAACCCAGAAGATGGTACACCGTGTGATGGGGAAAGGTTTCTAAAACGCACCTCATTTCTCATCTCCTTGTGCCCGGGTTCGCCATTCCAGCCGCTTTACTAGCAATCTCCCTACTTGGAGCATCAGCACCTTTAACCTCCTGTTCCGTACAGGTTGCAATTTGTCCTGAGGATGAACGGGAAGACGGGGAACCAACGGGAGACTAGCTCTTGGTGTCGGGACAGGCACAGGTCACTCTATTTTCCCATCAGGAAGAAGAATTAACCACAGGCTCAGCCTGCCCCCCGGAACCAGAACAGGGCCTGAAGCCATCCTGCGCTTTTGCGGCCAGCTCCCAAAAAAGCGAGTTGTAAAATGGAGGTTCAGGGCACTGCAATTCACAAACCTGCAGAGTTATAAATGATAACTCTCGTCCACAAATATATTGAGGGAAGGCAAAGAAGAGGATTTGAAATCAAGGCAGAATTGCACGAAACAGATTTCAGGAGGTAGATACGAATCACCTTTAAAGCACATGAAAAGCGGCAAAACGTTGACAATGATGCCCTTGGCCAAAAAGGGCGTATGCGTTTTTTCCTGAATATATTCAGGAAAAAACGCATACGCCCTTTTTGGCCAACCAAGCAACCTGGAAAGGCAAATCAGCACTACAGAGAAGTCTCGCTTCCCATCGGTCAAAAGGGCCATGCTGAAAAAAGTGTCAAAACCAGAAATGCAGGACAGGCCATGGAGAAATGGGAGCCTTGCTACACTGATGGGCGGGATGTAAATTGCCAACAGCCACTCTGGAGAAGTGTACGGTGTGTCCTGAAACATCTGTAAAACACAGCTTGGAGAGCATAGGGCACTTCCACTCATGGGGGTATAAATTGGGAAAATGAAAAATCAGCAAGACACAAGCACCCCAAAGTTGAGGGCTGCTCTGTTGACAAGGACCTCCACTTCATTCCACCTTAAATATCCCAGGAAAGAGAAAAATGGATAAAGAAGTTGTGGTCCTTATGTACAATGGAATATCACTCAGCCATGAAATCAATGTCATAATGTTAGTAGCAGCATGATGAGTGGATTTAGGTACGACGATTCTAAGTGAAATAAGTCACACAGAAAAGGACACTTCTCATAAGGTATCACTGATAGAGGGAATGTAAAAACCGTTACACTTGAACTGAATTACAAAACAGAACAGAGTCACACATGCAGAAAACACACTATGGCTGCTTAACGGGAAAGGTGAGGTGGGGTGATACATAAAACAAGGGTATCAAATTAGCTCAGATACCGTTCCATAAACCCAATATGTAGTAGACAAGACCTACTCCTTGCTCAGAGAACTGGACTCAACACGCCCTATTCACCGCACAAGAATATATCTGACTAGTAATAATCTTAAAGCCTATGTATTGATATCTCTCTGTTAGTGTGTCAAGTGGGTGGAAAGCGGCATAAACACAGCCGTGAAAAGCAGCTAAACCCCATTATGAAAATAAATTACTTTGAAAAACCCATGAAACAACGACAGTGAAAGAGATAGAAATTCTTACACAATGAGTTCAGGGGCTGTGATGCAACCTGGATTGACCATATCTAGACCCACAGCTGGATGAGACATAAGGGTGGACACTCTTGGGGCTGAGAGGTTTGGTGAGGTTGGGTGAGCAAACGCAGACCCTTTAAAGTAATACTGCGTGGTACCCATCGCATGGGTCCCAAATCTCCAGCTTCAAGGGCATCTTCCTACATCGAAAACATGCATGAGAAACCCAGAAGATGGTACACCGTGTGATGGGGAAAGGTTTCTAAAACGCACCTCATTTCTCATCTCCTTGTGCCCGGGTTCGCCATTCCAGCCGCTTTACTAGCAATCTCCCTACTTGGAGCATCAGCACCTTTAACCTCCTGTTCCGTACAGGTTGCAATTTGTCCTGAGGATGAACGGGAAGACGGGGAACCAACGGGAGACTAGCTCTTGGTGTCGGGACAGGCACAGGTCACTCTATTTTCCCATCAGGAAGAAGAATTAACCACAGGCTCAGCCTGCCCCCCGGAACCAGAACAGGGCCTGAAGCCATCCTGCGCTTTTGCGGCCAGCTCCCAAAAAAGCGAGTTGTAAAATGGAGGTTCAGGGCACTGCAATTCACAAACCTGCAGAGTTATAAATGATAACTCTCGTCCACAAATATATTGAGGGAAGGCAAAGAAGAGGATTTGAAATCAAGGCAGAATTGCACGAAACAGATTTCAGGAGGTAGATACGAATCACCTTTAAAGCACATGAAAAGCGGCAAAACGTTGACAATGATGCCCTTGGCCAAAAAGGGCGTATGCGTTTTTTCCTGAATATATTCAGGAAAAAACGCATACGCCCTTTTTGGCCAACCAAGCAACCTGGATAGGCAAATCAGCACTACAGAGAAGTCTCGCTTCCCATCGGTCAAAAGGGCCATGCTGAAAAAAGTGTCAAAACCAGAAATGCAGGACAGGCCATGGAGAAATGGGAGCCTTGCTACACTGATGGGCGGGATGTAAATTGCCAACAGCCACTCTGGAGAAGTGTACGGTGTGTCCTGAAACATCTGTAAAACACAGCTTGGAGAGCATAGGGCACTTCCACTCATGGGGGTATAAATTGGGAAAATGAAAAATCAGCAAGACACAAGCACCCCAAAGTTGAGGGCTGCTCTGTTGACAAGGACCTCCACTTCATTCCACCTTAAATATCCCAGGAAAGAGAAAAATGGATAAAGAAGTTGTGGTCCTTATGTACAATGGAATATCACTCAGCCATGAAATCAATGTCATAATGTTAGTAGCAGCATGATGAGTGGATTTAGGTACGACGATTCTAAGTGAAATAAGTCACACAGAAAAGGACACTTCTCATAAGGTATCACTTATGGAGGGAATGTAAAAACCGTTACACTTGAACTGAATTACAAAACAGAACAGAGTCACACATGCAGAAAACACACTATGGCTGCTTAACGGGAAAGGTGAGGTGGGGTGATACATAAAACAAGGGTATCAAATTAGCTCAGATACCGTTCCATAAACCCAATATGTAGTAGACAAGACCTACTCCTTGCTCAGAGAACTGGACTCAACACGCCCTATTCACCGCACAAGAATATATCTGACTAGTAATAATCTTAAAGCCTATGTATTGATATCTCTCTGTTAGTGTGTCAAGTGGGTGGAAAGCGGCATAAACACAGCCGTGAAAAGCAGCTAAACCCCATTATGAAAATAAATTACTTTGAAAAACCCATGAAACAACGACAGTGAAAGAGATAGAAATTCTTACACAATGAGTTCAGGGGCTGTGATGCAACCTGGATTGACCATATCTAGACCCACAGCTGGATGAGACATAAGGGTGGACACTCTTGGGGCTGAGAGGTTTGGTGAGGTTGGGTGAGCAAACGCAGACCCTTTAAAGTAATACTGCGTGGTACCCATCGCATGGGTCCCAAATCTCCAGCTTCAAGGGCATCTTCCTACATCGAAAACATGCATGAGAAACCCAGAAGATGGTACACCGTGTGATGGGGAAAGGTTTCTAAAACGCACCTCATTTCTCATCTCCTTGTGCCCGGGTTCGCCATTCCAGCTGCTTTACTAGCAATCTCCCTACTTGGAGCATCAGCACCTTTAACCTCCTGTTCCGTACAGGTTGCAATTTGTCCTGAGGATGAACGGGAAGACGGGGAACCAACGGGAGACTAGCTCTTGGTGTCGGGACAGGCACAGGTCACTCTATTTTCCCATCAGGAAGAAGAATTAACCACAGGCTCAGCCTGCCCCCCGGAACCAGAACAGGGCCTGAAGCCATCCTGCGCTTTTGCGGCCAGCTCCCAAAAAAGCGAGTTGTAAAATGGAGGTTCAGGGCACTGCAATTCACAAACCTGCAGAGTTATAAATGATAACTCTCGTCCACAAATATATTGAGGGAAGGCAAAGAAGAGGATTTGAAATCAAGGCAGAATTGCACGAAACAGATTTCAGGAGGTAGATACGAATCGCCTTTAAAGCACATGAAAAGCGGCAAAACGTTGACAATGATGCCCTTGGCCAAAAAGGGCGTATGCGTTTTTTCCTGAATATATTCAGGAAAAAACGCATACGCCCTTTTTGGCCAACCAAGCAACCTGGAAAGGCAAATCAGCGCTACAGAGAAGTCTCGCTTCCCATCGGTCAAAAGGGCCATGCTGAAAAAAGTGTCAAAACCAGAAATGCAGGACAGGCCATGGAGAAATGGGAGCCTTGCTACACTGATGGGCGGGATGTAAATTGCCAACAGCCACTCGGGAGAAGTGCACGGTGTGTCCTGAAACATCTGAAAAACACAGCTTAGAGAGCATAGGGCACTTCCACTCATGGGGGTATAAATTGGGAAAATGAAAAATCAGCAAGACACAAGCACCCCAAAGTTGAGGGCTGCTCTGTTGACAAGGACCTCCACTTCATTCCACCTTAAATATCCCAGGAAAGAGAAAAATGGATAAAGAAGTTGTGGTCCTTATGTACAATGGAATATCACTCAGCCATGAAATCAATGTCATAATGTTAGTAGCAGCATGATGAGTGGATTTAGGTACGACGATTCTAAGTGAAATAAGTCACACAGAAAAGGACACTTCTCATAAGGTATCACTGATAGAGGGAATGTAAAAACCGTTACACTTGAACTGAATTACAAAACAGAACAGAGTCACACATGCAGAAAACACACTATGGCTGCTTAACGGGAAAGGTGAGGTGGGGTGATACATAAAACAAGGGTATCAAATTAGCTCAGATACCGTTCCATAAACCCAATATGTAGTAGAGAAGACCTACTCCTTGCTCAGAGAACTGGACTCAACACGCCCTATTCACCGCACAAGAATATATCTGACTAGTAATAATCTTAAAGCCTATGTATTGATATCTCTCTGTTAGTGTGTCAAGTGGGTGGAAAGCGGCATAAACACAGCAGTGAAAAGCAGCTAAACCCCATTATGAAAATAAATTACTTTGAAAAACCCATGAAACAACGACAGTGAAAGAGATAGAAATTCTTACACAATGAGTTCAGGGGCTGTGATGCAACCTGGATTGACCATATCTAGACCCACAGCTGGATGAGACATAAGGGTGGACACTCTTGGGGCTGAGAGGTTTGGTGAGGTTGGGTGAGCAAACGCAGACCCTTTAAAGTAATACTGCGTGGTACCCATCGCATGGGTCCCAAATCTCCAGCTTCAAGGGCATCTTCCTACATCGAAAACATGCATGAGAAACCCAGAAGATGGTACACCGTGTGATGGGGAAAGGTTTCTAAAACGCACCTCATTTCTCATCTCCTTGTGCCCGGGTTCGCCATTCCAGCCGCTTTACTAGCAATCTCCCTACTTGGAGCATCAGCACCTTTAACCTCCTGTTCCGTACAGGTTGCAATTTGTCCTGAGGATGAACGGGAAGACGGGGAACCAACGGGAGACTAGCTCTTGGTGTCGGGACAGGCACAGGTCACTCTATTTTCCCATCAGGAAGAAGAATTAACCACAGGCTCAGCCTGCCCCCCGGAACCAGAACAGGGCCTGAAGCCATCCTGCGCTTTTGCGGCCAGCTCCCAAAAAAGCGAGTTGTAAAATGGAGGTTCAGGGCACTGCAATTCACAAACCTGCAGAGTTATAAATGATAACTCTCGTCCACAAATATATTGAGGGAAGGCAAAGAAGAGGATTTGAAATCAAGGCAGAATTGCACGAAACAGATTTCAGGAGGTAGATACGAATCGCCTTTAAAGCACATGAAAAGCGGCAAAACGTTGACAATGATGCCCTTGGCCAAAAAGGGCGTATGCGTTTTTTCCTGAATATATTCAGGAAAAAACGCATACGCCCTTTTTGGCCAACCAAGCAACCTGGAAAGGCAAATCAGCGCTACAGAGAAGTCTCGCTTCCCATCGGTCAAAAGGGCCATGCTGAAAAAAGTGTCAAAACCAGAAATGCAGGACAGGCCATGGAGAAATGGGAGCCTTGCTACACTGATGGGCGGGATGTAAATTGCCAACAGCCACTCTGGAGAAGTGTACGGTGTGTCCTGAAACATCTGTAAAACACAGCTTGGAGAGCATAGGGCACTTCCACTCATGGGGGTATAAATTGGGAAAATGAAAAATCAGCAAGACACAAGCACCCCAAAGTTGAGGGCTGCTCTGTTGACAAGGACCTCCACTTCATTCCACCTTAAATATCCCAGGAAAGAGAAAAATGGATAAAGAAGTTGTGGTCCTTATGTACAATGGAATATCACTCAGCCATGAAATCAATGTCATAATGTTCGTAGCAGCATGATGAGTGGATTTAGGTACGACGATTCTAAGTGAAATAAGTCACACAGAAAAGGACACTTCTCATAAGGTATCACTTATGGAGGGAATGTAAAAACCGTTACACTTGAACTGAATTACAAAACAGAACAGAGTCACACATGCAGAAAACACACTATGGCTGCTTAACGGGAAAGGTGAGGTGGGGTGATACATAAAACAAGGGTATCAAATTAGCTCAGATACCGTTCCATAAACCCAATATGTAGTAGACAAGACCTACTCCTTGCTCAGAGAACTGGACTCAACACGCCCTATTCACCGCACAAGAATATATCTGACTAGTAATAATCTTAAAGCCTATGTATTGATATCTCTCTGTTAGTGTGTCAAGTGGGTGGAAAGCGGCATAAACACAGCCGTGAAAAGCAGCTAAACCCCATTATGAAAATAAATTACTTTGAAAAACCCATGAAACAACGACAGTGAAAGAGATAGAAATTCTTACACAATGAGTTCAGGGGCTGTGATGCAACCTGGATTGACCATATCTAGACCCACAGCTGGATGAGACATAAGGGTGGACACTCTTGGGGCTGAGAGGTTTGGTGAGGTTGGGTGAGCAAACGCAGACCCTTTAAAGTAATACTGCGTGGTACCCATCGCATGGGTCCCAAATCTCCAGCTTCAAGGGCATCTTCCTACATCGAAAACATGCATGAGAAACCCAGAAGATGGTACACCGTGTGATGGGGAAAGGTTTCTAAAACGCACCTCATTTCTCATCTCCTTGTGCCCGGGTTCGCCATTCCAGCCGCTTTACTAGCAATCTCCCTACTTGGAGCATCAGCACCTTTAACCTCCTGTTCCGTACAGGTTGCAATTTGTCCTGAGGATGAACGGGAAGACGGGGAACCAACGAGAGACTAGCTCTTGGTGTCGGGACAGGCACAGGTCACTCTATTTTCCCATCAGGAAGAAGAATTAACCACAGGCTCAGCCTGCCCCCCGGAACCAGAACAGGGCCTGAAGCCATCCTGCGCTTTTGCGGCCAGCTCCCAAAAAAGCGAGTTGTAAAATGGAGGTTCAGGGCACTGCAATTCACAAACCTGCAGAGTTATAAATGATAACTCTCGTCCACAAATATATTGAGGGAAGGCAAAGAAGAGGATTTGAAATCAAGGCAGAATTGCACGAAACAGATTTCAGGAGGTAGATACGAATCGCCTTTAAAGCACATGAAAAGCGGCAAAACGTTGACAATGATGCCCTTGGCCAAAAAGGGCGTATGCGTTTTTTCCTGAATATATTCAGGAAAAAACGCATACGCCCTTTTTGGCCAACCAAGCAACCTGGAAAGGCAAATCAGCGCTACAGAGAAGTCTCGCTTCCCATCGGTCAAAAGGGCCATGCTGAAAAAAGTGTCAAAACCAGAAATGCAGGACAGGCCATGGAGAAATGGGAGCCTTGCTACACTGATGGGCGGGATGTAAATTGCCAACAGCCACTCTGGAGAAGTGTACGGTGTGTCCTGAAACATCTGTAAAACACAGCTTGGAGAGCATAGGGCACTTCCACTCATGGGGGTATAAATTGGGAAAATGAAAAATCAGCAAGACACAAGCACCCCAAAGTTGAGGGCTGCTCTGTTGACAAGGACCTCCACTTCATTCCACCTTAAATATCCCAGGAAAGAGAAAAATGGATAAAGAAGTTGTGGTCCTTATGTACAATGGAATATCACTCAGCCATGAAATCAATGTCATAATGTTAGTAGCAGCATGATGAGTGGATTTAGGTACGACGATTCTAAGTGAAATAAGTCACACAGAAAAGGACACTTCTCATAAGGTATCACTTATGGAGGGAATGTAAAAACCGTTACACTTGAACTGAATTACAAAACAGAACAGAGTCACACATGCAGAAAACACACTATGGCTGCTTAACGGGAAAGGTGAGGTGGGGTGATACATAAAACAAGGGTATCAAATTAGCTCAGATACCGTTCCATAAACCCAATATGTAGTAGACAAGACCTACTCCTTGCTCAGAGAACTGGACTCAACACGCCCTATTCACCGCACAAGAATATATCTGACTAGTAATAATCTTAAAGCCTATGTATTGATATCTCTCTGTTAGTGTGTCAAGTGGGTGGAAAGCGGCATAAACACAGCCGTGAAAAGCAGCTAAACCCCATTATGAAAATAAATTACTTTGAAAAACCCATGAAACAACGACAGTGAAAGAGATAGAAATTCTTACACAATGAGTTCAGGGGCTGTGATGCAACCTGGATTGACCATATCTAGACCCACAGCTGGATGAGACATAAGGGTGGACACTCTTGGGGCTGAGAGGTTTGGTGAGGTTGGGTGAGCAAACGCAGACCCTTTAAAGTAATACTGCGTGGTACCCATCGCATGGGTCCCAAATCTCCAGCTTCAAGGGCATCTTCCTACATCGAAAACATGCATGAGAAACCCAGAAGATGGTACACCGTGTGATGGGGAAAGGTTTCTAAAACGCACCTCATTTCTCATCTCCTTGTGCCCGGGTTCGCCATTCCAGCCGCTTTACTAGCAATCTCCCTACTTGGAGCATCAGCACCTTTAACCTCCTGTTCCGTACAGGTTGCAATTTGTCCTGAGGATGAACGGGAAGACGGGGAACCAACGGGAGACTAGCTCTTGGTGTCGGGACAGGCACAGGTCACTCTATTTTCCCATCAGGAAGAAGAATTAACCACAGGCTCAGCCTGCCCCCCGGAACCAGAACAGGGCCTGAAGCCATCCTGCGCTTTTGCGGCCAGCTCCCAAAAAAGCGAGTTGTAAAATGGAGGTTCAGGGCACTGCAATTCACAAACCTGCAGAGTTATAAATGATAACTCTCGTCCACAAATATATTGAGGGAAGGCAAAGAAGAGGATTTGAAATCAAGGCAGAATTGCACGAAACAGATTTCAGGAGGTAGATACGAATCGCCTTTAAAGCACATGAAAAGCGGCAAAACGTTGACAATGATGCCCTTGGCCAAAAAGGGCGTATGCGTTTTTTCCTGAATATATTCAGGAAAAAACGCATACGCCCTTTTTGGCCAACCAAGCAACCTGGAAAGGCAAATCAGCGCTACAGAGAAGTCTCGCTTCCCATCGGTCAAAAGGGCCATGCTGAAAAAAGTGTCAAAACCAGAAATGCAGGACAGGCCATGGAGAAATGGGAGCCTTGCTACACTGATGGGCGGGATGTAAATTGCCAACAGCCACTCTGGAGAAGTGTACGGTGTGTCCTGAAACATCTGTAAAACACAGCTTAGAGAGCATAGGGCACTTCCACTCATGGGGGTATAAATTGGGAAAATGAAAAATCAGCAAGACACAAGCACCCCAAAGTTGAGGGCTGCTCTGTTGACAAGGACCTCCACTTCATTCCACCTTAAATATCCCAGGAAAGAGAAAAATGGATAAAGAAGTTGTGGTCCTTATGTACAATGGAATATCACTCAGCCATGAAATCAATGTCATAATGTTAGTAGCAGCATGATGAGTGGATTTAGGTACGACGATTCTAAGTGAAATAAGTCACACAGAAAAGGACACTTCTCATAAGGTATCACTTATGGAGGGAATGTAAAAACCGTTACACTTGAACTGAATTACAAAACAGAACAGAGTCACACATGCAGAAAACACACTATGGCTGCTTAACGGGAAAGGTGAGGTGGGGTGATACATAAAACAAGGGTATCAAATTAGCTCAGATACCGTTCCATAAACCCAATATGTAGTAGACAAGACCTACTCCTTGCTCAGAGAACTGGACTCAACACGCCCTATTCACCGCACAAGAATATATCTGACTAGTAATAATCTTAAAGCCTATGTATTGATATCTCTCTGTTAGTGTGTCAAGTGGGTGGAAAGCGGCATAAACACAGCCGTGAAAAGCAGCTAAACCCCATTATGAAAATAAATTACTTTGAAAAACCCATGAAACAACGACAGTGAAAGAGATAGAAATTCTTACACAATGAGTTCAGGGGCTGTGATGCAACCTGGATTGACCATATCTAGACCCACAGCTGGATGAGACATAAGGGTGGACACTCTTGGGGCTGAGAGGTTTGGTGAGGTTGGGTGAGCAAACGCAGACCCTTTAAAGTAATACTGCGTGGTACCCATCGCATGGGTCCCAAATCTCCAGCTTCAAGGGCATCTTCCTACATCGAAAACATGCATGAGAAACCCAGAAGATGGTACACCGTGTGATGGGGAAAGGTTTCTAAAACGCACCTCATTTCTCATCTCCTTGTGCCCGGGTTCGCCATTCCAGCCGCTTTACTAGCAATCTCCCTACTTGGAGCATCAGCACCTTTAACCTCCTGTTCCGTACAGGTTGCAATTTGTCCTGAGGATGAACGGGAAGACGGGGAACCAACGAGAGACTAGCTCTTGGTGTCGGGACAGGCACAGGTCACTCTATTTTCCCATCAGGAAGAAGAATTAACCACAGGCTCAGCCTGCCCCCCGGAACCAGAACAGGGCCTGAAGCCATCCTGCGCTTTTGCGGCCAGCTCCCAAAAAAGCGAGTTGTAAAATGGAGGTTCAGGGCACTGCAATTCACAAACCTGCAGAGTTATAAATGATAACTCTCGTCCACAAATATATTGAGGGAAGGCAAAGAAGAGGATTTGAAATCAAGGCAGAATTGCACGAAACAGATTTCAGGAGGTAGATACGAATCACCTTTAAAGCACATGAAAAGCGGCAAAACGTTGACAATGATGCCCTTGACCAAAAAGGGCGTATGCGTTTTTTCCTGAATATATTCAGGAAAAAACGCATACGCCCTTTTTGGCCAACCAAGCAACCTGGAAAGGCAAATCAGCACTACAGAGAAGTCTCGCTTCCCATCGGTCAAAAGGGCCATGCTGAAAAAAGTGTCAAAACCAGAAATGCAGGACAGGCCATGGAGAAATGGGAGCCTTGCTACACTGATGGGCGGGATGTAAATTGCCAACAGCCACTCTGGAGAAGTGCACGGTGTGTCCTGAAACATCTGAAAAACACAGCTTAGAGAGCATAGGGCACTTCCACTCATGGGGGTATAAATTGGGAAAATGAAAAATCAGCAAGACACAAGCACCCCAAAGTTGAGGGCTGCTCTGTTGACAAGGACCTCCACTTCATTCCACCTTAAATATCCCAGGAAAGAGAAAAATGGATAAAGAAGTTGTGGTCCTTATGTACAATGGAATATCACTCAGCCATGAAATCAATGTCATAATGTTAGTAGCAGCATGATGAGTGGATTTAGGTACGACGATTCTAAGTGAAATAAGTCACACAGAAAAGGACACTTCTCATAAGGTATCACTTATGGAGGGAATGTAAAAACCGTTACACTTGAACTGAATTACAAAACAGAACAGAGTCACACATGCAGAAAACACACTATGGCTGCTTAACGGGAAAGGTGAGGTGGGGTGATACATAAAACAAGGGTATCAAATTAGCTCAGATACCGTTCCATAAACCCAATATGTAGTAGACAAGACCTACTCCTTGCTCAGAGAACTGGACTCAACACGCCCTATTCACCGCACAAGAATATATCTGACTAGTAATAATCTTAAAGCCTATGTATTGATATCTCTCTGTTAGTGTGTCAAGTGGGTGGAAAGCGGCATAAACACAGCAGTGAAAAGCAGCTAAACCCCATTATGAAAATAAATTACTTTGAAAAACCCATGAAACAACGACAGTGAAAGAGATAGAAATTCTTACACAATGAGTTCAGGGGCTGTGATGCAACCTGGATTGACCATATCTAGACCCACAGCTGGATGAGACATAAGGGTGGACACTCTTGGGGCTGAGAGGTTTGGTGAGGTTGGGTGAGCAAACGCAGACCCTTTAAAGTAATACTGCGTGGTACCCATCGCATGGGTCCCAAATCTCCAGCTTCAAGGGCATCTTCCTACATCGAAAACATGCATGAGAAACCCAGAAGATGGTACACCGTGTGATGGGGAAAGGTTTCTAAAACGCACCTCATTTCTCATCTCCTTGTGCCCGGGTTCGCCATTCCAGCCGCTTTACTAGCAATCTCCCTACTTGGAGCATCAGCACCTTTAACCTCCTGTTCCGTACAGGTTGCAATTTGTCCTGAGGATGAACGGGAAGACGGGGAACCAACGAGAGACTAGCTCTTGGTGTCGGGACAGGCACAGGTCACTCTATTTTCCCATCAGGAAGAAGAATTAACCACAGGCTCAGCCTGCCCCCCGGAACCAGAACAGGGCCTGAAGCCATCCTGCGCTTTTGCGGCCAGCTCCCAAAAAAGCGAGTTGTAAAATGGAGGTTCAGGGCACTGCAATTCACAAACCTGCAGAGTTATAAATGATAACTCTCGTCCACAAATATATTGAGGGAAGGCAAAGAAGAGGATTTGAAATCAAGGCAGAATTGCACGAAACAGATTTCAGGAGGTAGATACGAATCGCCTTTAAAGCACATGAAAAGCGGCAAAACGTTGACAATGATGCCCTTGGCCAAAAAGGGCGTATGCGTTTTTTCCTGAATATATTCAGGAAAAAACGCATACGCCCTTTTTGGCCAACCAAGCAACCTGGAAAGGCAAATCAGCGCTACAGAGAAGTCTCGCTTCCCATCGGTCAAAAGGGCCATGCTGAAAAAAGTGTCAAAACCAGAAATGCAGGACAGGCCATGGAGAAATGGGAGCCTTGCTACACTGATGGGCAGGATGTAAATTGCCAACAGCCACTCTGGAGAAGTGTACGGTGTGTCCTGAAACATCTGTAAAACACAGCTTGGAGAGCATAGGGCACTTCCACTCATGGGGGTATAAATTGGGAAAATGAAAAATCAGCAAGACACAAGCACCCCAAAGTTGAGGGCTGCTCTGTTGACAAGGACCTCCACTTCATTCCACCTTAAATATCCCAGGAAAGAGAAAAATGGATAAAGAAGTTGTGGTCCTTATGTACAATGGAATATCACTCAGCCATGAAATCAATGTCATAATGTTAGTAGCAGCATGATGAGTGGATTTAGGTACGACGATTCTAAGTGAAATAAGTCACACAGAAAAGGACACTTCTCATAAGGTATCACTTATGGAGGGAATGTAAAAACCGTTACACTTGAACTGAATTACAAAACAGAACAGAGTCACACATGCAGAAAACACACTATGGCTGCTTAACGGGAAAGGTGAGGTGGGGTGATACATAAAACAAGGGTATCAAATTAGCTCAGATACCGTTCCATAAACCCAATATGTAGTAGACAAGACCTACTCCTTGCTCAGAGAACTGGACTCAACACGCCCTATTCACCGCACAAGAATATATCTGACTAGTAATAATCTTAAAGCCTATGTATTGATATCTCTCTGTTAGTGTGTCAAGTGGGTGGAAAGCGGCATAAACACAGCCGTGAAAAGCAGCTAAACCCCATTATGAAAATAAATTACTTTGAAAAACCCATGAAACAACGACAGTGAAAGAGATAGAAATTCTTACACAATGAGTTCAGGGGCTGTGATGCAACCTGGATTGACCATATCTAGACCCACAGCTGGATGAGACATAAGGGTGGACACTCTTGGGGCTGAGAGGTTTGGTGAGGTTGGGTGAGCAAACGCAGACCCTTTAAAGTAATACTGCGTGGTACCCATCGCATGGGTCCCAAATCTCCAGCTTCAAGGGCATCTTCCTACATCGAAAACATGCATGAGAAACCCAGAAGATGGTACACCGTGTGATGGGGAAAGGTTTCTAAAACGCACCTCATTTCTCATCTCCTTGTGCCCGGGTTCGCCATTCCAGCCGCTTTACTAGCAATCTCCCTACTTGGAGCATCAGCACCTTTAACCTCCTGTTCCGTACAGTTTGCAATTTGTCCTGAGGATGAACGGGAAGACGGGGAACCAACGAGAGACTAGCTCTTGGTGTCGGGACAGGCACAGGTCACTCTATTTTCCCATCAGGAAGAAGAATTAACCACAGGCTCAGCCTGCCCCCCGGAACCAGAACAGGGCCTGAAGCCATCCTGCGCTTTTGCGGCCAGCTCCCAAAAAAGCGAGTTGTAAAATGGAGGTTCAGGGCACTGCAATTCACAAACCTGCAGAGTTATAAATGATAACTCTCGTCCACAAATATATTGAGGGAAGGCAAAGAAGAGGATTTGAAATCAAGGCAGAATTGCACGAAACAGATTTCAGGAGGTAGATACGAATCGCCTTTAAAGCACATGAAAAGCGGCAAAACGTTGACAATGATGCCCTTGGCCAAAAAGGGCGTATGCGTTTTTTCCTGAATATATTCAGGAAAAAACGCATACGCCCTTTTTGGCCAACCAAGCAACCTGGAAAGGCAAATCAGCACTACAGAGAAGTCTCGCTTCCCATCGGTCAAAAGGGTCATGCTGAAAAAAGTGTCAAAACCAGAAATGCAGGACAGGCCATGGAGAAATGGGAGCCTTGCTACACTGATGGGCGGGATGTAAATTGCCAACAGCCACTCTGGAGAAGTGCACGGTGTGTCCTGAAACATCTGAAAAACACAGCTTAGAGAGCATAGGGCACTTCCACTCATGGGGGTATAAATTGGGAAAATGAAAAATCAGCAAGACACAAGCACCCCAAAGTTGAGGGCTGCTCTGTTGACAAGGACCTCCACTTCATTCCACCTTAAATATCCCAGGAAAGAGAAAAATGGATAAAGAAGTTGTGGTCCTTATGTACAATGGAATATCACTCAGCCATGAAATCAATGTCATAATGTTAGTAGCAGCATGATGAGTGGATTTAGGTACGACGATTCTAAGTGAAATAAGTCACACAGAAAAGGACACTTCTCATAAGGTATCACTGATAGAGGGAATGTAAAAACCGTTACACTTGAACTGAATTACAAAACAGAACAGAGTCACACATGCAGAAAACACACTATGGCTGCTTAACGGGAAAGGTGAGGTGGGGTGATACATAAAACAAGGGTATCAAATTAGCTCAGATACCGTTCCATAAACCCAATATGTAGTAGACAAGACCTACTCCTTGCTCAGAGAACTGGACTCAACACGCCCTATTCACCGCACAAGAATATATCTGACTAGTAATAATCTTAAAGCCTATGTATTGATATCTCTCTGTTAGTGTGTCAAGTGGGTGGAAAGCGGCATAAACACAGCCGTGAAAAGCAGCTAAACCCCATTATGAAAATAAATTACTTTGAAAAACCCATGAAACAACGACAGTGAAAGAGATAGAAATTCTTACACAATGAGTTCAGGGGCTGTGATGCAACCTGGATTGACCATATCTAGACCCACAGCTGGATGAGACATAAGGGTGGACACTCTTGGGGCTGAGAGGTTTGGTGAGGTTGGGTGAGCAAACGCAGACCCTTTAAAGTAATACTGCGTGGTACCCATCGCATGGGTCCCAAATCTCCAGCTTCAAGGGCATCTTCCTACATCGAAAACATGCATGAGAAACCCAGAAGATGGTACACCGTGTGATGGGGAAAGGTTTCTAAAACGCACCTCATTTCTCATCTCCTTGTGCCCGGGTTCGCCATTCCAGCCGCTTTACTAGCAATCTCCCTACTTGGAGCATCAGCACCTTTAACCTCCTGTTCCGTACAGGTTGCAATTTGTCCTGAGGATGAACGGGAAGACGGGGAACCAACGAGAGACTAGCTCTTGGTGTCGGGACAGGCACAGGTCACTCTATTTTCCCATCAGGAAGAAGAATTAACCACAGGCTCAGCCTGCCCCCCGGAACCAGAACAGGGCCTGAAGCCATCCTGCGCTTTTGCGGCCAGCTCCCAAAAAAGCGAGTTGTAAAATGGAGGTTCAGGGCACTGCAATTCACAAACCTGCAGAGTTATAAATGATAACTCTCGTCCACAAATATATTGAGGGAAGGCAAAGAAGAGGATTTGAAATCAAGGCAGAATTGCACGAAACAGATTTCAGGAGGTAGATACGAATCGCCTTTAAAGCACATGAAAAGCGGCAAAACGTTGACAATGATGCCCTTGGCCAAAAAGGGCGTATGCGTTTTTTCCTGAATATATTCAGGAAAAAACGCATACGCCCTTTTTGGCCAACCAAGCAACCTGGAAAGGCAAATCAGCACTACAGAGAAGTCTCGCTTCCCATCGGTCAAAAGGGTCATGCTGAAAAAAGTGTCAAAACCAGAAATGCAGGACAGGCCATGGAGAAATGGGAGCCTTGCTACACTGATGGGCGGGATGTAAATTGCCAACAGCCACTCTGGAGAAGTGCACGGTGTGTCCTGAAACATCTGAAAAACACAGCTTAGAGAGCATAGGGCACTTCCACTCATGGGGGTATAAATTGGGAAAATGAAAAATCAGCAAGACACAAGCACCCCAAAGTTGAGGGCTGCTCTGTTGACAAGGACCTCCACTTCATTCCACCTTAAATATCCCAGGAAAGAGAAAAATGGATAAAGAAGTTGTGGTCCTTATGTACAATGGAATATCACTCAGCCATGAAATCAATGTCATAATGTTAGTAGCAGCATGATGAGTGGATTTAGGTACGACGATTCTAAGTGAAATAAGTCACACAGAAAAGGACACTTCTCATAAGGTATCACTGATAGAGGGAATGTAAAAACCGTTACACTTGAACTGAATTACAAAACAGAACAGAGTCACACATGCAGAAAACACACTATGGCTGCTTAACGGGAAAGGTGAGGTGGGGTGATACATAAAACAAGGGTATCAAATTAGCTCAGATACCGTTCCATAAACCCAATATGTAGTAGACAAGACCTACTCCTTGCTCAGAGAACTGGACTCAACACGCCCTATTCACCGCACAAGAATATATCTGACTAGTAATAATCTTAAAGCCTATGTATTGATATCTCTCTGTTAGTGTGTCAAGTGGGTGGAAAGCGGCATAAACACAGCAGTGAAAAGCAGCTAAACCCCATTATGAAAATAAATTACTTTGAAAAACCCATGAAACAACGACAGTGAAAGAGATAGAAATTCTTACACAATGAGTTCAGGGGCTGTGATGCAACCTGGATTGACCATATCTAGACCCACAGCTGGATGAGACATAAGGGTGGACACTCTTGGGGCTGAGAGGTTTGGTGAGGTTGGGTGAGCAAACGCAGACCCTTTAAAGTAATACTGCGTGGTACCCATCGCATGGGTCCCAAATCTCCAGCTTCAAGGGCATCTTCCTACATCGAAAACATGCATGAGAAACCCAGAAGATGGTACACCGTGTGATGGGGAAAGGTTTCTAAAACGCACCTCATTTCTCATCTCCTTGTGCCCGGGTTCGCCATTCCAGCCGCTTTACTAGCAATCTCCCTACTTGGAGCATCAGCACCTTTAACCTCCTGTTCCGTACAGGTTGCAATTTGTCCTGAGGATGAACGGGAAGACGGGGAACCAACGAGAGACTAGCTCTTGGTGTCGGGACAGGCACAGGTCACTCTATTTTCCCATCAGGAAGAAGAATTAACCACAGGCTCAGCCTGCCCCCCGGAACCAGAACAGGGCCTGAAGCCATCCTGCGCTTTTGCGGCCAGCTCCCAAAAAAGCGAGTTGTAAAATGGAGGTTCAGGGCACTGCAATTCACAAACCTGCAGAGTTATAAATGATAACTCTCGTCCACAAATATATTGAGGGAAGGCAAAGAAGAGGATTTGAAATCAAGGCAGAATTGCACGAAACAGATTTCAGGAGGTAGATACGAATCACCTTTAAAGCACATGAAAAGCGGCAAAACGTTGACAATGATGCCCTTGGCCAAAAAGGGCGTATGCGTTTTTTCCTGAATATATTCAGGAAAAAACGCATACGCCCTTTTTGGCCAACCAAGCAACCTGGAAAGGCAAATCAGCACTACAGAGAAGTCTCGCTTCCCATCGGTCAAAAGGGCCATGCTGAAAAAAGTGTCAAAACCAGAAATGCAGGACAGGCCATGGAGAAATGGGAGCCTTGCTACACTGATGGGCGGGATGTAAATTGCCAACAGCCACTCTGGAGAAGTGCACGGTGTGTCCTGAAACATCTGAAAAACACAGCTTAGAGAGCATAGGGCACTTCCACTCATGGGGGTATAAATTGGGAAAATGAAAAATCAGCAAGACACAAGCACCCCAAAGTTGAGGGCTGCTCTGTTGACAAGGACCTCCACTTCATTCCACCTTAAATATCCCAGGAAAGAGAAAAATGGATAAAGAAGTTGTGGTCCTTATGTACAATGGAATATCACTCAGCCATGAAATCAATGTCATAATGTTAGTAGCAGCATGATGAGTGGATTTAGGTACGACGATTCTAAGTGAAATAAGTCACACAGAAAAGGACACTTCTCATAAGGTATCACTGATAGAGGGAATGTAAAAACCGTTACACTTGAACTGAATTACAAAACAGAACAGAGTCACACATGCAGAAAACACACTATGGCTGCTTAACGGGAAAGGTGAGGTGGGGTGATACATAAAACAAGGGTATCAAATTAGCTCAGATACCATTCCATAAACCCAATATGTAGTAGACAAGACCTACTCCTTGCTCAGAGAACTGGACTCAACACGCCCTATTCACCGCACAAGAATATATCTGACTAGTAATAATCTTAAAGCCTATGTATTGATATCTCTCTGTTAGTGTGTCAAGTGGGTGGAAAGCGGCATAAACACAGCCGTGAAAAGCAGCTAAACCCCATTATGAAAATAAATTACTTTGAAAAACCCATGAAACTACGACAGTGAAAGAGATAGAAATTGTTACACAATGAGTTCAGGGGCTGTGATGCAACCTGGATTGACCATATCTAGACCCACAGCTGGATGAGACATAAGGGTGGACACGCTTGGGGCTGAGAGGTTTGGTGAGGTTGGATGAGCAAACGCAGACCCTTTAAAGTAATACTGCGTGGTACCCATCGCATGGGTCCCAAATCTCCAGGTTCAAGGGCATCTTCCTACATCGAAAACATGCATGAGAAACCCAGAAGATGGTACACCGTGTGATGGGGAAAGGTTTCTAAAACGCACCTCATTTCTCATCTCCTTGTGCCCGGGTTCGCCATTCCAGCCACTTTACTAGAAATCTCCCTACTTGGAGCATCAGCACCTTTAACCTCCTGTTCCGTACAGGTTGCAATTTGTCCTGAGGATGAACGGGAAGACGGGGAACCAACGAGAGACTAGCTCTTGGTGTTGGGACAGGCACAGGTCACTCTATTTTCCCATCAGGAAGAAGAATTAACCACAGGCTCAGCCTGCCCCCCGGAACCAGAACAGGGCCTGAAGCCATCCTGCGCTTTTGCGGCCAGCTCCCAAAAAAGCGAGTTGTAAAATGGAGGTTCAGGGCACTGCAATTCACAAACCTGCAGAGTTATAAATGATAACTCTCGTCCACAAATATATTGAGGGAAGGCAAAGAAGAGGATTTGAAATCAAGGCAGAATTGCACGAAACAGATTTCAGGAGGTAGATACGAATCGCCTTTAAAGCACATGAAAAGCGGCAAAACGTTGACAATGATGCCCTTGGCCAAAAAGGGCGTATGCGTTTTTTCCTGAATATATTCAGGAAAAAACGCATACGCCCTTTTTGGCCAACCAAGCAACCTGGAAAGGCAAATCAGCGCTACACAGAAGTCTCGCTTCCCATCGGTCAAAAGGGCCATGCTGAAAAAAGTGTCAAAACCAGAAATGCAGGACAGGCCATGGAGAAATGGGAGCCTTGCTACACTGATGGGCGGGATGTAAATTGCCAACAGCCACTCTGGAGAAGTGCACGGTGTGTCCTGAAACATCTGAAAAACACAGCTTAGAGAGCATAGGGCACTTCCACTCATGGGGGTATAAATTGGGAAAATGAAAAATCAGCAAGACACAAGCACCCCAAAGTTGAGGGCTGCTCTGTTGACAAGGACCTCCACTTCATTCCACCTTAAATATCCCAGGAAAGAGAAAAATGGATAAAGAAGTTGTGGTCCTTATGTACAATGGAATATCACTCAGCCATGAAATCAATGTCATAATGTTAGTAGCAGCATGATGAGTGGATTTAGGTACGACGATTCTAAGTGAAATAAGTCACACAGAAAAGGACACTTCTCATAAGGTATCACTGATAGAGGGAATGTAAAAACCGTTACACTTGAACTGAATTACAAAACAGAACAGAGTCACACATGCAGAAAACACACTATGGCTGCTTAACGGGAAAGGTGAGGTGGGGTGATACATAAAACAAGGGTATCAAATTAGCTCAGATACCATTCCATAAACCCAATATGTAGTAGACAAGACCTACTCCTTGCTCAGAGAACTGGACTCAACACGCCCTATTCACCGCACAAGAATATATCTGACTAGTAATAATCTTAAAGCCTATGTATTGATATCTCTCTGTTAGTGTGTCAAGTGGGTGGAAAGCGGCATAAACACAGCAGTGAAAAGCAGCTAAACCCCATTATGAAAATAAATTACTTTGAAAAACCCATGAAACTACGACAGTGAAAGAGATAGAAATTGTTACACAATGAGTTCAGGGGCTGTGATGCAACCTGGATTGACCATATCTAGACCCACAGCTGGATGAGACATAAGGGTGGACACTCTTGGGGCTGAGAGGTTTGGTGAGGTTGGATGAGCAAACGCACACCCTTTAAAGTAATACTGCGTGGTACCCATCGCATGGGTCCCAAATCTCCAGGTTCAAGGGCATCTTCCTACATCGAAAACATGCATGAGAAACCCAGAAGATGGTACACCGTGTGATGGGGAAAGGTTTCTAAAACGCACCTCATTTCTCATCTCCTTGTGCCCGGGTTCGCCATTCCAGCCACTTTACTAGCAATCTCCCTACTTGGAGCATCAGCACCTTTAACCTCCTGTTCCGTACAGGTTGCAATTTGTCCTGAGGATGAACGGGAAGACGGGGAACCAACGAGAGACTAGCTCTTGGTGTTGGGACAGGCACAGGTCACTCTATTTTCCCATCAGGAAGAAGAATTAACCACAGGCTCAGCCTGCCCCCCGGAACCAGAACAGGGCCTGAAGCCATCCTGCGCTTTTGCGGCCAGCTCCCAAAAAAGCGAGTTGTAAAATGGAGGTTCAGGGCACTGCAATTCACAAACCTGCAGAGTTATAAATGATAACTCTCGTCCACAAATATATTGAGGGAAGGCAAAGAAGAGGATTTGAAATCAAGGCAGAATTGCACGAAACAGATTTCAGGAGGTAGATACGAATCGCCTTTAAAGCACATGAAAAGCGGCAAAACGTTGACAATGATGCCCTTGGCCAAAAAGGGCGTATGCGTTTTTTCCTGAATATATTCAGGAAAAAACGCATACGCCCTTTTTGGCCAACCAAGCAACCTGGAAAGGCAAATCAGCGCTACACAGAAGTCTCGCTTCCCATCGGTCAAAAGGGCCATGCTGAAAAAAGTGTCAAAACCAGAAATGCAGGACAGGCCATGGAGAAATGGGAGCCTTGCTACACTGATGGGCGGGATGTAAATTGCCAACAGCCACTCTGGAGAAGTGTACGGTGTGTCCTGAAACATCTGAAAAACACAGCTTAGAGAGCATAGGGCACTTCCACTCATGGGGGTATAAATTGGGAAAATGAAAAATCAGCAAGACACAAGCACCCCAAAGTTCAGGGCTGCTCTGTTGACAAGGACCTCCACTTCATTCCACCTTAAATATCCCAGGAAAGAGAAAAATGGATAAAGAAGTTGTGGTCCTTATGTACAATGGAATATCACTCAGCCATGAAATCAATGTCATAAGGTTAGTAGCAGCATGATGAGTGGATTTAGGTACGACGATTCTAAGTGAAATAAGTCACACAGAAAAGGACACTTCTCATAAGGTATCACTGATAGAGGGAATGTAAAAACCGTTACACTTGAACTGAATTACAAAACAGAACAGAGTCACACATGCAGAAAACACACTATGGCTGCTTAACGGGAAAGGTGAGGTGGGGTGATACATAAAACAAGGGTATCAAATTAGCTCAGATACCGTTCCATAAACCCAATATGTAGTAGACAAGACCTACTCCTTGCTCAGAGAACTGGACTCAACACGCCCTATTCACCGCACAAGAATATATCTGACTAGTAATAATCTTAAAGCCTATGTATTGATATCTCTCTGTTAGTGTGTCAAGTGGGTGGAAAGCGGCATAAACACAGCCGTGAAAAGCAGCTAAACCCCATTATGAAAATAAATTACTTTGAAAAACCCATGAAACAACGACAGTGAAAGAGATAGAAATTCTTACACAATGAGTTCAGGGGCTGTGATGCAACCTGGATTGACCATATCTAGACCCACAGCTGGATGAGACATAAGGGTGGACACTCTTGGGGCTGAGAGGTTTGGTGAGGTTGGGTGAGCAAACGCAGACCCTTTAAAGTAATACTGCGTGGTACCCATCGCATGGGTCCCAAATCTCCAGCTTCAAGGGCATCTTCCTACATCGAAAACATGCATGAGAAACCCAGAAGATGGTACACCGTGTGATGGGGAAAGGTTTCTAAAACGCACCTCATTTCTCATCTCCTTGTGCCCGGGTTCGCCATTCCAGCCACTTTACTAGCAATCTCCCTACTTGGAGCATCAGCACCTTTAACCTCCTGTTCCGTACAGGTTGCAATTTGTCCTGAGGATGAACGGGAAGACGGGGAACCAACGAGAGACTAGCTCTTGGTGTTGGGACAGGCACAGGTCACTCTATTTTCCCATCAGGAAGAAGAATTAACCACAGGCTCAGCCTGCCCCCCGGAACCAGAACAGGGCCTGAAGCCATCCTGCGCTTTTGCGGCCAGCTCCCAAAAAAGCGAGGTGTAAAATGGAGGTTCAGGGCACTGCAATTCACAAACCTGCAGAGTTATAAATGATAACTCTCGTCCACAAATATATTGAGGGAAGGCAAAGAAGAGGATTTGAAATCAAGGCAGAATTGCACGAAACAGATTTCAGGAGGTAGATACGAATCGCCCTTAAAGCACATGAAAAGCGGCAAAACGTTGACAATGATGCCCTTGGCCAAAAAGGGCGTATGCGTTTTTTCCTGAATATATTCAGGAAAAAACGCATACGCCCTTTTTGGCCAACCAAGCAACCTGGAAAGGCAAATCAGCGCTACACAGAAGTCTCGCTTCCCATCGGTCAAAAGGGCCATGCTGAAAAAAGTGTCAAAACCAGAAATGCAGGACAGGCCATGGAGAAATGGGAGCCTTGCTACACTGATGGGCGGGATGTAAATTGCCAACAGCCACTCTGGAGAAGTGTACGGTGTGTCCTGAAACATCTGAAAAACACAGCTTAGAGAGCATAGGGCACTTCCACTCATGGGGGTATAAATTGGGAAAATGAAAAATCAGCAAGACACAAGCACCCCAAAGTTGAGGGCTGCTCTGTTGACAAGGACCTCCACTTCATTCCACCTTAAATATCCCAGGAAAGAGAAAAATGGATAAAAAGTTGTGGTCCTTATGTACAATGGAATATCACTCAGCCATGAAATCAATGTCATAAGGTTAGTAGCAGCATGATGAGTGGATTTAGGTACGACGATTCTAAGTGAAATAAGTCACACAGAAAAGGACACTTCTCATAAGGTATCACTGATAGAGGGAATGTAAAAACCGTTACACTTGAACTGAATTACAAAACAGAACAGAGTCACACATGCAGAAAACACACTATGGCTGCTTAACGGGAAAGGTGAGGTGGGGTGATACATAAAACAAGGGTATCAAATTAGCTCAGATACCGTTCCATAAACCCAGTATGTAATAGACAAGACCTACTCCTTGCTCAGAGAACTGGACTCAACACGCCCTATTCACAGCACAAGAATATATCTGACTAGTAATAATCTTAAAGCCTATGTATTGATATCTCTCTGTTAGTGTGTCAAGTGGGTGGAAAGCGGCATAAACACAGCCGTGAAAAGCAGCTAAACCCCATTATGAAAATAAATTACTTTGAAAAACCCATGAAACAACGACAGTGAAAGAGATAGAAATTCTTACACAATGAGTTCAGGGGCTGTGATGCAACCTGGATTGACCATATCTAGACCCACAGCTGGATGAGACATAAGGGTGGACACTCTTGGGGCTGAGAGGTTTGGTGAGGTTGGGTGAGCAAACGCAGACCCTTTAAAGTAATACTGCGTGGTACCCATCGCATGGGTCCCAAATCTCCAGCTTCAAGGGCATCTTCCTACATCGAAAACATGCATGAGAAACCCAGAAGATGGTACACCGTGTGATGGGGAAAGGTTTCTAAAACGCACCTCATTTCTCATCTCCTTGTGCCCGGGTTCGCCATTCCAGCCGCTTTACTAGCAATCTCCCTACTTGGAGCATCAGCACCTTTAACCTCCTGTTCCGTACAGGTTGCAATTTGTCCTGAGGATGAACGGGAAGACGGGGAACCAACGAGAGACTAGCTCTTGGTGTCGGGACAGGCACAGGTCACTCTATTTTCCCATCAGGAAGAATTAACCACAGGCTCAGCCTGCCCCCCGGAACCAGAACAGGGCCTGAAGCCATCCTGCGCTTTTGCGGCCAGCTCCCAAAAAAGCGAGTTGTAAAATGGAGGTTCAGGGCACTGCAATTCACAAACCTGCAGAGTTATAAATGATAACTCTCGTCCACAAATATATTGAGGGAAGGCAAAGAAGAGGATTTGAAATCAAGGCAGAATTGCACGAAACAGATTTCAGGAGGTAGATACGAATCGCCTTTAAAGCACATGAAAAGCGGCAAAACGTTGACAATGATGCCCTTGGCCAAAAAGGGCGTATGCGTTTTTTCCTGAATATATTCAGGAAAAAACACATACGCCCTTTTTGGCCAACCAAGCAACCTGGAAAGGCAAATCAGCGCTACAGAGAAGTCTCGCTTCCCATCGGTCAAAAGGGCCATGCTGAAAAAAGTGTCAAAACCAGAAATGCAGGACAGGCCATGGAGAAATGGGAGCCTTGCTACTCTGATGGGCGGGATGTAAATTGCCAACAGCCACTCTGGAGAAGTGTACGGTGTGTCCTGAAACATCTGAAAAACACAGCTTAGAGAGCATAGGGCACTTCCACTCATGGGGGTATAAATTGGGAAAATGAAAAATCAGCAAGACACAAGCACCCCAAAGTTGAGGGCTGCTCTGTTGACAAGGACCTCCACTTCATTCCACCTTAAATATCCCAGGAAAGAGAAAAATGGATAAAGAAGTTGTGGTCCTTATGTACAATGGAATATCACTCAGCCATGAAATCAATGTCATAAGGTTAGTAGCAGCATGATGAGTGGATTTAGGTACGACGATTCTAAGTGAAATAAGTCACACAGAAAAGGACACTTCTCATAAGGTATCACTGATAGAGGGAATGTAAAAACCGTTACACTTGAACTGAATTACAAAACAGAACAGAGTCACACATGCAGAAAACACACTATGGCTGCTTAACGGGAAAGGTGAGGTGGGGTGATACATAAAACAAGGGTATCAAATTAGCTCAGATACCGTTCCATAAACCCAATATGTAGTAGACAAGACCTACTCCTTGCTCAGAGAACTGGACTCAACACGCCCTATTCACCGCACAAGAATATATCTGACTAGTAATAATCTTAAAGCCTATGTATTGATATCTCTCTGTTAGTGTGTCAAGTGGGTGGAAAGCGGCATAAACACAGCCGTGAAAATCAGCTAAACCCCATTATGAAAATAAATTACTTTGAAAAACCCATGAAACAACGACAGTGAAAGAGATAGAAATTCTTAAACAATGAGTTCAGGGGCTGTGATGCAACCTGGATTGACCATATCTAGACCCACAGCTGGATGAGACATAAGGGTGGACACTCTTGGGGCTGAGAGGTTTGGTGAGGTTGGGTGAGCAAACGCAGACCCTTTAAAGTAATACTGCGTGGTACCCATCCCATGGGTCCCAAATCTCCAGCTTCAAGGGCATCTTCCTACATCGAAAACATGCATGAGAAACCCAGAAGATGGTACACCGTGTGATGGGGAAAGGTTTCTAAAACGCACCTCATTTCTCATCTCCTTGTGCCCGGGTTCGCCATTCCAGCCACTTTACTAGCAATCTCCCTACTTGGAGCATCAGCACCTTTAACCTCCTGTTCCGTACAGGTTGCAATTTGTCCTGAGGATGAACGGGAAGACGGGGAACCAACGAGAGACTAGCTCTTGGTGTTGGGACAGGCACAGGTCACTCTATTTTCCCATCAGGAAGAAGAATTAACCACAGGCTCAGCCTGCCCCCCGGAACCAGAACAGGGCCTGAAGCCATCCTGCGCTTTTGCGGCCAGCTCCCAAAAAAGCGAGTTGTAAAATGGAGGTTCAGGGCACTGCAATTCACAAACCTGCAGAGTTATAAATGATAACTCTCGTCCACAAATATATTGAGGGAAGGCAAAGAAGAGGATTTGAAATCAAGGCAGAATTGCACGAAACAGATTTCAGGAGGTAGATACGAATCGCCTTTAAAGCACATGAAAAGCGGCAAAACGTTGACAATGATGCCCTTGGCCAAAAAGGGCGTATGCGTTTTTTCCTGAATATATTCAGGAAAAAACGCATACGCCCTTTTTGGCCAACCAAGCAACCTGGAAAGGCAAATCAGCGCTACACAGAAGTCTCGCTTCCCATCGGTCAAAAGGGCCATGCTGAAAAAAGTGTCAAAACCAGAAATGCAGGACAGGCCATGGAGAAATGGGAGCCTTGCTACACTGATGGGCGGGATGTAAATTGCCAACAGCCACTCTGGAGAAGTGTACGGTGTGTCCTGAAACATCTGAAAAACACAGCTTAGAGAGCATAGGGCACTTCCACTCATGGGGGTATAAATTGGGAAAATGAAAAATCAGCAAGACACAAGCACCCCAAAGTTGAGGGCTGCTCTGTTGACAAGGAACTCCACTTCATTCCACCTTAAATATCCAAGGAAAGAGAAAAATGGATAAAAAGTTGTGGTCCTTATGTACAATGGAATATCACTCAGCCATGAAATCAATGTCATAAGGTTAGTAGCAGCATGATGAGTGGATTTAGGTACGACGATTCTAAGTGAAATAAGTCACACAGAAAAGGACACTTCTCATAAGGTATCACTGATAGAGGGAATGTAAAAACCGTTACACTTGAACTGAATTACAAAACAGAACAGAGTCACACATGCAGAAAACACACTATGGCTGCTTAACGGGAAAGGTGAGGTGGGGTGATACATAAAACAAGGTTATCAAATTAGCTCAGATACCGTTCCATAAACCCAATATGTAGTAGACAAGACCTACTCCTTGCTCAGAGAACTGGACTCAACACGCCCTATTCACCGCACAAGAATATATCTGACTAGTAATAATCTTAAAGCCTATGTATTGATATCTCTCTGTTAGTGTGTCAAGTGGGTGGAAAGCGGCATAAACACAGCCGTGAAAAGCAGCTAAACCCCATTATGAAAATAAATTACTTTGAAAAACCCATGAAACAACGACAGTGAAAGAGATAGAAATTCTTACACAATGAGTTCAGGGGCTGTGATGCAACCTGGATTGACCATATCTAGACCCACAGCTGGATGAGACATAAGGGTGGACACTCTTGGGGCTGAGAGGTTTGGTGAGGTTGGGTGAGCAAACGCAGACCCTTTAAAGTAATACTGCGTGGTACCCATCGCATGGGTCCCAAATCTCCAGCTTCAAGGGCATCTTCCTACATCGAAAACATGCATGAGAAACCCAGAAGATGGTACACCGTGTGATGGGGAAAGGTTTCTAAAACGCACCTCATTTCTCATCTCCTTGTGCCCGGGTTCGCCATTCCAGCCACTTTACTAGCAATCTCCCTACTTGGAGCATCAGCACCTTTAACCTCCTGTTCTGTACAGGTTGCAATTTGTCCTGAGGATGAACGGGAAGACGGGGAACCAACGAGAGACTAGCTCTTGGTGTTGGGACAGGCACAGGTCACTCTATTTTCCCATCAGGAAGAAGAATTAACCACAGGCTCAGCCTGCCCCCCGGAACCAGAACAGGGCCTGAAGCCATCCTGCGCTTTTGCGGCCAGCTCCCAAAAAAGCGAGTTGTAAAATGGAGGTTCAGGGCACTGCAATTCACAAACCTGCAGAGTTATAAATGATAACTCTCGTCCACAAATATATTGAGGGAAGGCAAAGAAGAGGATTTGAAATCAAGGCAGAATTGCACGAAACAGATTTCAGGAGGTAGATACGAATCGCCTTTAAAGCACATGAAAAGCGGCAAAACGTTGACAATGATGCCCTTGGCCAAAAAGGGCGTATGCGTTTTTTCCTGAATATATTCAGGAAAAAACGCATACGCCCTTTTTGGCGAACCAAGCAACCTGGAAAGGCAAATCAGCGCTACAGAGAAGTCTCGCTTCCCATCGCTCAAAAGGGCCATGCTGAAAATAGTGTCAAAACCAGAAATGCAGGACAGGCCATGGAGAAATGCGAGCCTTGCTACACTGATGGGCGGGATGTAAATTGCCAACAGCCACTCTGGAGAAGTGCACGGTGTGTCCTGAAACATCTGAAAAACACAGCTTAGAGAGCATAGGGCACTTCCACTCATGGGGGTATAAATTGGGAAAATTAAAAATCAGCAAGACACAAGCACCCCAATGTTGAGGGCTGCTCTGTTGACAAGGACCTCCACTTCATTCCACCTTAAATATCCCAGGAAAGAGAAAAATGGATAAAGAAGTTGTGGTCCTTATGTACAATGGAATATCACTCAGCCATGAAATCAATGTCATAATGTTAGTAGCAGCATGATGAGTGGATTTAGGTACGACGATTCTAAGTGAAATAAGTCACACAGAAAAGGACACTTCTCATAAGGTATCACTTATGGAGGGAATGTAAAAACCGTTACACTTGAACTGAATTACAAAACAGAACAGAGTCACACATGCAGAAAACACACTATGGCTGCTTAACGGGAAAGGTGAGGTGGGGTGATACATAAAACAAGGGTATCAAATTAGCTCAGATACCGTTCCATAAACCCAATATGTAATAGACAAGACCTACTCCTTGCTCAGAGAACTGGACTCAACACGCCCTATTCACAGCACAAGAATATATCTGACTAGTAATAATCTTAAAGCCTATGTATTGATATCTCTCTGTTAGTGTGTCAAGTGGGTGGAAAGCGGCATAAACACAGCCGTGAAAAGCAGCTAAACCCCATTATGAAAATAAATTACTTTGAAAAACCCATGAAACAACGACAGTGAAAGAGATAGAAATTCTTACACAATGAGTTCAGGGGCTGTGATGCAACCTGGATTGACCATATCTAGACCCACAGCTGGATGAGACATAAGGGTGGACACTCTTGGGGCTGAGAGGTTTGGTGAGGTTGGGTGAGCAAACGCAGACCCTTTAAAGTAATACTGCGTGGTACCCATCGCATGGGTCCCAAATCTCCAGCTTCAAGGGCATCTTCCTACATCGAAAACATGCATGAGAAACCCAGAAGATGGTACACCGTGTGATGGGGAAAGGTTTCTAAAACGCACCTCATTTCTCATCTCCTTGTGCCCGGGTTCGCCATTCCAGCCGCTTTACTAGCAATCTCCCTACTTGGAGCATCAGCACCTTTAACCTCCTGTTCCGTACAGGTTGCAATTTGTCCTGAGGATGAACGGGAAGACGGGGAACCAACGAGAGACTAGCTCTTGGTGTCGGGACAGGCACAGGTCACTCTATTTTCCCATCAGGAAGAAGAATTAACCACAGGCTCAGCCTGCCCCCCGGAACCAGAACAGGGCCTGAAGCCATCCTGCGCTTTTGCGGCCAGCTCCCTAAAAAGCGAGTTGTAAAATGGAGGTTCAGGGCACTGCAATTCACAAACCTGCAGAGTTATAAATGATAACTCTCGTCCACAAATATATTGAGGGAAGGCAAAGAAGAGGATTTGAAATCAAGGCAGAATTGCACGAAACAGATTTCAGGAGGTAGATACGAATCGCCTTTAAAGCACATGAAAAGCGGCAAAACGATGACAATGATGCCCTTGGCCAAAAAGGGCGTATGCGTTTTTTCCTGAATATATTCAGGAAAAAACGCATACGCCCTTTTTGGCCAACCAAGCAACCTGGAAAGGCAAATCAGCGCTACAGAGAAGTCTCGCTTCCCATCGGTCAAAAGGGCCATGCTGAAAAAAGTGTCAAAACCAGAAATGCAGGACAGGCCATGGAGAAATGGGAGCCTTGCTACTCTGATGGGCGGGATGTAAATTGCCAACAGCCACTCTGGAGAAGTGTACGGTGTGTCCTGAAACATCTGAAAAACACAGCTTAGAGAGCATAGGGCACTTCCACTCATGGGGGTATAAATTGGGAAAATGAAAAATCAGCAAGACACAAGCACCCCAAAGTTGAGGGCTGCTCTGTTGACAAGGACCTCCACTTCATTCCACCTTAAATATCCCAGGAAAGAGAAAAATGGATAAAGAAGTTGTGGTCCTTATGTACAATGGAATATCACTCAGCCATGAAATCAATGTCATAATGTTAGTAGCAGCATGATGAGTGGATTTAGGTACGACGATTCTAAGTGAAATAAGTCACACAGAAAAGGACACTTCTCCTAAGGTATCACTGATAGAGGGAATGTAAAAACCGTTACACTTGAACTGAATTACAAAACAGAACAGAGTCACACATGCAGAAAACACACTATGGCTGCTTAACGGGAAAGGTGAGGTGGGGTGATACATAAAACAAGGGTATCAAATTAGCTCAGATACCGTTCCATAAACCCAATATGTAGTAGACAAGACCTACTCCTTGCTCAGAGAACTGGACTCAACACGCCCTATTCACCGCACAAGAATATATCTGACTAGTAATAATCTTAAAGCCTATGTATTGATATCTCTCTGTTAGTGTGTCAAGTGGGTGGAAAGCGGCATAAACACAGCCGTGAAAAGCAGCTAAACCCCATTATGAAAATAAATTACTTTGAAAAACCCATGAAACAACGACAGTGAAAGAGATAGAAATTCTTACACAATGAGTTCAGGGGCTGTGATGCAACCTGGATTGACCATATCTAGACCCACAGCTGGATGAGACATAAGGGTGGACACTCTTGGGGCTGAGAGGTTTGGTGAGGTTGGGTGAGCAAACGCAGACCCTTTAAAGTAATACTGCGTGGTACCCATCGCATGGGTCCCAAATCTCCAGCTTCAAGGGCATCTTCCTACATCGAAAACATGCATGAGAAACCCAGAAGATGGTACACCGTGTGATGGGGAAAGGTTTCTAAAACGCACCTCATTTCTCATCTCCTTGTGCCCGGGTTCGCCATTCCAGCCACTTTACTAGCAATCTCCCTACTTGGAGCATCAGCACCTTTAACCTCCTGTTCCGTACAGGTTGCAATTTGTCCTGAGGATGAACGGGAAGACGGGGAACCAACGAGAGACTAGCTCTTGGTGTCGGGACAGGCACAGGTCACTCTATTTTCCCATCAGGAAGAAGAATTAACCACAGGCTCAGCCTGCCCCCCGGAACCAGAACAGGGCCTGAAGCCATCCTGCGCTTTTGCGGCCAGCTCCCAAAAAAGCGAGGTGTAAAATGGAGGTTCAGGGCACTGCAATTCACAAACCTGCAGAGTTATAAATGATAACTCTCGTCCACAAATATATTGAGGGAAGGCAAAGAAGAGGATTTGAAATCAAGGCAGAATTGCACGAAACAGATTTCAGGAGGTAGATACGAATCGCCCTTAAAGCACATGAAAAGCGGCAAAACGTTGACAATGATGCCCTTGGCCAAAAAGGGCGTATGCGTTTTTTCCAGAATATATTCAGGAAAAAACGCATACGCCCTTTTTGGCCAACCAAGCAACCTGGAAAGGCAAATCAGCGCTACAGAGAAGTCTCGCTTCCCATCGGTCAAAAGGGCCATGCTGAAAAAAGTGTCAAAACCAGAAATGCAGGACAGGCCATGGAGAAATGGGAGCCTTGCTACACTGATGGGCGGGATGTAAATTGCCAACAGCCACTCTGGAGAAGTGCACGGTGTGTCCTGAAACATCTGAAAAACACAGCTTAGAGAGCATAGGGCATTTCCACTCATGGGGGTATAAATTGGGAAAATGAAAAATCAGCAAGACACAAGCACCCCAAAGTTGAGGGCTGCTCTGTTGACAAGGACCTCCACTTCATTCCACCTTAAATATCCCAGGAAAGAGAAAAATGGATAAAGAAGTTGTGGTCCTTATGTACAATGGAATATCACTCAGCCATGAAATCAATGTCATAAGGTTAGTAGCAGCATGATGAGTGGATTTAGGTACGACGATTCTAAGTGAAATAAGTCACACAGAAAAGGACACTTCTCATAAGGTATCACTGATAGAGGGAATGTAAAAACCGTTACACTTGAACTGAATTACAAAACAGAACAGAGTCACACATGCAGAAAACACACTATGGCTGCTTAACGGGAAAGGTGAGGTGGGGTGTTACATAAAACAAGGGTATCAAATTAGCTCAGATACCGTTCCATAAACCCAATATGTAGTAAGCAAGACCTACTTCTTGCTCAGAGAACTGGACTCAACACGCCCTATTCACCGCACAAGAATATATCTGACTAGTAATAATCTTATAGCCTATGTATTGATATCTCTCTGTTAGTGTGTCAAGTGGGTGGAAAGCGGCATAAACACAGCCGTGAAAAGCAGCTAAACCCCATTATGAAAATAAATTACTTTGAAAAACCCATGAAACAATGACAGTGAAAGAGATAGAAATTCTTACACAATGAGTTCAGGGGCTGTGATGCAACCTGGATTGACCATATCTAGACCCACAGCTGGATGAGACATAAGGGTGGACACTCTTGGGGCTGAGAGGTTTGGTGAGGTTGGGTGAGCAAACGCAGACCCTTTAAAGTAATACTGTGTGGTACCCATCGCATGGGTCCCAAATCTCCAGCTTCAAGGGCATCTTCCTACATCGAAAACATGCATGAGAAACCCAGAAGATGGTACACCGTGTGATGGGGAAAGGTTTCTAAAACGCACCTCATTTCTCATCTCCTTGTGCCCGGGTTCGCCATTCCAGCCACTTTACTAGCAATCTCCCTACTTGGAGCATCAGCACCTTTAACCTCCTGTTCCGTACAGGTTGCAATTTGTCCTGAGGATGAACGGGAAGACGGGGAACCAACGAGAGACTAGCTCTTGGTGTTGGGACAGGCACAGGTCACTCTATTTTCCCATCAGGAAGAAGAATTAACCACAGGCTCAGCCTGCCCCCCGGAACCACAACAGGGCCTGAAGCCATCCTGCGCTTTTGCGGCCAGCTCCCAAAAAAGCGAGTTGTAAAATGGAGGTTCAGGGCACTGCAATTCACAAACCTGCAGAGTTATAAATGATAACTCTCGTCCACAAATATATTGAGGGAAGGCAAAGAAGAGGATTTGAAATCAAGGCAGAATTGCACGAAACAGATTTCAGGAGGTAGATACGAATCGCCCTTAAAGCACATGAAAAGCGGCAAAACGTTGACAATGATGCCCTTGGCCAAAAAGGGTGTATGCGTTTTTTCCAGAATATATTCAGGAAAAAACGCATACGCCCTTTTTGGCCAACCAAGCAACCTGGAAAGGCAAATCAGCGCTACAGAGAAGTCTCGCTTCCCATCGGTCAAAAGGGCCATGCTGAAAAAAGTGTCAAAACCAGAAATGCAGGACAGGCCATGGAGAAATGGGAGCCTTGCTACACTGATGGGCGGGATGTAAATTGCCAACAGCCACTCTGGAGAAGTGCACGGTGTGTCCTGAAACATCTGAAAAACACAGCTTAGAGAGCATAGGGCATTTCCACTCATGGGGGTATAAATTGGGAAAATGAAAAATCAGCAAGACACAAGCACCCCAAAGTTGAGGGCTGCTCTGTTGACAAGGACCTCCACTTCATTCCACCTTAAATATCCCAGGAAAGAGAAAAATGGATAAAGAAGTTGTGGTCCTTATGTACAATGGAATATCACTCAGCCATGAAATCAATGTCATAATGTTAGTAGCAGCATGATGAGTGGATTTAGGTACGACGATTCTAAGTGAAATAAGTCACACAGAAAAGGACACTTCTCCTAAGGTATCACTGATAGAGGGAATGTAAAAACCGTTACACTTGAACTGAATTACAAAACAGAACAGAGTCACACATGCAGAAAACACACTATGGCTGCTTAACGGGAAAGGTGAGGTGGGGTGATACATAAAACAAGGGTATCAAATTAGCTCAGATACCGTTCCATAAACCCAATATGTAGTAGACAAGACCTACTCCTTGCTCAGAGAACTGGACTCAACACGCCCTATTCACCGCACAAGAATATATCTGACTAGTAATAATCTTAAAGCCTATGTATTGATATCTCTCTGTTAGTGTGTCAAGTGGGTGGAAAGCGGCATAAACACAGCCGTGAAAAGCAGCTAAACCCCATTATGAAAATAAATTACTTTGAAAAACCCATGAAACAACGACAGTGAAAGAGATAGAAATTCTTACACAATGAGTTCAGGGGCTGTGATGCGACCTGGATTGACCATATCTAGACCCACAGCTGGATGAGACATAAGGGTGGACACTCTTGGGGCTGAGAGGTTTGGTGAGGTTGGGTGAGCAAACGCAGACCCTTTAAAGTAATACTGCGTGGTACCCATCGCATGGGTCCCAAATCTCCAGCTTCAAGGGAATCTTCCTACATCGAAAACATGCATGAGAAACCCAGAAGATGGTACACCGTGTGATGGGGAAACGTTTCTAAAACACACCTCATTTCTCATCTCCTTGTGCCCGGGTTCGCCATTCCAGCCACTTTACTAGCAATCTCCCTACTTGGAGCATCAGCACCTTTAACCTCCTGTTCTGTACAGGTTGCAATTTGTCCTGAGGATGAACGGGAAGACGGGGAACCAACGAGAGACTAGCTCTTGGTGTTGGGACAGGCACAGGTCACTCTATTTTCCCATCAGGAAGAAGAATTAACCACAGGCTCAGCCTGCCCCCCGGAACCAGAACAGGGCCTGAAGCCATCCTGCGCTTTTGCGGCCAGCTCCCAAAAAAGCGAGTTGTAAAATGGAGGTTCAGGGCACTGCAATTCACAAACCTGCAGAGTTATAAATGATAACTCTCGTCCACAAATATATAGAGGGAAGGCAAAGAAGAGGATTTGAAATCAAGGCAGAATTGCACGAAACAGATTTCAGGAGGTAGATACGAATCGCCTTTAAAGCACATGAAAAGCGGCAAAACGTTGACAATGATGCCCTTGGCCAAAAAGGGCGTATGCGTTTTTTCCTGAATATATTCAGGAAAAAACGCATACGCCCTTTTTGGCCAACCAAGCAACCTGGAAAGGCAAATCAGCGCTACAGAGAAGTCTCGCTTCCCATCGGTCAAAAGGGCCATGCTGAAAAAAGTGTCAAAACCAGAAATGCAGGACAGGCCATGGAGAAATGGGAGCCTTGCTACACTGATGGGCGGGATGTAAATTGCCAACAGCCACTCTGGAGAAGTGTACGGTGTGTCCTGAAACATCTGAAAAACACAGCTTAGAGAGCATAGGGCACTTCCACTCATGGGGGTATAAATTGGGAAAATGAAAAATCAGCAAGACACAAGCACCCCAAAGTTGAGGGCTGCTCTGTTGACAAGGACCTCCACTTCATTCCACCTTAAATATCCCAGGAAAGAGAAAAATGGATAAAGAAGTTGTGGTCCTTATGTACAATGGAATATCACTCAGCCATGAAATCAATGTCATAATGTTAGTAGCAGCATGATGAGTGGATTTAGGTACGACGATTCTAAGTGAAATAAGTCACACAGAAAAGGACACTTCTCATAAGGTATCACTGATAGAGGGAATGTAAAAACCGTTACACTTGAACTGAATTACAAAACAGAACAGAGTCACACATGCAGAAAACACACTATGGCTGCTTAACGGGAAAGGTGAGGTGGGGTGATACATAAAACAAGGGTATCAAATTAGCTCAGATACCGTTCCATAAACCCAATATGTAGTAGACAAGACCTACTCCTTGCTCAGAGAACTGGACTCAACACGCCCTATTCACCGCACAAGAATATATCTGACTAGTAATAATCTTAAAGCCTATGTATTGATATCTCTCTGTTAGTGTGTCAAGTGGGTGGAAAGCGGCATAAACACAGCCGTGAAAAGCAGCTAAACCCCATTATGAAAATAAATTACTTTGAAAAACCCATGAAACAACGACAGTGAAAGAGATAGAAATTCTTACACAATGAGTTCAGGGGCTGTGATGCAACCTGGATTGACCATATCTAGACCCACAGCTGGATGAGACATAAGGGTGGACACTCTTGGGGCTGAGAGGTTTGGTGAGGTTGGGTGAGCAAACGCAGACCCTTTAAAGTAATACTGCGTGGTACCCATCGCATGGGTCCCAAATCTCCAGCTTCAAGGGCATCTTCCTACATCGAAAACATGCATGAGAAACCCAGAAGATGGTACACCGTGTGATGGGGAAAGGTTTCTAAAACGCACCTCATTTCTCATCTCCTTGTGCCCGGGTTCGCCATTCCAGCCACTTTACTAGCAATCTCCCTACTTGGAGCATCAGCACCTTTAACCTCCTGTTCCGTACAGGTTGCAATTTGTCCTGAGGATGAACGGGAAGACGGGGAACCAACGAGAGACTAGCTCTTGGTGTTGGGACAGGCACAGGTCACTCTATTTTCCCATCAGGAAGAAGAATTAACCACAGGCTCAGCCTGCCCCCCGGAACCAGAACAGGGCCTGAAGCCATCCTGCACTTTTGCGGCCAGCTCCCAAAAAAGCGAGTTGTAAAATGGAGGTTCAGGGCACTGCAATTCACAAACCTGCAGAGTTATAAATGATAACTCTCGTCCACAAATATATTGAGGGAAGGCAAAGAAGAGGATTTGAAATCAAGGCAGAATTGAACGAAACAGATTTCAGGAGGTAGATACGAATCGCCCTTAAAGCACATGAAAAGCGGCAAAACGTTGACAATGATGCCCTTGGCCAAAAAGGGCGTATGCGTTTTTTCCAGAATATATTCAGGAAAAAACGCATACGCCCTTTTTGGCCAACCAAGCAACCTGGAAAGGCAAATCAGCGCTACAGAGAAGTCTCGCTTCCCATCGGTCAAAAGGGCCATGCTGAAAAAAGTGTCAAAACCAGAAATGCAGGACAGGCCATGGAGAAATGGGAGCCTTGCTACACTGATGGGCGGGATGTAAATTGCCAACAGCCACTCTGGAGAAGTGCACGGTGTGTCCTGAAACATCTGAAAAACACAGCTTAGAGAGCATAGGGCATTTCCACTCATGGGGGTATAAATTGGGAAAATGAAAAATCAGCAAGACACAAGCACCCCAAAGTTGAGGGCTGCTCTGTTGACAAGGACCTCCACTTCATTCCACCTTAAATATCCCAGGAAAGAGAAAAATGGATAAAGAAGTTGTGGTCCTTATGTACAATGGAATATCACTCAGCCATGAAATCAATGTCATAATGTTAGTAGCAGCATGATGAGTGGATTTAGGTACGACGATTCTAAGTGAAATAAGTCACACAGAAAAGGACACTTCTCCTAAGGTATCACTGATAGAGGGAATGTAAAAACCGTTACACTTGAACTGAATTACAAAACAGAACAGAGTCACACATGCAGAAAACACACTATGGCTGCTTAACGGGAAAGGTGAGGTGGGGTGATACATAAAACAAGGGTATCAAATTAGCTCAGATACCGTTCCATAAACCCAATATGTAGTAGACAAGACCTACTCCTTGCTCAGAGAACTGGACTCAACACGCCCTATTCACCGCACAAGAATATATCTGACTAGTAATAATCTTAAAGCCTATGTATTGATATCTCTCTGTTAGTGTGTCAAGTGGGTGGAAAGCGGCATAAACACAGCCGTGAAAAGCAGCTAAACCCCATTATGAAAATAAATTACTTTGAAAAACCCATGAAACAACGACAGTGAAAGAGATAGAAATTCTTACACAATGAGTTCAGGGGCTGTGATGCAACCTGGATTGACCATATCTAGACCCACAGGTGGATGAGACATAAGGGTGGACACTCTTGGGGCTGAGAGGTTTGGTGAGGTTGGGTGAGCAAACGCAGACCCTTTAAAGTAATACTGCGTGGTACCCATCGCATGGGTCCCAAATCTCCAGGTTCAAGGGCATGTTCCTACATCGAAAACATGCATGAGAAACCCAGAAGATGGTACACCGTGTGATGGGGAAAGGTTTCTAAAACGCACCTCATTTCTCATCTCCTTGTGCCCGGGTTCGCCATTCCAGCCGCTTTACTAGCAATCTCCCTACTTGGAGCATCAGCACCTTTAACCTCCTGTTCCGTACAGGTTGCAATTTGTCCTGAGGATGAACGGGAAGACGGGGAACCAACGAGAGACTAGCTCTTGGTGTTGGGACAGGCACAGGTCACTCTATTTTCCCATTAGGAAGAAGAATTAACCACAGGCTCAGCCTGCCCCCCGGAACCAGAACAGGGCCTGAAGCCATCCTGCGCTTTTGCGGCCAGCTCCCAAAAAAGCGAGTTGTAAAATGGAGGTTCAGGGCACTGCAATTCACAAACCTGCAGAGTTATAAATGATAACTCTCGTCCACAAATATATTGAGGGAAGGCAAAGAAGAGGATTTGAAATCAAGGCAGAATTGCACGAAACAGATTTCAGGAGGTAGATACGAATCGCCCTTAAAGCACATGAAAAGCGGCAAAACGTTGACAATGATGCCCTTGGCCAAAAAGGGCGTATGCGTTTTTTCCTGAATATATTCAGGAAAAAACGCATACGCCCTTTTTGGCCAACCAAGCAACCTGGAAAGGCAAATTGGCGCTACAGAGAAGTCTCGCTTCCCATCGGTCAAAAGGGCCATGCTGAAAAAAGTGTCAAAACCAGAAATGCAGGACAGGCCATGGAGAAATGGGAGCCTTGCTACACTGATGGGCGGGATGTAAATTGCCAACAGCCACTCTGGAGAAGTGCACGGTGTGTCCTGAAACATCTGAAAAACACAGCTTAGAGAGCATAGGGCATTTCCACTCATGGGGGTATAAATTGGGAAAATGAAAAATCAGCAAGACACAAGCACCCCAAAGTTGAGGGCTGCTCTGTTGACAAGGACCTCCACTTCATTCCACCTTAAATATCCCAGGAAAGAGAAAAATGGATAAAGAAGTTGTGGTCCTTATGTACAATGGAATATCACTCAGCCATGAAATCAATGTCATAAGGTTAGTAGCAGCATGATGAGTGGATTTAGGTACGACGATTCTAAGTGAAATAAGTCACACAGAAAAGGACACTTCTCATAAGGTATCACTGATAGAGGGAATGTAAAAACCGTTACACTTGAACTGAATTACAAAACAGAACAGAGTCACACATGCAGAAAACACACTATGGCTGCTTAACGGGAAAGGTGAGGTGGGGTGATACATAAAACAAGGGTATCAAATTAGCTCAGATACCGTTCCATAAACCCAATATGTAGTAGACAAGACCTACTCCTTGCTCAGAGAACTGGACTCAACACGCCCTATTCACCGCACAAGAATATATCTGACTAGTAATAATCTTAAAGCCTATGTATTGATATCTCTCTGTTAGTGTGTCAAGTGGGTGGAAAGCGGCATAAACACAGCCGTGAAAAGCAGCTAAACCCCATTATGAAAATAAATTACTTTGAAAAACCCATGAAACAACGACAGTGAAAGAGATAGAAATTCTTACACAATGAGTTCAGGGGCTGTGATGCAACCTGGATTGACCATATCTAGACCCACAGCTGGATGAGACATAAGGGTGGACACTCTTGGGGCTGAGAGGTTTGGTGAGGTTGGGTGAGCAAACGCAGACCCTTTAAAGTAATACTGCGTGGTACCCATCGCATGGGTCCCAAATCTCCAGCTTCAAGGGCATCTTCCTACATCGAAAACATGCATGAGAAACCCAGAAGATGGTACACCGTGTGATGGGGAAAGGTTTCTAAAACGCACCTCATTTCTCATCTCCTTGTGCCCGGGTTCGCCATTCCAGCCACTTTACTAGCAATCTCCCTACTTGGAGCATCAGCACCTTTAACCTCCTGTTCTGTACAGGTTGCAATTTGTCCTGAGGATGAACGGGAAGACGGGGAACCAACGAGAGACTAGCTCTTGGTGTTGGGACAGGCACAGGTCACTCTATTTTCCCATCAGGAAGAAGAATTAACCACAGGCTCAGCCTGCCCCCCGGAACCAGAACAGGGCCTGAAGCCATCCTGCGCTTTTGCGGCCAGCTCCCAAAAAAGCGAGTTGTAAAATGGAGGTTCAGGGCACTGCAATTCACAAACCTGCAGAGTTATAAATGATAACTCTCGTCCACAAATATATAGAGGGAAGGCAAAGAAGAGGATTTGAATTCAAGGCAGAATTGCACGAAACAGATTTCAGGAGGTAGATACGAATCGCCTTTAAAGCACATGAAAAGCGGCAAAACGTTGACAATGATGCCCTTGGCCAAAAAGGGCGTATGCGTTTTTTCCTGAATATATTCAGGAAAAAACGCATACGCCCTTTTTGGCCAACCAAGCAACCTGGAAAGGCAAATCAGCGCTACAGAGAAGTCTCGCTTCCCATCAGTCAAAAGGGCCATGCTGAAAAAAGTGTCAAAACCAGAAATGCAGGACAGGCCATGGAGAAATGAGAGCCTTGCTACACTGATGGGCGGGATGTAAATTGCCAACAGCCACTCGGGAGAAGTGCACGGTGTGTCCTGAAACATCTGAAAAACACAGCTTAGAGAGCATAGGGCACTTCCACTCATGGGGGTATAAATTGGGAAAATGAAAAATCAGCAAGACACAAGCACCCCAATGTTGAGGGCTGCTCTGTTGACAAGGACCTCCACTTCATTCCACCTTAAATATCCCAGGAAAGAGAAAAATGGATAAAGAAGTTGTGGTCCTTATGTACAATGGAATATCACTCAGCCATGAAATCAATGTCATAATGTTAGTAGCAGCATGATGAGTGGATTTAGGTACGACGATTCTAAGTGAAATAAGTCACACAGAAAAGGACACTTCTCATAAGGTATCACTGATAGAGGGAATGTAAAAACCGTTACACTTGAACTGAATTACAAAACAGAACAGAGTCACACATGCAGAAAACACACTATGGCTGCTTAACGGGAAA